>NC_067283.1:78307205-78628955 GCF_020740795.1 Apus apus | reverse complement strand
CCCTCCAAATTGACAGCAGACAGCATGGATAATTCCTCTTTACTAGAGGAATTTTTGGAGAAGGTTAAAGCCAAACCCTCTCCTGGGGGAAAACAATGCGCCTGAGAACACTGGTCTTCTGCCATGATAGCAAGGATGATCCTGTTGCAAACCAACTTGAAATGTGAAACTGGTAAAGGTAAAGCTATAGTTTATGCAGTCTTGGGAGAGGCAGTGTCAGCTGCACAGGAATAGATAAAATCCCTCATGGAGAAATTAAAACAAGAAAAGAGCAAAGTGCAAGCCTTCGTTGGGGTTGTGCAAACTTTTGCCAAGGTTAAGGCTGGGTGTAGATTTGAAAGCTTGCTGAGAATGAAGAGGAGATTTGCTGATAATTTGTTTTATAGGCCCTACTTGAACTCCAGTAACTTTTGTTTACTGAACTATGGGTTCTGTGTTAGTGATTTGATTAAGATTTTTCTGGTTATGGTAATTTTGGTCTTTTGAATTACTTCATTTATTAGACTACAGTTTTTGCTTCTCTGTATTAATTTGGATCAGACTAAAATGAGAAAGAGTCTAAAAGTGATATTCTGAAAAGCTCTTGTTTTACTTGTGTCTGATATTGTCTTTTTGTTTCACTTGTGTCTTGCATTTGTGTTATTAAGTAGGCAATGCATCCTCAGCAGGAGGTGACATTACCAAATGTGCACCATTAGAATATATACTGGATAATGGAATAAGTCTGGGAGTAACCCCTTACCTAGAAAATTTAATATTGTATTGTAATGGTTGGTAGCCACTTTAACCCTGAAAGATAGGAGGAAATAGCCACTATTATTCATAAAAATATTATATTGCAGTTAATGTTGTTTTGCAAATGTGAGGGAGGATGAGTTTATGTGCCATGTGTGGATGGTTTTATGACTTTAGGAAATGATTATGGTATGAGAAGGAAATGTAAGTTGTTAGTAAATGAAGTTGTAAGACCGTGAAAGGGGATGAGAATGTAGAAGACGTGCAGTGTCGGTACCCTCAGCTCTCCCTCTTCACCCTGGTAATACAGGAGGGAGTGTAAAGGGGGGCGAGTGTGCAATCAGAAAATACAGATTTCAGTCCTGTGCCTGGAAGAATGAGAGGTCAGTGTCCTGCTGTTCAAGCCCCTTTAAGACAAGCAGATGGGGCAGATGGGGTGGTGGCAGACTTAAAGGAAAGGGATATTATCACTTGCATGCATTTTGCCTTTAATTCTGCCTGGCCAGTTAAAAAGTCAAAGGCCAGTGGTGGCTTATAGGCAACTGAATGCCAACACCATACCTTTAACTGCTGCAGGGTTAAATGTCTCAAAACTGGTAACTCAAATTCAGGGAGCATGCCATCCATGGGTTGCAACCCTAGAAGTAAAGGTCTTGGTTTCTATTATTCCACTCCTGGACTAACAGGAGGAGAAAGGCCAAAGAAACTACTGATCCAGATGGTGCCATGTATGGACTTCACCTGTTGGTGAAAGTTTCTCATATCCATCTTTTGTGCTTAAGATTTTACTTTTGACCTACATCATCAAGATTAAGCTTAGATGCACTGTGTGTTTCTAGTATCTTTTTAATACTTCCTTGGCAGTTTGCTAGGGAATTACTGGATGCCCATGACTTCCTGCATTCTGTCCTAAACCTTCATTCATACTCCCCAGGAAAAGGGAGACTAAGGACCCTGCAAACCTGCTCCATTAGCCAGGACAGCCAATTTTAGTGGATATGCCTTCTCTAGGAGAGATGCCCCTGATTCTTCAATCACCCATGAACATCTGTGCCTAGAAAGAAGGAGACGCACATGGGTGTGAACACAAAATTAATATCTAGTGAATTATACAATCCTTTTAACCTCCAACTTACAGGGTGAGTTGAGATCTGTCTTTTCTTTTGTCTTTCAGGAGGAAGATGTTACTAACCAGAAAGAAGTTGAAACAGTAACCAACTCCAAGGCATCCTGGCACTATACCTGTTCTGGCCCATTATGACCTATATTGTAATTGGATTTAGTTTAGCAGCTGGAAATATTTGAGGAGGTTTTCACAGTTTATGGACATATAGAACTAACTCTCCATTGTAACATTAAAGGTACAGGGTAAGGCATATATAAGATTATAGGCAGTCGACCTGTAACAAAGAAAGCAAAGTGAATTTCAACCGTTTTCTTGTCTTCCTCTTGACAGTATCCAGTTTTGAATATGGTTATCTTTTCCAGGATATCAAGAAGTCTGCTTTCTCTTTAGCTGGTGGTATATTATTTTGTTTTCTAGGGAATTGTGCAATAAATGCACAATATAGGTCTAATCCTCTTCCACAGTACCAAGATCATAGCTGCCTAGTTACTTGCATATGTCCTTTTTACTTTCATGTTTCTTACTAGTGATGCTGTGTTGGCTTCTCAGGATTCCTGAGACTGAGGGAGAAACTGGGATCTAATTGTTGAGCTATGCTGAAGTTCATGCATCTGCAACCTGGACAACTGGTGGGGCCACTAGAAACAAGAAGTCCTCATTATGCGGACAGTACTCTGTTATCCATAACAAGGAAATGAACAAGCACCTTGAGGGGTGTGCCTTAGCCTCTCTGATGGATACTTCTAATCCCAGCCTCTAGCAGCACTATACAAGTGCTCCTGGCTGCCTCTCTAAACTCTCTTGCACCCATCCAGGAATTTCATCCCTAGAGACACCATACAAAAGCCTCTGGCTGTCCCTCCAATCATAGTTTGTCTTTATTCTAACATTGTTTCTCTCATTTTATTAAGCTTGTTTTGTTTCTTTAGCAGGAAAATAATTGTTTCTATAATTGGCAATCTAACATTATGTCCTTCTGTCATCTAAAAGGGTCCTTTTTCTTTCCAGCTTATTAAAGTTTGTTACTATTTGTGGTTGTTTTGTTTGTTTTGTTTGTTTTGTTGATCTGTGTATGTGTTTTCCTTTATTATTACTTCTGAAAAGGAAAGCAAACAAGCAAACAAAAAAATCTGTAATCGGTGTATGCTGATCCTTGTCAAAAGCTTCGTTCTGTGGATTGGAGTCAGTGGTGTCAGAGTATTTATAATTATTCCGCTAACAGTATTACAGAAGTTGAAGTGCAGCTTTGTGGAATTATAACCTAGCACCAAACTTGTACAATGTTGGAATAAAATAGTATCTCAGATGGGATTGCACTGACAGCCTTGCTTGGTTTGTCTTGCTGCATCTGACAGGAAGGAGGGACCAGAGCGGACTCCAGCAGATATCAGCCGGGGACTCTCTCAGGTCCTCTTCCTCACCAGTCAGTGAGCAACACCAGATGCAACGCTTGAATTGAGATATTGTGGCAATTAAGGGTACTTAAGGGAAGAGAAAGAGTGTACTCTTCGTACCCCTTAAGAATGCATCCTTAAACATTGGGACAAATTTAGAGGGGATCCCCTAACAAAAGAAAAGATGAAACAGTATTGTAATCAGTGATGGCCACTGTATCAATTGGATGACAGTACGATAGCCTGAAAATCAGTTTTCAAAGTTAGAATAATCATGGGGAATTTCAATTAATATAATTGCAATGTTCTTGTGTGCAAAGATGTTACTAAATGAATAGAAAATAGCTTGTAAATATCACTCTCATGTTGTAGATTCTTGTGTTTTAATGGTAAACCTGGCAGTAGTGAGGTGATCAATGGGCAACATAAGGTCTACCATGATTTTTAATAATGATACTGTGTGTAACACCACCACTAGCTCTTTGATGGGACAAAGAGTGCCTTACAATTTTAATCTCCAACTCACAGGGTAAATCGAGGCATATTTTCTCCTGTTTTGCTTTATAGATAGATTATTATGGGATTCATGATATTTCTCCAACGAACAATTATAGCACTTCAAGAGTATCTAGGCGTAATTCTACATCTAACCAAATACATGGAATTTATATGAACAAGGGGTATAACTCCCCAAAAGAATCTTGGGAGACTCCTTACCACCGAAGTTGGCAAATGTGTATTTTGACACCCTAACATCAGGAAAGTCATATGTGTTCCTGTTCAGACATGGAAGGGGTGGCAATTCGACCTGTTCTCTTGGTTAACAGGTGGACCAGCTGTTAAATGAATATTGGTTTTCATGCTGTGTGCTTTTGCTGGATTGTTATTTTTACCATTATTATTTTTACCAGGTATTGTACTTTTTATTGTAAGTATAATCACACATGTAGCATCTAGAATGCATTTTGTAATGTCAATACTTTGTTTTACTCTGGTGGGATCACAAAGAACCTCTACGTATCCGACAATCAGATTGTGACAGAGTCTGAAGGAACTGTCGTTGTTTAGTCTGGAGAAAAGGAAGCTAGGGAGAGACATTATCACCTTCTACAACTACCTGAAAGGAAGTTGTAGCCAGGTGGGTGTTTGTCTTCTCCCAAGTATCAAGGGATAAAATGAGAGGAAACAGCCCCAGATTGCACCAGGAAAGGTTTAGATTGAATATTATGATTTTTTTTTTTTCACTTAAAAAGTTGTCATGGGTTAATGGTGGAGTTGGCAGTGTTAGGTTTACAGTTGGACTTGATGATCTAAAAGGTCTTTTCCAACAAATGGTTCTCTGACTATGATTATATAGATAAAATCAGTACATACTATTTCCACCTTTTTCCAAAAAAGGTAACTTGTCAATGTGCTGTTAAAGTTACAATTGCTGGTGGGAAATGAAATATTAGTTCATTGATGTAAAGTAACTGTTATTCCCTACTTGGATGGAAAAATTGCAGTATAAAAAGATGCTTTCATTACATCGCATTCTAAACAAAAAAACAACAAAGAAGTCCTGTTTTCTGATGAATTAATATAAATATTAATGTAAAGACAACTATTACTGTAAAACTGTAAGAAGAACATATACTCATTACAGTAAAAAGCAACAGAATTAAATCTCTGTGAAGCAGAGTGAAATTGTGAGTTGTTGGAAGCTGAAGCTTGGTGACTGAATGTGTGAAAAAGACAGGGAAAATTTTAATATTCTAATATCCTCTCAACCTTGTTTTGAAATAAATTTTTTCTAATAATAATTAATCTTATTGTACATGTATACTGTAACATCGTGATACTTAGATAAAAAGTTAGATAACAGATACTGAAGGGTAGTGTTCCCAAATTTAGGATCTGAATGCTCCTAATCCTGGAAAAACCTGTGTAAAGAAAAGGAAACTTCAATACTTTGCACAGTCAAATAAGCAACAAGCCGGTTTGATATTCAAATATTAAAAACATCAACAACAAACCAAAAAGTAAACAATCAATCAAACAAACAAACAGCTCATTTTTCTGTTAATCAGATATAATAAAGTAATAGGTGGATTATTCATAGATGTTTTATCAAGTGCTGCCTTTATTATTTGGACTCAGGAATGAGGTGAGTCTGCTCCTGAGTGATGTGTAGGATTCACAGAACTTCTTGTCTGAAATGGAAATAATAGGTTTTCAATACTTCAATACTACAATACATCAATTCAAATAAGTGTACGTAAATAACAGATATGAAAACTTTCTAGAGATACACAGTTGAAAACTACTCCTTTACGTTTGTATACATGAATTCATACCATTCATGTATAACAAATACAAAAGACACTATTATATATGAAGAAAAAATAACTATTGTAAGATCAGCTCAAAACATAAATATTAGAAATCGTGGGAAAGCACAAACATAAGTAAGATATTTTACTTAGCAAGCCAATTACCTGTTAAATTCCTCTTAAGGGATCTGACCACAGATAAGCCAGTTTTCAGTTTCATGGATCTGCAGACCATGACTACACAGACTTCATGCATCACAATGGAATCTGGGAAAATTGACATAAAACTTCTGATGCTCAGTGAACTAATTTTCCCCTTTAAAAATACACATCAGTTAATGTAATGAACAACATTTCATTAAAGTGAGAAACTCAGTAATATAGATTAACTGGGCAACATTCACTACACAGTGAGTTATTTTCCTGAAGCTTTACTATTTACAGCCTTATCCTCTTTTTTTTTCATTTAATGAAATAACTGCTGCACCAATTAGTGGCTTCTGATTATTAGCAGTAACAGTCTTCATGTGGGGGACTCTGACCTACTGAGCCCAACTGAAGCTGTAAGATAATTTAGAAAATAGCTCTCAGGCTTGATGGTAAGGAAATACTGTTTCTTGCTCATAATAATACTTTATGGAAAATTTATTTTTTTAAATTACCTGTAAAAGAAAGCCTATTTAGAAGGTCCAGAACAGTCACTCTGTGAGTGCCGACAACCATGTCTGATCCATTTCTCAAAGTAAAGAGCATCCACTTTCTCCGTGGAGTTTTGTGATTCCCCAATCTGGTTTTGTCAACACCACATTTGTCCCCTGTTCAATTAATATCTGTAACAACTAATATTTTATCATTTCAGTTTTAAACAGCCTACCTGAAATAATTTAAAAGTTATAAAACGAAAGGATTCCCAAATGGAATCTGTGTTGGTTATGTGCCTTAAGAGGTACAAATATTCCTGAAATTTCTAAAAAAAGGGTAGACACACAGTCTGTGTTTCAAAGACCATTACAATTATTAGCGTTTAGAATACTGTGTCTGTCTCTATTTTTTTTTAAGGGAAACAATTAACCAGGTACATATAAGCTTACAGGACAATTGCAAATACTGACACAATATATCTGTGTCTGCAACCAGCAAGCCACTCACATTTAGAACTGAGTTCTCATGATCATGTGACATCTTCAGGAATCAACATACTCGTAAGCACTGAAAACATTGACAGTGACCGTCACTGCTCACCAGGAAAGTAAATAGCTCTTTAGAGCATGGCAGGGAAGGAGTAACATTAGCAGGGAATGATGAAAGGAGAGGGGATTCCCATGTGCTCTGGAGAAGAGCATTAAACAAAATGAAACGTTGCACAGAAATGAGAAGAGCTATTTTAATGTGAGCAAATCACCAGTAAAGGAGTAAAGAGGAAATCAGCGGTATCTGTCAACCTCGGGAGTGATTATTGACAAGGGCAGGGAGAAATGGGATGTTGAAGACTCACTGATGAGTGTATGAGCATCCACCTGCCAAGAGTCTGGAAACTGACAAGTCATTTAAGGAACTAGGAGAAAAAAATGTCAGAACTGAAATCTGTCAGGACTCTAGAAAGCATTTGTAAGTCTACTCATTCTTTATAGATCCTTTCTAAAGATAATCTTACTGCAGAAAAAAAAATGAAAATATGAAAGAAGCTTCTCTTTCCAAAGAACTTACATTTGTCACTTGCAATACAGACTGAGTACATGTGACTCTATATGGAAATTATTCACCATATTGCCATATAGTTCCATTTGTATTAACCATTATTTTGTATGGTTACAGTGAAGATTAGGATTTCAGCTAATACAAACCTATGTCTTTGTAATCACTCTCTGGTTCATTTTCTACTTTACCACAAGAAGAATTGTATAACTTTGTACAATTTCCATATGAAATAAAGTAACTCATTTGGAGACATGCGGCACAGAGCAATATGTAGTTAGCAGGTGGTGTCAGCATAGCGAGGCTATGTGTTCACGAATGTTCAGTGAACAAGAGAGCTCTACCTTGATCCTACTATATTTGATCTTAATATATTTATCAATGGATGCACTTTGTGCTGATTTTTACCTTTTCTTTGAGAGGAACTAGACTTTAGTTTTGTGGGGTTTTTTATGCTAAGCACTACACCAGCATATTGTATTACACTTTTTCACCTGAGAAAAATTTTATGTCAAATATTTATATTCACACCTATTTTCACATTTCCATGTGATTGTTCTATAGCTGAGAAAAAAGTTACGTATCTCTTCTATATTAATGATTTTATTTGTAAATAACTTCTATCAACAAATCAAGGAAAAATATGAAGACAAAATAACATGAGTAAAAAGTGTCAGCATTCAAACATTTACATGAAAAAAGCCTACAGTTTTTCAGGGATTATTTAAACACATACACATACCTTTCAGAAATTATGTAAGGTTTACCAGTTGTGAGAGCTAGATTTGGAAATGCTTCCTAAGGTAATATAAGACTAAGTAATATTTGATCACCTCCAATGATCTCTCCACAAGATGTCCTTTGTCAATATTTAAATCTCTTTTTTATGGCCGGTGGAAGCCTTCCAAAGGTTCTTCTCTCATTTACTTTCACTGCAAATGTTGAGCCAGGAAAATGTAAAAATTGTGTCCATCTCTTATAGTGGTGTATTTCCTCACTGAAGTAAAATGAGTTCAGCTTTCAACAGCTAAGAAGTTGATGCTTTTTGCTCAGTTTGGAGTCTCCTGGACATTCAAAACCCACCTGGACAAGTTCCTGTGTGATATGCTCTAGGTTACCCTGCTCTGTCACAGAGGTTGGATTAGATGAGCTTTTGAGGTCCCTTCCAACCCCTAAAATTCTGTGATTCTGTGATTCTGTGAAAATCCTGTATTCCTGTTAGCAACAATTAAGAACTTGGACATTAAAAAAAAAAAAAAAAAAGCAAGCAAGAAAACTCATTGCTAAAATGCAACACTATTATTGCATTATAAAATTTCTTTAAACAGTTTTAATGATAGTTTAATCACAGTATAAATGTTGTCATAGACAACTAAGAAATATAAAATCTGTAAAAATTAGTGCAAATTATGTTAAGTGCTGTGCAGTATATCTGCTTCAAGAAATGGCCTATAAAATGTTTATGGAATCAGTGAAAATATATAATGATCTACCTTGTGATGTGAATGACCATAAATTGAGACTGGCTGCGGAAAATATATGTATTTTAGCTTTATAAGCCATATTTATAAATAAATAAATAAATAAACATAATGTACATAATTCAGTTGCAATTTGTGAATAAACTTGTCACTATTCATTGCTCTAGTGGGATCCAGACTTGTTAAAATGCAAACAAGAACACATAATATAATCTAGGCAAATGAGGAACATGTTATTAAAACAAACCTGAAATCTCACTGATTTTTCTATTCAAATATTTTTTGTATTTGCTGCTGCTATAAGTAGCTATATTTAATGCTTGGGAAGAAAAACTTGTTTCTTCTTATATGCTATTAACAAGTTTGTTTTTGTCTTACTGTATATACAATAAACACTCAATAAATTTCTGTGAAGCATAGTCTCAGTAGGCACATTAACTGTGAGACTAAAACAGATCATTAACCTTATCTAATTTTGCCAACTATTTGATAGAGTCAGTTGGTTAAATATTTTCTATTTGTGTTAGTGTCAGCTACATGAAAAGTGAAATTGAATCAATTTTTTATATATGAAGTAAATAAAAGTTATTTCAAATTTCAGAAAAAATCTACAAAACCTGATTGAGAGATCTGATTACTCACTGAAAATCTTTATTTGATTCACTATAACAAAGAGCAAAGAACACTGAGAAATACTGAAGTGTATTCAGCCTTTGAAGAATTTACTAAATTTTACTTTTCAAGTCTATTATTAACCGAACTGATTTTATAATTATCAAATTAAAAATGGCTGTTTCACTATAACTTTAATTATGTAACTCATGTACATGACCAAAAATAATACTAAAAGCAAATGGAAATATCAGAAATTAAACCCAGCATTGGTATTTCTAAGATTCTGAGAGAAATCTCAGGCATCATTATTAGATATGAATTTTGCTGTGATGTTCTGCAGTTCAAAGATGCTTAGATTTCCCTTCTAAAGATTTGTGTGAAGGCATCGAACTCTTTGTCTGCATCAATATCTATTTATTTAATTCATCTTAGATCTTTCATTCGAAAAAGCTTTATGTAATACAGAGAGACTTAATCAGATGTTTTTCTTGTATCATGACTCCAAATGTCGCATTTAAAGTCAGCTATTTAAGAGTTTCCTACTGTAGAACAAAGCCTTGAGTACAACTGAGTCAAGACGATTAATTAAATATTAAATCCAAATTTATTCTAAGCATGATGTCACAAATGGAAACAAAGATAACAGAAAATGAATATTTAGCAAACTGAGTATTAATTAAAAACAAGATGAAAATTTAAAGACTTAGTCTTGTTCCCTGTTGACAGTATAAATATCATCCTGTTTGATTTTCTTTAAGATTGGTTAAACTGCTGGTTTTATGCAAGTGTAATGATGTAAATTTTACCGCAACCATTTCTCGTCTAATAGTCATATAGATGAAAATTGAAGATCCAGTCTTGTAAGATGTTTATAGTTTCTGTATGCTGTCTGAGTATTTTTTTCAGTCCACTTTGAGCTCCAATGTGCTTTGCAGTGCTAGTATCACTGGTGTTCAGATTGGGCTCTATGCCCTGAAAAAGGTAGTCGCAAGAAACTTAGAAGATGTTGACTTTGTAAAGGAGGGTATAGCATTTGCATTTAACCTAACTCAGCAATAACTTAATGCTTCTGTTTGGATGGAAAAAAGCAGTTATACTTATCATCTAGAAACACAGAAAATGACTGGTGAGTGCAGGAGAGAACTGATTAAAACAAAAGAAGGAAGGACTTCACTGAGGATCAAAAAATGACAAAAGGACCAAAGAACCTGTACTCAAACAAACTAATTTAACCATTGCTTTGCTCATTTTCAGAAGCTGCTGCAATGATTTTAATGAAAATTGTGTTTGTTAATTATGAAATAACATGTTAAGTAGTTGGTCAACAGTATGCCACTGTACTTTAAAGTGTCAGTTGCTTCAAGGTTCATATAGTTGTACCCACCTGTTAAAAGCTGATCCGAGAACAGACTAAAAATATTTTCAACTGATGTGTAACAATGATCAGGCAACAACTGTGATTTGTGATCCTCTTACCTCATCTGTCAAGAAAGTCTGAAAGACACCAAGGCAATTAAAAGCCATTGAAGTTCCTATTAAATATTTATAGCTAGTGAGTGGTATTTTTTTCTCAATTTTTAGGATTTATTAAGTTTTTATGCAAAGCTTGCTACCTAAGTAGATCTAAGAAGGCCACTTATGGCAGAAAGATCTGTATTTTGGTGATAAGGCAAGTGGGAGCCTGCTAATAGAAAGCTGGGCAGCTTGAGTGAGACCACAGTGATTTTTTCCTTTTGTAGGAAGAGTCACCAGAAGCATTTGTTTATGGTTTCCCTGGTCCACTTGAAACATTAAAACAGCACTGAACATGTCAGTTCTTCCATGTAGTAATTCCTTCAAGCATAGGAATATCAATAAATCACTTCAAAGAAACAAAATGAAGATGGGTTATTTTTATAAATGTCTACATCCTCGTTGCAATTTTGTGCTCTCTAGATGTGTATTCTCAGGACTCTCTTGTAGGAACTATATTTCAAAAGCTGAATGTCTAAATAAAACCTATATATTTAAGTCAGCATAAGCCCATGTAGTTAGTCAGGTTTAGATTTAACATGCCTAATTCAACCGAACATGTACAAAAACACTGTGTCTGCAAATGTCCTCTCTTATTCTTCCCCCAGCTTCATATTTCTGAACATTTCATTATGTAAATGAAATTATATTTCATTACGTAAATGAAATTTCATATATGTAAATGAAATGTTCGTTCCTGCCTTCTTGTGGACCCCCACTGTCATGGCAAATTGAGAAGTAGAAAAGACTTTGATTCTGTGTAAACACTGCTCAGCAGTAACAAAAACATATCTGTGTTATCAGTAGTGTTTCCATCATAAATACAAAACAAATCCTGTGGAATGCCAGTACCAGAATTGCATGTATTAATGCCTCAAAGAGATGCTGTTTTGGGGAAACCTGTGGAGCAGGGGTAGGGTGTTGAGTCAGGTAATGCTTCTCTGTGTTTAGGGACAGGGGAAGATCATCTGTTTCTTGCACACGTGCAGCTATAAATTCTTCCTAGGAATCTAGGTGAATATAAACCATTCTTTGTACAAGCTCCATGCCCAGTTAAGTATAGAAGGGACCAAGCATAGTCTCCAAACTTTTTTCTCTTCTCTCATTCTCTCTCTTTTTGGATATCTCTCTCTCACTCTCACCCATCACCTGAGAATCGTAACCAGAAAAGACCAAAAGACCACCAGTGCAAGATCCTGAGGACAGTAATATCTTTTTCCTCCCCCTAACCCAGCATCTCTCATTCTCTCTCTTTCTTTCTTGCTATCTCTCTGTTTCTCAAATGCCCCATGGTTCTCCCTTTCTCTTACTTTCAGCTTCACTCTGGGCTTATTTGGGTAACAAGTAACCCCACAATAAATTTTGCTGATCCATTCATTTGTAGTTAACAGGCAATCTGGGAGAAACGTAAATTTCACCAAGACTGCTGTGTTTCTGCACTTTTTTGGTGGTTTCATTCTTTGTATGTTGTCTAGCGTTTGAGTAAAATGTGATTTTGTTGGGACCTCCTGAAGGTGTTTCTGGTCTCTCCTCCTACCTCAAAGAGAATAAAAAAAACCTCCCCAAGCTAGTGAAGACAGGATGTGACACAGCCCCATACAAGCCACTATGAAGAAAATTAACTTTATCCCAGACAAAATCCACACATATGTTTATACTTTTCTTCTCCATTCTTTTCAACTTCACTCTCTTTGATGGAGTGGCTCAGGAAAATGAAATATTTTAACTCCAGTTCCTGCAATTTGAGTGTACAAGGCAAAAGCCTGTGCTCCTATTCATAGCCTTGGTAATCAAGTTTTATAAATACATATCTCAGTAGGCTATGTTCGTACTTTGAATTTATGCAGATTGAATTTGGGATTTCCTAATGAAGGTACTAGATATTTTATGAAAGGCAGCATGAATGATGAATTTCTCATTAATTTCCTGGAAGGAAATTCAATATTTCCCAATTTAAAATTTTGTAATTTTTTTCTCAGGCAGTAGAAGAATGTTTTACTTAGGAAAACCAAGAGAAAAAGCAAATAGTAAACAATTATTTATAACTGCATAGTAATTTACTCTGAATGATTAATGAATTACCTACCAATAATAAATGGGATCAGAACTATCAAGATTAGTTCCTGGAGTACTTACTATCAAAAAACCCCATGCTCTTCTTCATAATGAAGTCTGGACTGTCATTACCATCCTTGAACCATAACTACGACAAAACCTAAAGCAAAATATTTTACAAGCCCAATGTAATTATACTACAGACTACATCTGCTGTCTAAAACATATAGTCCAAGTTTGAATGACAGCCATTCTTTCAATTACTATGAACTGAGTAGTTTCTCCTAATTAAGTTGGTGAATATTTCTGGAGGCAAAATATTGCTGACATGCTGCCTTTTCAGTTTGAACAGCCTCACAATACAATTTCAAACCTTATTATGAAAGTAGAAGTAAACTTAAAACCTCAATGTCTTTCCCAGACTTCCATGTGATCATCTTCCATGTGATTTCCACTCATTTTTGTGGATCCACTAGTTACATGGAGCTCTGCAAATAGCTCCTGCCAATACAGACCCTATGTTTTCCTTCAAACTTGAAAAACAACAAACAAGCAAAACTAAAACTAGATGCCCTCCTAGTTTCAAGGAGAAAAATGTACAAGGAGAGACAGCAAAATGCTTTCACTTCTCATTCAGTCAGAAATTATTTGGGGCAACTACAATAAACATGAATGCCTTCATGAAGTTGTGTGGTATTACAACTGGATATTTTCTGATATTGAAGCAAGGTTGGTTGTCTCTATTTTGAAGACAAAATGAATAAGGAAAATCTATCTTTCTTATGATAGTTTATTTATAACCTGAATCCATGCCTGTATCTCACACCTGTCTAATCCAGAAATAGACAACAGTTAAACTCTTTATCCATATAGATAAGCACTATCATTTCCTACTTCTGTGGCCTGGTTTGAGCCAGGATGAAGCCACTTTTCCTTTCACTGTTTTTTTATATTTTTTTAAATTTTTTTTTATTTTTTTTTTTTTTTTTTCCATTCAGTAAGCTCTCCTTTAACTAGCAGTCTCTCTCTAATTCTCTCCTTCACTACCTGGGTGAGGAGGGGATTGAGAGCATTGTTGTTGATCCTGAGTCAAACCGTGACATCCTGCAACTAATTAAACATATTTTTCTCAAAGCAATGTGAAATTATGAGCAAAAATTTTCAGAAATCGCAGCATGCTCTACATAAAATGTTCCTCTGCAGTTGCAATATGTACACATGCACTCTGTAGGAGTTTCTACAGCTAATAATGAGATAATGCAGCAGCTCTGCAAAGAACTAGACATGTGAAGTCTTTCTCCTCTGCTTACCTCTTCAGAAAAGAAATCCAAACACTGTAACTTTTTTGATACCTTTTTTCCTCAATAATTTCATTAACTATAAAATTTAGCGGAAAGAGCTCAGAGGTGGAAAAAATTGGTACACACCAGGCTATGTCTGCACAAACATAGGTGCAGGGGCACTGTGGTCTAGATCTGAGTTGAAGTATCACAAACTGCCTCCTAACCTTACTGTATACCATGTGGAATGCAGCCCAGACAGCAAATGCTTTCCAGTATTAACATAATATGTATCCCTTGCTGATCTGCCTACACAGCACATCACCCATAAATCTGCTGGACAGTCCCTTTAAAGTCCAAGAGAGATACAAACAGATTTATCCAAATGATTGTTAAATAAAAAGTTTAGAAAAAAAATTGAGTCAGTACAGCCTCCTCAAACAGGAGTGAAACTGGCAAGAAAAGCCTCTTACTTTGCTCCCTATGCCCTGTGCTCAGGAGAGAAGAAAGACTACAGGAAGGAAAGCTCTTTCTATCAGTTTTAACTTACTGCCAGTGAAAATTAGCATGGCCACAACTATTTCCTGAACTGACTCAAGTATCTAAAATTTATCATCAGAATCTTGACCTGTAAATAATATTAAAATGTGTATTTTTGTTCAAGTTTTGAATCTTGAATACTTTTTTTTTGCCTGTTGGCTTTTGGGAAATTGATTTTGGGGACAAGAACGATATTCTTGGACAGTCCTCTATGTAGATCATTTATGGCACAGTCAAAAGCATTTTTTGAGGGTGCCAAAGCTGTATAGGGTCATAGTTAAAAAACTGTTGTTTTTTATTCCGTAATACCTCCCATAGAAACAAAGCTAAAAATAATCCATTTTTTTAATAAAGTTTAAAAAATATTCTTTATTTCTTTTGTATACCAAAATCAGTGTTGTCAGATCTTTGAACCTCTACCCTGAATCTCGTGATTCCAGCATTCCTCTTGAGCAGCAACATGGATTTTTTCAAATTAGGAGGCTTGTTTTTCATTTTTTGTTTTGCTTGGACCACTTAAGATGGAAAGAGAAAAAACTTTAGAAAACCAAAGCTCTTTTGATATTTCTCATTATAAAAAACAAATGCTGTCCTTCTTTCATGCCAATGCTAGTTACTGACACACTATTTCTGGAGAAGCTCTCCAAACATTCAGAGACTTTTGTGGTGGGGGATACAGCACATCTTATAAGAGAAGGAGATGGTCCATTTTCAAAGATAACTGCATTAAGAGTTAAGATGAGACCTGCAATCATGTAAGCTTAAGGGCTGATGATTGCTTGGATTTTAAATGCATGCAGAAAGGCTTTATCTGTCCCACTCATTTTTCCACCCCTTTCTCAAATCTTTCTTGCAATGCTGGAATTTTGTTCCTTTATCTGCAAATATCTGACTGAAACATGTAGCAGGTTCTTGCATGCAGTGTTAGCACAAATGGTGTGTATTTTTATGTTCTTGTCTCCTTATGGTATTACCAAAAAAAAAAAAAAATTAAAAAAAGGAAAAAAAAAGAAAAAAAGAGCAGCTACAAGGAAAAATTTCAATACAAAATGTATTTACAGGCAATTATCCCTGTTTTTTTGTTAATGGTTTATCATAATTTTTACTTTTAAGAGTAAAAATTATTTGTGATAGTATATGGGAAACAAATAGACATGGCAGAAAAACGTACACAGGCACATTAATTCCATAAAGCAGTTCATACTTTTTTTTCCACTAATTTCTTTTATGGAAATGTGGGGTTTTTTTGTTTTCCTACTCATTTTTCACTAAAAGCAGAATTCCCTACCTCCCTCAAGCATCCAGAAAGAATAATAAAATTTTGTGGAGTTTTTAAATAAAATATATTTTCTACATCTCCTAAGTAAATCTGTAAACTGCTTGCAATAAATTTTGTATTCAACACATTGTTGTTTACAAAGAGTAAATGAACAATCTATATATACATAGTCTTAATACTATGTTTAATAATTTATCTTACAGAAAGACTGCAAACCAAGACAGCTCTGCTTTTCCAATTAGCATCTCACGCTTTCACCATGACTATAACTTTCCTGATTTTTCAAGAGTAATGAATAATTACTTATACCTCCCTGATTAATTTATTTCTGAATTCATAATCTGATTCCAATATGGCAGTAAGAATATTTTTGGCAGTGTTATTGAAGCAACTGTAAATTTTAGGAAAGTTTTCTGCATCTGCAGGTACAAAAGGACTTATGTTTATGTAATACTCATAGGAATATAATACCTTTTCCCTCCGTGCAGATTCTTCGGGAATAAAAAATTGGTTTGTGAAAACAACACAAAATAAAAATAAAATAAAAAACAAACAACAAAGAAACAACAACAACAACAAAACAAACAGTGATAACACATTTTGTCTACACCTTTCCCAGTTCTGTATTTGAATATCAAATTCTCACTGTGTCCTCAAGCTGTAAGCTCACAGCAACAAGTTGTTAATGTATTTTGTCTTGTGTCCTGTATCAACAAATATGTTTAAATTGTCTCAGAAAATCTGTAATTGTGTTTCCCCATGTCTTTACAGGTGTGGATAGTCACAATAATGACAAGGACTTGTCACTTGTCATAAAGAGGTTGGAAAGTTCTTGTCAGTTAAAAACAGAAATTTCTTCACATTCTGTAAATCTTTCTATTATAAATAAGAAGACCTTGGCCTATTATTCCTAACAAATAATTATTACCTTAGTATTCTTAAGAAGTAACCTGATGTTTAAGCGGACAGACTGAATAGTTCCACAGAAGAGTTATATGTCTTTTACCTTACTGGGCCTGATTTTGTTCTCAGTATGTTACATTTGGAACCTTGGAAAAAGAAATACATAGAAGAATGATTGAAGTGAGGAACCTTTCTGGTGCACTGAAGCCTGCAGTGTTGTTTTTAGTGAAAACTGACGTTACACTGTCGATGCAAGCTGCTTTAGCAAAATTCAAGCTATTACTAAAAAGGTAAGGGGAAAAAAATTTTGTGGAGGCTGGTCTTCAGAAAGCAATTTTCTTGGCTACTGTGTTCCTGTTGTTGTTATTGTTATTACTGAACTAAATAAATTAGTGAAAAATGGCAGTTCTTACTTTCACAAAGGGAATTTTATCTTGTTCAACTATTTGGAGATCTTATTGAGTTTTTTGGGCTTTAATGATCCAATAATGTAATTTTAGGACAGAGGTGGAAATCAGCAAATTAGAGCTCGATGAACTGTTTCAAAAAATATGAGCTGATCTGAATAAGCCACAATTAATTCAGCTGAACCAAACTGTGGTATAATGAATTAAATTGTTCTAGCTTATACTCCTGCAGCATTCATGTCACATGCTAGCTAAGACACAGCCGTTCCCAAATGTCAGCTACACGTTTGTACCACAAGATTCAGAATGGGTGTTGTGCTTGTTAATCAGCTGTCACAGCTCTCAAATAAACATTTTAAGGTAATAAGAAATGAATGCAAGTTCAGCCTGATATTCTGGATTGTGATTTGCAGCTGCTCAAGGTAGATGCTTTGCCTTTTCTGCTAGCATGGACAGCAGAGCATTGTAGAGAGTGGGCAGGTGGGGAAACATACTGCTTAGAAAACTTTTACCAGGATTGCCTAAAGTTGTGATTGAAAACTCTTAATGGAAGAAAATGTTGACATTTACGTTATCACATCACAAGTGCACCCAAGATACAGTCCTAAGAGCAGCCTGTTCATTTAGGGAGGAAAACAGCCCAAGAAAATCAACAGAGTCAGGAACAGTGGTGGTACCCTTGCTGAGGAAGCAGTAGGTCTCCTCTGTATGTTCAGTCTCCATTTAGAGCATAAATTTGAAGATAACATAATCAAGATGTTTCCTAATTTTTATTTACTTTTAGGTACTGTAATACCTTTGACCAAAACTAGAAGCAATCAATAAATATTCAAAGAAAATTATGTTAATTCTTAAGTAAGTTTAAAGCAAACTAATTGTCAAGAGTTTTTTCTCTCCCTGTGTAGATAGTTTAGCATGAAACTAACAAAGGCTACTGAACTTCCCACTGGGGATTTTAAATAGGTTCCTAATAACAGAAGCTTAAAAAAAATATATGCAATCTCACATTTTGAAGAGTGCAATGAGAGAAATACTAGTAAACAGTCAGAAAATACCTTAAAAGATGTCTGTAGTGTAGTGGCAAGAAGATGAAAAGAAGGTTAAAAATAGATGCTTGGAAGGTTTCCATGTAAAATATGCTGAAGTAAAATTCAATTTAAAAATGAAATTTTAGATCTGTTCCTACTCAATATATAGAGCTGCCAGACATTTAGATGTAGCGCTTAGGGACATGTTTTAGTCATATACTTGGCAGCGCTAAGTGAATGGTTAAACTAGATGAACTAAAGGTCTTTTCCAAATGAATTATTTTATGATTCTATCCACAAATGAAGTTTTCATTATTGAATCATAGAATCATCAAGGTTGGAAAAGATCTTCTAGATCATCAAGTCCAACTGTCAGCCCTACAACCACTAACCACTAAACCATCTCCTGAAACACCATGTCTACCTGTCTTTTGAACACCACCAGGGACAGTGCCCATACCACCTTCCTGGGCAACTTGTTCCAATGCCTCACTACTCTTTCTGTGAAGAACTTTTTCCTAATAGCCAATCTGAACCTCCCCTAAAGCAACTTGAACCCATTTCCTTTTGTTCTATCGCTAGTCACTAGGGAGAAGAGACCAACACCCACCTCTCTACAACTTCCTCTCAGGTAGCTGTACAGAGCAATGAGGTCTTCCCTCAGCCTCCCCTTCACTGCCCCAGCTCCCTCAGCCTCTTCTCATAAGGCTGGTTCTCAAGACCCCTCATCAGCCTTGTTGCCCTTCTCTGCACCCTCTCCAGCACCTCGATGTCCTTCTTATACTGCAGCTGGTAGACTGATACTGGAGTCTATGCCATACTGTTACATAGAGCTGCATCTTCTGCAATTTTCATGTGTCTGGCTTTGGGCTTTTGCTACAAGAGCATACTACCTGTTGAATCCTTCTCAAAAGTCAGTAAATGGTGGATTTCTTCTTGGCACACTTGTGGTAGGAATGTGATTCCTAATAAACAAGAATGTATTAATATCTCCATATCTCTTTCCCTATAGAGAATTGGATTCAACCTTGAAAAGTCCACTAGAGCATGTTCTATCCAGTAAAAAGTGAGCCACACACAAGAAACCTATCCTGTTTGCTAAACATGCTAAGTTTGAAATAAATAACCATCGGTTCCATGGTTCTTGAAATACATTTACTGAGATTAATTCATGCATCCCCTTTCATTTGATTCTGCACAGATTATCATTTGTCTTATATTCGTAACTGAAAAAATGCATTAATATTTAAATATTTTTTAAAAAGAAAATATTTGTGTACATTAATACTTCCATTGAGTACACCTTCTTAAAGTACATTCATGTAAGTACAGAAAAATATTGGTATATAAAATGTAGTCAGCCTCCTAGTAGGCTCTAAGTATAGATTTAATGTAACTGCATTCTTAAGTTTATTTCTTATTCCAAATTTTGTCAGCATAGCCTGTAAATGAAGAATGAACTTTCCTTTGCAAAAGGTTTTTCTGTGTCTGTTAAGGCTCCAAGACATCCAGTTCATCAGCAGCTGCAGTGAAAAATGTTGTTAGGCTTTCCTCATACTCTCTTGCCTGAGGAGCACAGAAGCGTCTCACAGTGGTGTTGACAGAATGGCTTTCAAGTTAATTAAAAAGTGTAGTCAATCTGCTTGGGATTTCCCTCAATCAGAGCTAAAGGAAGAATTGTGTTTAACCAAGTCTTTGTAGCGTGTATGAATGATGTATTCTAAGTGCCATGTCAGGCCCTAGATGAAAAGTCAACAGAAAGGTAAAGAAAAATAATTCCTTTGAAACACTGAAAAAAAATACTATTTCAAAAAACATTACATGCAGTACTTTGCCAATGCATTGCTGGAATAAAACCTTTTTTAGGGCTCCAGTTCAGCAAATGCAAAAGTCTCGCTTGACTTTGATGAAATTCTTGTCATCCCCAGACATTTTCCTAGGTTGCTATCTAAACAGACCCCAGTAAAAGTCACTCATATAATTAAAAAATCTTACTGATCTCCATCAGTCTGAAAAAGTCACCCATCTTTAGATTTTTGGGGAGCTTGGGAGTGCTGTATATGATTTCTGAATTCTTTTTTTCACTTGCAACTGACATTTTGAATTACAATAAACAAGTCACCTGACCTGTGTAACTGTTGAGGTACAGTGCACCTCTGTCTGAAATGGTTTTATGAGTCAATATCATTTTATGTCTTCTGATTATTAGACTGTAGCTAGATGTCCAAGGGTGTTTTGGTAAAATTTACCTAGCATACAAAACCTCTTAAACGTTTTCTGGGGATGTGTCTATCCTCTTTTATCCATTTTATCTCCTATTTTGCATAATAAAAATTGTGAGTGTGATACTAAATATTGTAATTTTAAATATTTATTTTATAACCTTCCAATTTTAAGGCTATTCTATTTTCTTCTAAACTATGATGTAAAAAAGGTAATTTTACTAGATCATAACTTATTTTTCTGAACTTTTTTCAAAACTGCTTCTCTAGATGTAGGTGTATCCTAGTTTGAGCCAGGACATAAAAAAATTTCTTTCTAGCAGTTTTACTTTCCAATTAAGTCTCTCCTAAGCAACTGCACTTCCTGAAACTAGCAGCATGGTTTTCAGTCAGCATCTGCTACTAGGACTGGTAACACTCGATGTTTATAGTTGCTGTTGAACAATGGTGTGCTGAAACGCTCTTGCCTATACCTATGGCTATAGAAACCAAGGTCTCTGCTTGGTTCTGCTAAACTTATGCTCCAGAAACAAAAGAGTAGGAAAGGGGTGACACCTATGGCCCTCCTGTGGTGAAGAGTGGACCAGACAGGTGACCAAAACTGACTAGACAAAGTATTCCATCTCATAAGTGTTATATTTTATATAAAGCTGAGGGATGTCAGCCAAGCTCTGTTCACCATGATCAGTGTCCTGAGAAGACTCTGTCCGTTCATCTACCTTTCACCCCAATTTGTATCTTCCAGAATCTGTGTCTTTCTGCATTCAGTTCCCATCTGCCACTGACTCCAGGATCTCAGTCTCTCTCCCTTATTCTCTTTCCTTTTTCCTCTCCAGGAAGGCAGCAGGGTTAACAGAGAGCATCTGTCATTCAGGTAATTGGTAGCCCAGCACTAAAACTTGACAAGAATTATTTAACATTTAATTCCCATGTAATTCTTTTGTAAGCAGGAATTTGACTTTTATAAAACTTCACAAACTTTTTATGGATACACACAGACACCACCTCGGTTATGTTCCACCTGTGTAAGTTAGCTCACTAAATCAAATTCTATAAACTGACAACTTGAATGGTCTTGTGACAATGATCAGTGCGTCTACTGTTTTACACTTTTTTTAAGGAGGCATATATGCAAATAATGTAGCTTCTTCCTTTGTTGTTATAAGAAAAATATTTATCTCATAAAGTTTTTAATATGTACTGCATAACTGACATGCCTTATTCTAGTACAGTGAATGCACTATATCTGAATCCTAAGTTAAGATAATGTTAGTTCAAGTAATTATATGGAGAAGCATGCTATCTTCTAGGTCTATTTAAACAGCTGGACATAGTGTACAGCTTTTCTGGACCCTATTATGTAACATTTTTAAGATTTTGCATTTGCCAACACACATAAGAAAGTGAGAAAAAAAAAGTTTCTTAAATATGCATGTAATAATGGTGATTGCAGGTGCAAATATAACAAATGAAATAACGCATATGAGTCACATGTATATGACAATGGAAATATGAATGTACAATGGTAAATGAAAAATGAGCTCATACATGTGACCCTGAATAGGGTGACATCTATTATCCATGTTTTATTTCCACTTCTGACAGTTGCAATGCAAATTCTGGATCACTGCTGTTGTCTCTCTAAGGGAAAAAAAGATTGCCTTCTGGCTCTCATACAATATACTCAAGGCAACAAACAATGGGTTATGACACAGATTGATACAGAACATTTTATTGCACTCACCGATTGTCTAACAGTGCAGAAAGCTTTATGCAACACAGAAGAATTTATATAACAATGGGCTTTAAAGCACTGCTTTTGTGTATCTGTAGATACTTTTTTAATAAAAGAAAATTATTGTTTTTAATAAAATGGACCTAAGAATAGAGATAATATTACTTATTTTGCATGGTTATTCACAGAACTGGAGGCAGTTGGAAATACACTTTCTTGGTTTTATCAAATTGAAAAGAAATATTGTCAAGGTAAATCATATATTGTTTTCCTACCAGTATTTTCACACATGCTTTGTTAACAAGCAGATTTTACAGATTTTGTTAGCAAACAAAGCTTAACAAAAAGGGAGAAAAAAACCTGTAATGTAACTGTTTAGATCTATACAATTGTAAGCTTGTAAGATAAAACCAAGCATACATCCTATACTGAGCTGAATGATGAACAGTGCTAATGTCATTAGGACTGCACAGTGAATATGATTAATGGAATTCAAGCGAATCTTACTGGATTTGCAAATAGATCTCCACGGTACCTCTTCTCAAAATCTTACTTCCAAGCTTCAAACAAAGGATACCACTGCCAAACAAACAGGGATTATATTCACAGATGTGTGATATTATGTGCATTAAAGACTTTCTAGATTGCAGTCCTTACATATTGTTAGTAGTTAACTGAACTCTATAGTGTTGGTGTTAAACCAGCAAGGCTCAGAGGTTTGCCACAGTACTTAAATAAATAAAGATTAAATTCAATTGTAATGTTGAGTTTATAAAAAAAATATGGGCATCACCATTCTTTACACCTTCATGGCAGCTAAATTTACAAATAGAAAACAACATGACAAGCAAGGCTGGTGTCAAACAGGCTAGGAAAACTGCCACAGTCAAGTAAACGAGAAACAATAAGATGATGAGTTATGATATACAATGATTTTAAATCTGTATTCAACCATGTTTTGTTAGGAGAACCTAGGGTATTTCAGCTGAATTTTCTGCACAATGTATTTCATAATATTTGCATTATCATAATCAAATTTAAAAAGATATATTAATAAAATTAACAGTGACATTTAATTTTTAAAAAACAAAGATGGTACCTCAAGGGCAATTTTATGTGTGTGTGTGTGTGTTTCCATCATGTTAGAATTATGAGGAAAAAAAATACAACAGCTTCTAAATTATTTGATACAGCAGTGAAAGATTAAAAAAAAAAAAAAAGCAATCAATTTCTGACAAGTAAAAGTTCTGAGGAAGAAAAAGTTGATGTCTTAGAATCTAGAGATTCTCTGTATACAAGATACTGGTAAGGTAGACAGGAATTTAGTCTTTTTTACTGTTTTAACAAAGAAATCATGGATTTTCAGACATAGAGGAAATAGTTCCACTAGTGTTTATGTGTGGATGTATGTGTGAGTTATTTTTCCCCTTCTGCTTTGTTTAAACTTCTAATCTCTCACTTTCAACTGTATTTGCTAGAAATAGGGCTCTAAAAAGAGCTTTTTAGAATTTCTAAAAATTCCTTTAAAACTTTCTGTAAATAAAAGAAAGCCCAGTTTCTTGGAGTGTCACCTGGTAGAGAGGCAAAAAAACAGGGCATTTCTTGCTAGCTACTAGGTAATCCATTCTAGAAGAGGAGCAGAAGAAAATGACTTTGTAAAGAAAAAGAAAGACTGTCCAGCACAGGAAATATTTATTTGGTGTACATTAGTTCTTAGACACTTAATTCCATCAACAGTGATGGATAGTGATAATGAGAAAAGAGGAAACCAAGCTCCATTTATTCCAGCACTTTTGAACCTAGTTGCTTTTGGAACAATTTTGTCTAAGTGTCTTGAATTATGTCTTCAACACAGGTTGCCCTGGGGTTGCAGAGGAACATATGGTTTGAGCTTAAGTCAATTTGGTTGAGATGTTTATAGGTATTGTATATACAATTTGAAACCCAGTTGTGCTGGGTTTATGTGACAAGGGTTTGGTAGCCATGCGGCTACTAGGGTGGCTGCTGTGAGAAACTGTTACAAGCTTCTCCCACTTCCAGTAGAGCAAATGCCAGCTCGCTCCAAGATGGACCCACCTCTAGCAAAGGCCCAACCCATCAGCAATGGTTTTAGCACATCTATAAGAATATATTTAAGAAGGGGCGAAAGTTGAACAATAGCAGAGAAAGAAATGAGAAAGATGTGAGAGAAACAAATCTACATACACCAAAGTCAGTTAAGGACGGGGAGGAGACGCTTCAGGTGCTGGAGTGGAGGTTTCCCTTGTAGCCCATGGCAACTACCATGGTGAGGCAGCTTGTTGCCCTGCAGTCCATGGAGATTCACACTGGAGCAGCTAATGATCTGCAGCTTGTGGAGGATCCCACAGTGGAGCAGTTGAATGCCCAAAGGAGACTGTGATCCCATGGGAAACCCCTACTGGAGCAGTATCCTGGCAGGACCAAAGGAGAGACAAGCCCATACTGAAGCAGGTTTTCTGGCAGGACTTGTGACCTTGTGGGGGATCCAGGCTGTAGCAATCTATTTCTGAGGGACTGCACTCTGTGGAAAGGACCCACAGTGGAGCAGTTTGTGAAGAAACGAAGCTCATGGGAAGGACTCATGTTAGAGATGTTCATGGAGGACTGTATCCCTTGGGAGTCCACACTGGAGCAGGGAAAGAGTATAAGGAATCCTCCCCCTATGGAGGAAGGAGCACTAGAGACCCTCATTCCCAGTCTCCCTGCACCACTGATGGTGAGGAGGTAGAGAAACTGAGAGCAAAGTAATTTGGGCCCAGGAAGAAGGGAGGGGTGGCGGGAAGGTGTTTTAAGATTTGTTTTTTATCTTTCATTATCCTACTCTGGTTACTTTGTAATTACTACTTTGTAATATACTAAGCTAATCGGAAGGGAGTGATAGAGCAGCTTTTGAGGGCACCTTCTCTCCAGCCAGGGTCAATCTGCTGCAGCACAGCCTGGTATGAGAAAGAGAAGATCATGTGAACTCCTCCCTTCGCAGGGACTGAAGAGTAGTATCAGCCTTGAGAAGCTTGGGAGACACTATGTACAGAGGTGAAGTTTACTCAGAAGCTGTTCAGCTATCTTGGGCACAATTAAGTGTCACAGAAAAGTTGTAGAATTTCACAGAAGAATAATGTTTATTCTGAGTCAAATATTCATTACCAGCTTTTATTGTGGTAGAATAATTAATATAAACACTGAAGGAAATAGATCGGTGAAATGGGTAGAAGGATCTCTACGAGTCTCATGTGGTCATGGTTCTTAAAAAAAAAGTCACTGTTCATTGACTTGTTTCAGAGATCGGTCTGAAAATTATTTTTCTGTTGCACTGCCTACTTTAGAAAATGCTCCCATGGTAACTGAGTCTCTTAAAAGCTTTTGATTTGTTTTCAATTTTCTTTTGTGTTTTATTTAGCACTTTGCATTATTCAGCCAGATTTATACCTCCTTTTATTTATTTGCTTGGGTTTGGTATTGTTTACTTGCTGTTTTCCTTTGTTGAATCTTTTCCACTGATCTTTTCTGTTCACATGCTTTCCTGCTGTGCTGTTCCTGCTGCTGCTGAGACAGAAACCAAAAGAGAGTAGAAGCATCATCAAAGCATGGATCTATCATCAATAGATCCATTACCAAAGAGACATCAGTAAATGCAGTTTAATCCCTTTTTAATTATCACAAAGTTTCCCTTGGTCATTCAATAGTAATATTCCCTGCCCACTGCCACAAGCGAACATCCAGCACTTCCTTCTCAGTGTCAAAGTGGTCCGTCACCGTTTGTAGAACAATAATTTGAATCTACAGTTTTGACTTGTGCCTTTTTCAGAGGAAAGGCTCTGGGACAGTATGCAGTTGGCCTGCTCTGGCCTGCAACAAATCTAAGTTAAGTGCAGGCTTTTCTCAAATAAGACAAATGCCATTCAAGTCTAAGTAGGTTAGACACAAGAAATATACTTTGCCTGAAGCTCAGAAGTGCAGGACAGCTGCTACTGCAGCTGAGTAGGACAGCTGACTTGTATAAAAGTAGGAACTGCTGCCTTTTGTTGTTATTCCTCCTAAATGTTCAGAACATCATAACCTACATTGTCTGCTGAATGATATTTCCCTTGTCATATGAATTATGTTTTGCCATCTCAGGTGCTATTCATAGTCTTCAGGAAAGACTCACAACTAGTAAAGGACAGCAATCATATATCTGGAAAAAGTTTAGTGCAGTAAAATATTGTCTTGAAGATGACTGTAAGAAACCTGTGAAGGAAGAATTTATTCTGATTTATACAACACAGGAACCAATAAAATGAAACACAATGAAGAGGAGGTACAAAACATAATTACAAACCTGAACAGGTTGAGCTTCTCATCAACTAGCACCCCCAAATCCTTCTTCTCAGAGCTGTTTTCAATCCTGGTTAGAAAGTGCTTGGCTGTGTCTGTCTAATTCTGACACTTCAGATAAATGGTATGTACTATTAAAGTGATAATTGTTGGGGAGTGAGGTGTAAAGCTTACGCAAAGCATCCAGACTACATTTACCCTCCTGTAATGGTTTAGGTATGCACAGAAAAAACACACTAAAATTCACAGATGAACTCTTAGCTTTACATCTGTGTAGTCCATTTGAAACAGGAGGACAGAATGTGATAGCAATCCAGAGAACCAGTTACCTAGAGCAAGTCAAAGAGGTGGCCTTGGAGTGACAGGACTGATGAGACCATCAGTGACCAGCTGAGTTAGAAAGCTAAACCACTAAAAACAGCAGCCCTTTGGGGAGAAACACATCTGCATAACCAACGCTGTGCAGAAAGATGAGTCAAAGTCCTGCTAAATGTGAAGGCCAGTTCACCAGCCAAGACTTGGACACCTTGACCAGATGGAATGACTGGCTGTTTCTCTGAATTCATGATACTAATGAAAAACCATATTCATCTTCATTATCATAGGATGGTTTGGATTGGAAGGTACTCTAACCATCATCTAGATCTAATCCCCCTGAAATGGCAGGGACACCTCTCACTATACCAGGTTGCTCAAAGCCCCACCTAATCTGGGGGAGGGGGCATCCACCACTTGCCTGGGCAACCTGTTCCATTGTGTCACCACCCTTAAAGTAAAAAATTTCTTCCTAATGTCAAATCTAAATCTCCCCTCTTTCAGTTTGAAACCATCCCCCCTTGCACTATCACTGCATTTCCTTGTAAAAAGCCCCTCCCCAGCTTTCTTGTAGGCCCCCTTCAGGTACTGGAAGGCTGCTATAAGGTCTCCCCAAGAGCCTTCTCTTCTCCAGGCTGAACAAGCTCAACTCTCTCAGCTTCTCTTCATAGGAGAGGTGCTCCAGACCTCTGATCATTTTTGTGGCCCTTCTCTGGACTTGCTCCATCAACTCCATGTCCTTCTTATGTTGGGGGCTCCAGAACTGGACACAGTACTCCAGGTGGTGTCTCACAAGAGCGGAGTAAAGAGGGAAAATCACTTCTACTTCCATTTTGTGGTGATCTATAACTTAAACAGCAGTTTATGGAAGAATCATGATAAAACACTTTTTATGAAAAAGTTCTTTTTTATTCTTTCTATCTAAATTGTAGCTTTATTCAAACAGCAAACAGCAAGTGAGTTGTGGTGAAGGCAAATTGGGAGAAGGAAAGCAGGCAGTAGCTAAGCAGTTTAAACTTACTGCTAAAGCCAAAACTATTCTGGATTTTGCAGACTTGGTCCTAACTTTTCTCTTTCACACAGTCTTTACACAATTTCAATCAGTTCAAGAGAGCAAGGCAATATTTTCTTCTTAATATGTTCTTTTTCAGACTACATTTAATGGATAGAAGAATAGATTTTAAGGCAAATCCCCCAAAACTAAAGACAGTAACATGCAGAATACAACCATATAGTCTTTCAAATTTTGTCCTAAACATGACATGCTCACGTAGACAGGTAGGAAAACATACTTTCATTTTTAGATATGAAACATTGGACTTTCCCAATTATTGTTTACCGTTCCATATCTCCACCTTTCTGTAATGTTTCACCTCTTTGGAACAATCATCCCTTGTTATGAAGACATGATTTTTTTCTTCACTGTACCCTATATTAAGGGTTTTTTTTTTTGTTGTGGGGTTTTTTTTTGTTGTGTTTTGGTTTAGTTTGTTTTTGTTATAAAAAGGATACTGTATATTAAGGACAGAATATAAAATACATTTTTACAACATCATGTGAAGAACAGCTATGTCAATCTTCAGTACTCGTTTCAACACAAATAAATGTATGTTAAGCAACTTCTGGTAGCAAACAACCTATAAAGTATGAGCACAGAAATTGACAGGTTCATGTCATAATATTAAATCAAAATGCAAGGAAATGGCACAGTAGTCAGTCAAGAAATTTATATTTTAAAAAAACCCAAACCAAACAAAACAATACTAAAAAACTAACATAATGCAAAACTTTTAAGTAGAGCAAAAAAATCTGTTTTAAATTTTCAAGCAGGCAATGGTTGATGTAATTGCAATACACTTATTGATGCAAGTGTAAATTATAAGCCTGAGGTCCATGGTGAAAGAGCAGTTCTTATAATAGATTCACAGAATATATATTTTTAAGAACAATAAAAACCTCAACAACACAGATGCAAAAGAAATTCTTACGAGATGAGTCCTGCATTCATTCTGTACTAAAAGTTGTAAGTTTTTAGAAATTACAGAGTGATCCCAAAAGAATAACAATTCAAACTAGTATGGTAAAGTTCTCTGAAAATTAAGACCTTCATTTTTCATTGTGCTGGATTACATTGCAGTTTGCCTTGAAGGAGAAAGGATTATTTCCCCAGAGATTCTTGAAGATGTCAAAATATTAGAAGTGTTACATCTTCTGCCTGCAATAAGATTTGTTATAATTGGTACAAAGTCAAAGGCATCATTAACTGCAGCTATGCACAAGAATGCCACCGATATCACACTGCAGTACTTTCTGTTTAACTAATCCATTAACTTTCCCTGAAATCAATTGACATTAAGACATCCTTGTTTGTTCATGAACATGCTAATGTGCAACTATTATGGTTTTTTTTTTATTTGAAATGTTGCTATGTAGATAAAGAAGATTATTAATCATCAATACTGTAATTAAATTCTATATGAAGTGATAATGACTTATTAGCAAAATCACACACACACACAAATTTCATTTCTGTAATATTTCACTGAGCTTTGAAAAATGTTAAAGGGGTCGAAGATTAATTAGAATATAAATTCATGATCCTGCAAACTCTTTCAGATATAGAGTAAATCATAATTGAAATACATAACAAAATTTCTCTCCCTTTTTTATTTTTAAATGGAGTAGAATAAATGGAGTTTATTTTGATTATTAAATCTGGAAATTTTCATCTAATGAAAACCAAAATAATATAAATCGTACAGTTAAAGAATGAAATAATAAATAAAAATTGAGAACAACAAAGAAGCATAAAACCCAGGGTTCCTATAAAGCAAACAAGTGTCATTGTAGATATCTAGGAACAAAATACTTTCATCATAGAAACTGTGGAGGTCTGATGCAAATTTTGTCAGGCTGCTTTGTACTCCAAATGACTACAGAATATCTAACAGTTTCCCAATGTAGATAAGATATCTGCAATGCAGATCAGAGGAAGGAAATTCTGCCTGCATTTACTATATACATCATTGTTTGTTTATGTATTACTTACATGCCTACTTGCACAGAAATACAGCATTTTTTATTTTGTCTATAGTTATAAAAATAAAAAAATATGTTTACTTTGGCACATACCCACCACTGCAAAATCTCTGCCAACAATTTCTATTCTTAAGGTTTGAAGGAAGCAGAGCAGAAACAACACATATCCCTCTATACAGCCTGTTCTTTCAGGGGAGACAGTCTTTCATATCTTCTCCTCTTCAGTAGCTATTTTAATGATTGCTAACTCTTTGTCTCTGTCTATCTGTTCATTTTTCTATCTGCTTGTCACGATTTTACTCAGGACCGGCGATTAAACTAATGAATGCTCTCAATCCCCTCCACCTCCCACCTAGGTAGGGAAAGGAGAGAGAGTAAGGAGAGAGATTTTCAGGATTGTAAATTAAACTAGACAGCTTTCATTAACTACTAATGGTAAAAGAAAATATATACATGTATGTATATATGTACAATTACATACAAGTATGTGCAAGAATGTGCAAAACCCTATTGCTTCCCCCCACCCCCAGCAACTCCCACAGCACTCTCCTGAGCTGTGAGCAATTCCAAAAAGTCCTGGACTGCTTCCAGAGATAGCAGCAGAGCAGACAGGATCTGAGTTTAGAGTTACAAGAGTCAGGAATGCATAAGCCATGGGATCAATGGTGATGGTTTTGACAGCCAGCCATGGACAGAAGAGGAGGAAGAAGAACTTGACTTACATGATCCCTGAATTTATACTGATTATTACACATACATATGTATGGAATATCTCTGGCCAATTTTGCTTTCTGTCTAGTTCACTCCTTCCTACAGTAGGGTTGTAGATGTGTCTTTAGTGCCCAAAACAGTAAATCCAACAACTACAGCAAAGTGTCCTTGGTGTCTTGGTACTAACTATAAACATCCAGGCATTACCACTAGCTGGAAAACTTGTGTGCTGCTTAAAAGAGAGTTCACTGAAGAAAAAAACATCAGTAAAAAGAAAATTTGCTTCATCCTGGCTCAAACCAGGACTCTGCTTTAGTTCTCATGTATGCAGTGGTTGTATACACCATAAGGCTTCAAAGTTAAAGTGCCAGGCAGTTATTTATATTCCTTGGCTACAGCCATGCAAAATGAATGGCACCAAGTAATAGATTAGGTTTCAGGGTGAATCAAGGTCTAAGACTAGTTTTGATTAAATTTAATTAGTTTTCATTAAAATAAATGTCTGGAAAAAATCACATTTCACCAGCTTATCTTTGTTCCCTACAGACTTTCTATTGTCTTCCCCCAATTAAGAAAATAATGGTTCTTCCTGAACCATTAGAAACACTTAAAGAAGAGAAAAAGCAGCTTTTAGTTTGGATTACACTTAAAGAAAAAGCTACAAGAGAAGATCAGCAATGCCTCAAGGTTGCTGTGTCAAGCTGTGTTTTTTCTTTCTCAGACTGGAGACTGAATGCAATGGCAGCCTGAAGATGCTGCCTCTCATAGGAGAATGAGTCCAAGAGTCTTAATTGCTGTACTTTGTCTCTTTGTCTCAGCGGCTCACAGTTTTTTGCTGAGTTTGAACCTTAGTGGAAATCTGGAAAAGAGACTGTTTCTCATAAATGCAATTGTCCAGGTATCATTCTTCTGTTATGGACCTCCCCCTTGTCATTTAAAATCTGCCTTAGACAAATCCCACTGTGCTGTCTTCAGCAACTATGCTGCCTGCCAGTAGCCCCTGTTATATCAACTGCTTGAAATATTTCTCACCATTATTTTTAAAGGTCTTTAAACAATGAAGTTTTGTATTAGCACCTCTGTCTCTTATCATTGCCCTTTTCTGTTAAACTGATGTTATTATTACAACATGTCTAGTGAAGTGGTTGTTGCATGAAAAGCAGAGGTCATGAAATTAAAATAGTTGTGGGCTAGTGTTCTGTGTTTCCTTGTAATTAATGTCTACAGTAGCCCCATTCTCTTTCATGTCCCTGACACCCTCTTTTTTCTCCCTTGCACAATGTTCCTTCCCATTTCTCCTTAAATTTAATGGAAAAAAATTGTAGGTTCAGTTCAGAGCTGCAAGTATATTGATAAGATAGCTGTTTGCTTCATTCTGAAGAAACACAGACCAGAGTTAGAACTGCTTCACTAAAGTCTCTCTACTCCATTATCAGTTTTTACTGGATTAATAGTAATAGAATAGCTTTTACAACTCTACTCTCAGCCAAAATTAACTGAAACAGCAACTGTTTATCAAGGTATTCAGAGTCATTTACAGATATACAGATGGAGAGACAGTATGACTCTCCTGGTTTGAGTCTGGACAAAACCAATCTTCTTTCTAGTAATTTTACTTTTCAGTTAAGTCTCTTCTAAGTAACTGCACTTGCTGAATTTAACAACATATTTTTCAGTAAGTGGCTGCTTCTAGGACTGATAACACTAGATGTTTATAGTTGCTGCTGGAGAATGGCATGCAGAACCAAGGCCACTGCTTGGTTCTGCTAAATATCTTATGCTCTGGAAACCAAGCGGCAGAAGAGACGTCACACCTGCGGCCCTTCTGTGGAGAGGAGAAGACCAGACAGGTGACCTAAACTGTCCAAATTAATTATTCCATGCCACCCACTTCATATTCAATATAATGCTGAGGGATCAAGACAATCAAGCTCTATTCATTCATGGTCAATGTTCTGGGAGGATTCTGTTAATCTACCTTTGATCCTGATCCATGTGTTCTTGAATCCATTTCTTTCTGCACCCAGCTCCCATCTGCTGCTGACTCCAGAATCTCAGTCTGGGACTTTTCTAGCCCTGACCTGCAACCTCAGTGGTGATGTGAGCATTACAGGGAGGGACAGGAGGCTTATGATAGTAGTTTTGTATATATTTTTAATATATTTCATTATTTTCTTTTTCATCACTTTTTTTTCACTAAAACTGTGTAGTTTAGTTTCCAACCTGTAAGTCTCTCTCCCTTATTCTTTTTCCTTTCCCTTTATGGGAAGGGAGAGAGGGTAACAGCAAACATCTCTCATTCATTTAATTGCAAGCCGAGCATTAAAACTTGACAATGGCTGCATCCATCTCATTTCTTCAAGAAAATAGGCTGAAAATGCTGCATTAAAACAGCTTGATATAGCAGGTGGTTTACAAACCTTTGCTCCAAGCCCCAGCTCCTCCATTCATGGAGTTTTCTGGTGAATACCTTACTGAAAATAATATATCAGAACAATGACATTTCATATTTATAACCCCATAGTTATCTATCCCCAGTTGATAAGTGTGCCTTGGCCCCTTTTATACTGTGTGCTTTATTTTTAAGCTCTTAGGGGGAAAGTCATCTTACATGAAAAGATGGCTTTATTTACAAGACTTATGGAGGAATGAAAAAGCTCTAAAGAGTTTCAACATTAGGGAATCACTGAGAAGTAAGAAACCACAAAGTAAAACTCTGACCCTGACTGTTCTGTACCAAAGGTGGTAGTACTGTGTGTTATGCTTGAATTTTGGAGGTGTAAAATTAGCAAAGCTATTCAGTCATTTACACATAGTATTCATCTTTGAAAAAAAGTGGTTTGGGGTGTGAGCTGATATAGACGTGAAGAACAGGAGTTGATTGATATAGCTTTTCCCCCCTATAGGGTTCCCTGTGGGCAATGTAATCATGACAGGTCTTTGGGAGTATTCTGAGTAGAACAGATCTGGTGAATATCCATGAGCTGGTTTGTTGGTTTAAACAGAAAAGAATCATATCAGTTTTATTATGTTCTGTAGAATCAGATTCCTTATTACCCATGAATGTTCAAAGGGTAAGGAATATTAGCAAACATGTTTACAAGTTGGATAATAAACATATTTTTAATGCAGATATCTTCAAGATCTCTCTTATTGCCCATATGTATTATTCAATATTAACTGCTTACTATATACCAGGTTCAAATTTGCAATTCAATTAAAAATTAAATTTTGAACAGATTCAAAAATAATATAACTTTTATCCTCCCAGCATGTTCTTAAAGGAATGGAGTAAACTTCAAGCTTCACAATGAGGTCTTCTGTTAAAAAATAATAATAACAACAGACCATGAGCTTATATTTGGTCAGTATTTCAAGGCAACATCCAGGTTTAGACCTGTGGGCAAAGTAGTAAAGGAGATGTGGACTATGATGTAACAAGGAATTAGTTTCAGAAGTCTGTTTCATGTGATCGAGACAAATCCGTCAGATCCTGTTCCGCATCTGTGACTGGAATGATGGATGAAGGTTAGCTGCTCTGAAAGCTCTCTTCAGATAGAAAAAGTTATGAAGCCACAGAGCTGTATGAGTGAAAGCAGAGGACATGGTGGAAAATGTGTTCTTTTTTCAGATTTACATAAAATTGCTTGGTGAGCTCAGCAGTTGAAAAGTCTGATTGGGTATTGCTGTAGGCCATATCTATACTAGAAAATTAAACAATTCCAGGTATTGTTTCTAACTAAATTAGATAAATAGTTTCTATGTTTTTAAGTTATCATAATGGTCCATGGTATGAATGTGGTATGATCCTATTTGCACCGTCAAATAAATTCCTGAGCGTGGTTGGACTGTTAATACAGGAAACAAATAAACAATATAGTTGCAGGCACCCTGTTCAAAGGAGAACAGAAATTAGTAGTACAGATAAGGGCCATTCTGTGCAAGATGGCCTTGCATTGTGCACATATACTGGTGATATTGAATAAATAAATAAAAAGGAAGGTAGGTTTTACTTGTTGAAATGTATTCATAAAATTATAACTGTCCTTTCAGAATTAGAGTCTGCAGAGAATGCCAGTCTCCTTCTTAATCTTCTGTGTGTATTATTCTATATGGAACAGGATACGGAAATTACAAAAAAAACAATGGAAATGTGATGTGGTATGCAGCAACTCGGTTGCTAGAGCTGTGAATACATTAAATCAGAAATTCCTTTACTTACCATTACCCTGTAGCTATCTAGGTGCAGATCAAGATGCTGCTTTGACATCTTCAACACTATAGACTCATGAGCTAACCTCATGAGGAGCAGTTTCTTTCCCATCTCCATTTTCTGCCAGTTCAGAACAGTAGAAGAAATCATCTTAGAATAAACAGGAAGAAGTAACTACTAGGGTTTCATGTGTCATCATGCATCTCTTAATTCAGAATAGCTCAGATCTGACTGATTTGTCTGATGCTGTAAATCTGCTTCATCTGACAATTCAAAAAGGGGAGAAATTTAAAAAAGTTTATAAGATTTTTAATGGTTTAAAAGTGTATTGATACTAATTTCAGAAACAAATTTTTAGTATAGCAGCAATTTTAGTATGCATCAATGATGCACAAACAAAATATATCAGCATTTTTTCTAGATTTGGAAAGATCTTAGTATAGCAGTTTCTTTTAATAAAGAAAAATCACATTCTTAATACAGAATTTCACACAGGCTTAGGTGTCATATTAAAAATAGAACATAAATTCTATACTGGCCTTCCATAGTAGAGCACATTTCACATGCAAAGAGGTTAAAGGAAATCAAAGGCACATTACTGAAATGAAATAAAAGAAAAGAAATTTAAGAGAATCAAAGTTTTTGAGTCAATAACTATACCTAAGCTGGTCTGTGTTTACCTTTAAAGAGGAAACAGAGTTGCTTTGGCTTTCAAATTGAACACACTATAGCTGCCAACTGTGACTCAAATAAACAAAAAGCAGTTACAAAAAGGAAAGTGTGTTTGTATTTGAGGAAGTGACAGGCCAGTTTAAAAAATTTAAATGGAGGATCTGATATTCAAACAACCTAAAAGAGCTAATAATTATTGTTGTTTTCTTAAGGAAGAATAACTTACACATTCATACAGAATATGTATTTGTCTGCCAGATTTATCACATTATATTTTGAACTGAGTACCTAATCACAGTAGCAGTAAACAAAGGAGTAAAATTCTTCAAAAAGTTATCCCTCCACAAGCTGAATGAAAATTGACATCAGGATAAAAGAAGACATCTTTGTAATGCTTCTATGTGGAAACACTTGAATTGTGAGTTAATCTGCAATCCTCATTCATTTGACTGCCAGAACCTAGGCAACAAGGATACATTTACTAGTCCAGACAGTTGGAAATTAGCTTTACGTCAACGACATCTAAGGACTGACACTTACATGGCTAGCCATGCAAAGAAGAATAAGGAGTGTTTAATGATAGAAAAAAGGAGTAATAGTTTAAACTGAAAAAGCAGAAATTTAGATGAGATACGAAGAAATTATTTCCTATGAGAGTGGTGAGACACTGGAACAGGTTGCCCAAAGAAGTTGTGGATACCCTCTCCTTGGCCAGGTTGGATGGGTGTTGGAGCAAACTGGTCTATTGAGATGTGTCCCTGCCCATGGCAGGCAGGTTGTAATTAGATTATATTTAAGGTCTCCTCCAACCCAAACCATTCAATGATTTTATGATTTGATAAGTAGGGAAAAAGCTGGTGTATGGCATTGAAATTCCTGGACATGTGGAAGGGACTTGTGTTTACTGTGGCCTATTTAGGGGCCACAAGAAGTTACAATTCACTTGAATGGTGGCAAAAAAAGACCACTCATGACAATGACATTGTGCAGTGAGAGAACTTTAGTACTTATAAGTAAGTCTGTAGGGAACAAATCTTCATTAGATTTGCTGTTTGAAGAGTAATGAACAGGGCTCAATTATAAAACTGAAGTATAGGTATGTGAAATCAGTTGCTTTCTTAACCCTCAGTATAGCCATCTGGGCACAGAAATCCAGACTAAGAGCAGCATCCTCCCTTTTTCCAGGATTTGGGAAAGAAACTATTCTTATTGTTATGCTGGGTTCTTGTAAGTACAACAAATATGTTGCAATTGCTTTATCTGAAATAAGGAGTTTAAAGAAAATATAAATAAACTGAAAAAAAAGTGGACTGTATGGATTAGTATCAGCTGAACATATAAACAGCTGAAAATTCTCTTTCATACCTTGCACAGAGAGCACACTATGTTAACAATGGTCTCATGAAATAATGCAATTTTGCTTTTAAATACAGCATCTGCATGGTATATAAGTTTCCAAGGCGCATCTTAAATGCTTCTGTATTTACCACAACATTTGAATACAAAATTTTTATGGATTTCAACAATTTCAGCTATTCAACAAGGGATTTTCAACTGGCATTTACTAGTGCTTCCAGATACTCTAACTTTGTCTTTAAAAACTTTGTCTTTAAAAGAGCAATTTAATATTAATAAACATTAGTTTTATTCCACATTTGATTAATGGATTTTGTCCAGGCATCAGGAATCTACACAATATAAGACATTTCAGGATCACAGCCCAGTATTTATGCCAGTGTAATGTACCATTACTCTTATGATAAATGATACAAACATGAAATATTAATGGACATGGATATATACTGATGAAGTTAATCAGACAGAAGCATAGAATCATAGAATGTCTTGGGTTGGAAGGGACATCTAAAGGTCATCTAGTCCAACCCCTCTACAATAAGCATGGTTGTCTCACACTAGAACAGATTGCTCATAGCCCCATCAAGCCTGACTTTGAGTGTCTCCAGGGATGGAGCCTCCACCACCTGTGTAGGCAACCTGTTCCAGTGATCCACCATCCTCATATTAAAGAACTTTTTCCTAATGTCCAACCTCTATCTACCCTTCTGTAGCTTAAAACCTTTACCTCTTGTTCTATTATTACATGGTTTTGTGAATAGGTCTTCCCCAGCCTTCTTATAGGCTCCTTTCAGGTATTGAAAAGTCACTATAAGGTCCCCCTAGAGTCATTTCTTCCTCAGACTGAACAGCCCCAACTCCCTCAGCCTGTCAGTTTCCCATTGAATAATAGGCTGACCATTTGGTCTCATGATCTTCCCATGGCACTGCATTGATTGAAATCCTGATATTAAACAAAATCCTGAAATAAAATTGAAATTCCAGAAACTGATTAGTCATGCTCCACATGCATATAAAAAACTACTTCAGGTGGCTCAAATCAGCCAAAGTTTCACAGATGTATGTTTTAAGATGGTAACATATTTTTATTAATGTAATATTTTGTGTGAATTAATTATTTTACCTTCGTCTAGCTCAAAGTTTTATTTGTATTATGAAGAGAAAACAGTTCTCTTTCTATGAGACTCTCTAAAGACACTTAAGCTCATTTAAAATGTAAAGATACACTTAAATACAGAGTTTAGCAATTGCTCCAAATTATATAATTTCACCTCACTCAGCTGATCAGGCTAAGTAGATTCTACAGAAAAGGTGTTTTTTGGATATAGGCTAGATGTATACTGCCCATATTTTGCCATTTTTAGGAGTTCAGCTGTCATTTAATGCAGTTACTTGCTACTAAAGTATGTTCATGAAGACTCTTAGGACAACCTTGATTATAACTTAGTCGTGTTTAGCTGACATTTCCTTCTCCCTCAAATTAATTTCAATTAGGTGAAACCTGGTTGGTTTTATTCTTAATTGCCCAGCATTCAGCATAGCATTTCCACAAAGAAAGAGTAGTTGCCGAGTGGATGAAAAAAATAACTACCTTCCAGTTTGGCAAGATGTTATATCAGCTTTTCAGTGATGAAAATAACTATAATCGCTACATAGCAAAAGAGAGTATTGCTCACAATTTCTGGAAGCTAGGGGAACTGATTTGTTCAGTTGGGAAGTGAACAGGAATGTATGTAACCCACCAAATAACCAGAAAAACCTCCCAGAGAATCACTGTGCATCACTATTACACTCTAGCTACTATCCTAACAAAACTTCCACCAGCAACATCAGTAGGTGGTAACATATACACCAAAAGTGCAGCAAACTTATTGAAGAAGACAATTATTTTATTTTATTTTATTTTATTTTATTTTATTGATATTTTTAAATAGAACAGCTGGAAAAGTAACTGGAACTTGACAATTGTGTTGAAATCCAGTCTTAAAACAGAAGATAATATTTAGAATACACCTAGTGGATGAAGACAATTATTTTGCTATTATTTAGTGTTACCCTCTTATTGCATCTATTTCTCAAGCTTTCCGCTAGAGTTTTAACTCAATTTTGTGTCATCATTTACTAATTTTATAGAAAGACCAAGGAAGAAAATAAAATTCTCTAATATAACAATAATTTCCCAGTAACCTTGGAGTAACTATCTTTCAAAAAATACTTTTGTACAAATGTAAGCTAATTGCACAGAGATTTAGTTAACTACTTTAAGCAGCATATATAAATACCCTTCAGACACAAGTATGAATTTTAATGATTGCTATTACTACTACAGAAGCCTATGAGTTCTGTGTTTGCAAGTGTTTTGGTCTTGCACTGATTACACATTCGGGATTCCTTCTATGCATGGGTGTAAGCAAAGCAGGAGAGAACTTTGTAGTTTTGATCAAAAATACAAACAGAAGAACAAGCCAATTTTTAATGCCATACTGAAATTTCCCTGTGGCGCATGCAAGAAAACCTTATGTACAGTGTATGTGATAGTATCTGTAAGCAGCAATTAATACACAAAGAGAGACGCTCCACAATTTCCAAAGCTGCCAGCATGCTTTTCACCGGCAATTAACAGCAAGAAATGACACATCAAAAACTGCTAAGGGGAAACAGAGACTTTGATGAAGTGCGAGCTGTTTTTAAAAGAGTTTGACACTATTCAAAAAAGTTTTTTCTTTTCCCATTTTCAATACTATTACATTTTAGCACCTCTCTGGTGTGCAACTGTGTACTGCCACCTTCAAAAAGCTAAATAAATCTATTACATGATATGTAACACAATCCAAAGCTAAAAATACTTCCATCAGAAAAAAAAAATAAATATAAAAATTAATAAAATATTTATTGCATTTCCCAAAGACCAGTAGTGTGCCTTGAGAAGGAAACTGAAATATTTTCTAAATGTTACTGAGAGAGAGCCAGAAAAATCCTGACTCTTCTCCCTAAACAGGGAACAAGGTACTAAGCAGTCAACAACATTTCAAAATCTGTGGTTATCTTAGAGAAGTTTCTCACTATGACTAAACACAATATCTTCAAGATTCTAAAACCTTCATTCCAGCTAATTTCTTCAATTCTTTCTCCAATAAACAGAACTATCTATATGTGGAAATAGCAAGTGATATAAGAATTGGAAATATAGGTAAAATTTATTTTCTACTCAATCCTTACATTACCACAATCACTACTTATTCTAAGAGTCACCTGTATAAGATCAGGATAATCTAATCAGCTAATCATCCAGATCCTATGGGCAGAGGACATAATAATTCTCTTCAAAAGCACAGACATGCTCTATCTACTCACTGCTATGCACCTTTATAACCATAGGCTTGTCTTGATTTCACTCTTTAGTATAAAAAGGGTGACACTTTATGTATGTCTATGGAGAATAAGTCAGAAAGTAAAAGAAGGGAAATAAAGGCAAGTAAAAAGGTAAGGCAAAGGAACCAAATGAAATATGCCATTCAACCACAGACTATGGTGGCAGCACAGTTTGTTTAGCTTGTGACTTGATGTGTAGGATCATGAGACAAGAGATGGCAGGGATAGCCAACATCTAATTGCACTCCTTGAGAAGAAAGTATCTAGTCTTCAGGCCACACACGAGGCACGCTAAGATATTAAAAAAATAATAATAAGAGGGAATGCCAGTTTTTAAGCAAAGCTTTAAATACAGTGTCCCTTTCAAATTGCTGTGGAACTTATAATAAAATAATAAAAATTACACATGTACAGCCCTGTCATGATAATGATAGTAATATCTTCCTTCAGCAGAAAGGGCCTGAAGCTTACAGCCCACATTTCATAGCATGTTGGTTCTGAACATATCATTGTTAGACTGAGTACAGCTTTTTAAGGCATTTTATAGAAATGGAAAACTCTGTAATTTGTAAGTGGCCATATGTTCAGAGCATCATAATTCCTCACTGCTTATAAATAACTTTTTACCCTTTCCCAAGAATGAATGGACTAAAACATATTGTCAAGTTTACCATTTTATTGACAACATCCATACTCTGCTGCTCAGTTTACAGAAGGATTACAAGCAATAATCAGTGTAATTTTCCCTTTTCTCTCTGTGGTAAGTTATGAAAATAAGTCACAGTAAACCTAAATCTAAGTTGTTTTGAAATCTTGAAATTGGAAACACTTTCTGATTTTGCATCCAGTGGGTTTATGGGATCTGCCTTCTAATTTTTAAAACTTGGGGAAAGTTGATCAATACATAAATCTGGATGCATTTCAAATTAATTTTTTCCAGCATATGCAAGGTGAGGATATAACATCTTTCATTTGTATCTCAAGGAGAGCACAATTAACAAGGCTTCCTCCAATGTACATTACCTAGGACTTCTAGCAGTAGTTTTGCTTAGAATCATAGAATCATAGAACTATTCAGGTTGGAAAAGACCTTTGGGATCACCAAGTCCAACCATCATCCCTACTCTACAAAGTTGTCCCCTAAACCATATCCACCAACACCACATCCAACAACCCTTAAACACACCCAGGGATAGTGACTCAACCACCTCCTTGGGCAGCCTATTCCAGTGTCTAACCACTCTCTCTGTGAAAATTTTTCTCCTAATGTCCAGTCTAAACCTCCCCTGTTGCAGCTTGAAGCCATTCCCTCTTGTTCTGTTGCTAATTATCTGGGAAAAGAGACCAGCACCAGCCTCTCTACAGTGAGCTTTCAGGTAGTTGTAGAGACTGATGAGGTCTCCCTTCAGCCTCCTCTTCCTCAAACTAAACATTCCCAGCTCCTTCAAGCATTCTTCATAAGATTTTTTCTCTAGGCCCTTCACCAGCTCCGTTGCCCTCTTCTGTCCTTGCTCCAGCTCCTCGATATCTCTCTTGAACTGAGGTGCTCAAAACTGGACACAATACTCCAGGTGTGGCCTCACCAGTGCTGAGTACAGGGGGACAATCACCTCTCTACTTCTGCTGGTCACACTATTTCTAATACCAGCCAGGATGCCATTGGCTTTCTTGGCCACCTGGGCACACTGCTGGCTCATGTTCAGCTGCTTAGCTAATACCTCCCACTCTGTTTTCTCCTGGGAATTGCTGGGAGCTCTCTCTTCACCAGTTTTTCAGCATCTTCTATGATTTGTTTTCTCTCTTTATGGCACATCAAGAAGCCTAGCTGTAATGGAGAAATGGGATGTACACACATGATCCAGGAAGGAAATTCATGTTCTTTTGTGTCTCCAATTTCTTCTGTACTCTCCTACTCCCAGATATTAGAAGTTATGTCTTTGACCCCCTCACCCTTTCTTCCCTTCTGCCTGCTACTCTGGAGCATGGTAGCCTGACAAAGAGCTGTGATCCAATTGTGATTAATTCCTTTCCAGAATACTTTAAAATGCAAACTCTACATTTCAAAGCATTTTCCTAAGAAGTAGGATGCTGTGACTCCTCTATATACATTGTTTTGTATGTAGGTGTGACCCTTCAGGAGATAAAGACAGCAACAGACCAGAAGGTCCAGTTACTTTTTACATTATAAGTGATTGGCTTTTAAAGTCCATAGTCCTCTACTATCACTGCAAGAAATAGTAAGAAACCCAGCAGAAGTGTCTTTGTTTTGCAATGAACAAAAATTTAAGCTGCAATAGCTTTTAAATAACTTCATGCTCCAGATCCTGGAATATATCTGCAGTGTTGTCAAATATTGTTTTTTTATATGGTTTTTTTAATGAGTCTTAGGTGCTTGCTAAGTGGACACATGGTTAAAGGCTAGGTGTGAGAATTTTCCCTTACTCAATATGATTTTCATGTTCTGTTAATATTGATGGGACTAAAGCTGATTGGATAACTGCAAATTCGAGTATCTTCATGTGGAAGTGCAGCTGCTGCTAACAAAGAAGTCATGACCTCCTGGGTGTTTTAAAGAGACTGTCACCATGTCCACAGTTAAACTGTTCTCAGGTTACAGTGCAATGAGACAAATAAAAAACCACCTCAGAAACAGGCACAAGAGCCATATGCAGGGTAAGGAAATACAGAAAAAATAGGGGCAGGATGGAGTAGTGAGTATACAGTGAATTATATAGAATCATAAAATCATAGAATGTCTTGGATTGGAAGAGATCTCTAAAGGTCATCTAGTCCAAGCATGGATGTCTCACACTAGAACAGATTGCTCAGAGCTCCAGCAAGCCTGACTTTGAATGTCTCCAAGGATGGAGCCCCCACCACCTCTCTAGACAATGTGTTCTAGTGATCCACCACCCTCATATTACAAAACTTTTTCCTGATGTCCAGCCTAAATCTACTCTTTTCAAGCTTGAAGCCATTACCCCTTGTCCTGTCAGCCATTCCCTCAGGTCTCTGGGATGCATCTCATCAGGTTCCATGGACTTGTATATCTTCAGGTTCCTCAGATGGTCAGGAACCTTGTCTTCACTTATGGTGGGAGGGACATTGTCTGTCTGGTCTCCAACCTGTGGGCCATCAACTTGAGAGCCATGAGGAGAGAGATTGCCACGGCAGACAGGCAAAAAAGTAGTTGAGAATCTCAACCTTCTCCTCGCCTGTTAATAGTTCACCACTGTTGCTCATCAAGGGCGTACGCTTTCTTTAACCTTCTCTTCCTGGTTTACATATCTGTAGAAGCCCTTTCGTGTTTTTCTTTACATCCTTTGCCAAGTTCAGCTCCAGCTGCTCCTTGGCCTTCCAGACCTCGTCCCTACTCAACCAGGCAATGTCCCTATAGTCTTCCCAGGATTTCTGTCCTCACTTCCCCTGCCTGTGTAGTTCCATCTTGCCTTTTCGTTTGACCAGCAGGTCTCAACTCAGCCATGCTTGTCTCTTGCCTTCCTTGCCTGATTTCCTACACATGGGGATTGAGATCTCTTGCAATCTTCAAGCATCTTTAAAGCATCCACCAGCTGTGTTCTGCTCCTTTGTCCCTGAGGGCCATTTCCCATGCGTTCTTACTAACTCTTTGAAAAGCTGGAAGTTTGCTTCTGGCATCTAGTTTAAAGCCCTGCCAATCAGCCCCACAATCTCTTGGGCAAAGTCCCTCTTCCCAGTTTCAGAAAGGTGTCTCCCATTTGATGCCAGCATTATGGGTGTTGTGTAGGCCATCCCACTATCAAAAAGCTCAAAATTGTGCTGCTGACACCAGCCATGGAGCCTTGTGTTGATAGATTGCATCCTCCTGTTCCTTACAATGTCCCTGCTTCAATTTGAAGGAGGGAAGAAAAAATACCCTACGCCCCAGATTCTCTTCCTAATCATCCCAATGTCTCTCTTGATGAAGTCTCTCTTGATTGATCATGGACTACTATTTGCTGCTTCCTCTCCACCCACATGAAAAATCAGTAGCAAGTAATAATCTGTGGACCTCACTAAATTAGGAGGTTTTCTCGTGATGTCCTTAACCCAGACTCCAGGGAGACAGGAGACCCCCCTGTGAGGAAAGTCTACAAGGCATATTGAACCCTCTGTTCTCCTCAGAACAGAGTCTCCTATGACTGGAACCCTTCTTTTTTCCTTTTGTGTGTGGTGCTCATGCCAGCATTAAGCCTGTCTGACTGTGTAGACAGCTCTGGTGTAGCTGCCCCATCCTCATTTGACTGTGCTTTCTCAACCAGACCCTCTTACCTGTTGTTCAGAGGCACTTAGGGAGGTGAGGTAACCAAAAGGGGATTTTGCCTGCTGCCTTTACTATGAACTTGCCTGCACTCACTCTTTTCATTTAGGTTTCTGCCTTTGGTCCAACAGGCCCCTTTATCCTGAGTGCTCTCTAATAGGTGGTTCCATTTGTGTTTTAATGGGGGCAGAGCCTGTCTCCACCAGTCTGTCTCCTGTACAGCCTCCCTAATGCTCCTCAACCTTTCAAGCTCCTCACACAGCTCTACCACCAGGCTGAGCAGATTCTCCACCTGTTCACAGTGGATGCAACAATTCTAATAGCTGACAGTTGTTGCCAGTGCAAGGCTCTGACATGCCTTGCAGCCTGTGACCTGGACAGCTGCGTGTTTCCATGGGAGTTCTGCCTGAGTAGATGCGTCCATTCTGGCGAGTGCAGAGGTCACGGCTTTCCACTGTGTGGAGACCATGGCTGAGCTCTCCCACACACCCTGCTCATGCTTTCCTTGATATAGCTGCTGCTTTGCTCTTTGCTCACTGAGTGTCACTTCTAGTTTCACTGGTTCCCCCCTCACACTCACCTGCTCACCCTTTGCAATTGTGGCATTTAAATGTCCCATGGTTGCCCCAGCAACAGCCCCAGCCATGTCAGCTTCTCTCGTATGAACTGCCAACTCCTGCCAGACCTCTCCACTCTCCCACAGGCTTTCCTGGCCCCAGGAACTGCCTTTTCCACTTTAATCTGGTGTACTTTTCTGTTAAGGCACAGAACTTACCATTGCTGCTGCCTCTCTCCTCGCTCCTCATGGTATGAGGACATCATATAAGAGAGGACACTACATGGAGAAGCAGTGCATAAGAAGTACTGACCTCATTTAGCAGCCTAGGAAACAACTAATTTTTTTCAAAACTGGATTTGATCTGCTGTTTCCAGTTGTGGATGAATAGCTTGCTTTCAGAATATTTGAAGTACAAATAAGGTTTTGCACATTTATTTTGATTTCATAACACTTTAATGAAAATCCTGGATTTTTTGGAGGTTCAGTTTGAGACTCCAGAATGTGTTGGTCTCATGGTCTCCTGCTGATAGAACGCAAGAAAATGCCAAAACTTGGTGAAAAATAGGTTTTACCATTTCTCTAAAGAAAGGACTAAAATTCAGTCTTCTTTTTCAGACTGTCTTTGTGGCTTCTAAGCCTATTTTCACCTCCTCTACTGCAGTAGATGTTCTCTGTTCTTTCCACTGAGGCCTATAAATAAACAGAAAGGGAATACGAGACAACAAAAAATGTGACTCTTATGTTAAGCCAAAAATGTTTATGGGGTGAATATTACCTCACAGAGAAATGGCTTTGTGACAGCTTGAACTATGTCAGCATGAAAAATAATTACACTGATAATTTTCAGAAACAAGGAAAGCATGTGGAGTACATAGCCTGTGTAATAAGAAGTGCTTCTTTATTCCCCCTAAGTGCTATGGTCAGAAACCTTTGTAACAACTAAATGGAATTTTATCAAACTTTTTAAACACTTCACTTCTTGATTAAGCACAAGTCTGAGAAATTTCCTTATAAGAGTTAACAGCTTGGAAAATTATAAGCAGCTGAAATTAAGCACTTAAAATAGAAAGAACATCTGAACCGTGACTATTAAACTTGTGCCTTTGTCACCTCAAATTGTGAATTCAGTTCTCAAAAGATGTGTGGCATCAAGCTGACTCAATGCTCAGATGAGAGCCCTTCGGGGAACACTCAAGTAGAAATCCTGTAAATCAAGCAGAAATCCCACTGAGCTGCTAATGAAGTCATACCCATGCCAAGTTTTTGAGGCTACCCAAGACAAGACATAGAATTATTGTCTTATATGATTAGTCATGTTGTTACTCTCACAGTGTAAATGTGAACCCTAGTGTCCTGGTTCAAGGCCAATTTACGTAGTTCATATCTATCATCTCTCAATCTCATTTGGGCATGCAGTCCTCTACTTGCTCTGGAAGTGTCACAGTTTATCAACAATAATTGTATGCCATCAGGAGCTAGACATTCGGCTGTTTCCATTACCATTTAGTAACTATGCACTGCTAGACTAATAACCACAGATGTACTGCTCAGACCTCATTTGTGTCCCTGGAAAAGCCACACCAAACAGATTTTTTAGCCTGATATGCATGAAGCTGGGCATTTAAACAAGGCATTTCGTTCTCTCTAATTGTCTAATCTCTTTGACTGTAACAGAAAGGCAGCTTTATCTCTTTTTACAACTCATTTGTCCAATGAGGAGTTAAATTTAAGTACCAATAAATAAATGGTAGTGCTGAACTTCAGTCAACCTGTTTAATATCCTTCACTCTATCAGGATGACACAAAAATATATTCCAGTCTCAAACAAACGTGTTAGATTGTCTGTATTATTAAATATGTTGCATATGTAGAATAGCTGATGAAGTCTGTATAGATCTTGGATTCTATTTGTATGGAGTTTGCTTTACAAAAGAGAATTTGTCATTCTAACAAATACAAAGAGTAAAGAAAACTCATGGAGACTGATTTCCCTAAAAGACCATTTTGTCTGAAGTTAGTAGGAACTGCTAGTGATTTATCTGAAAAATCAAACTTTAAACATTTAATTCTGTTGTTCTACTCTTCCAAAACAGGCATTGGTCAATTCAATATAAGATCAAGTCAGGGACTTTTCCCACGTGCCTTATCTATTTTCCCAACACTGGGCTTCTCCTCATTTTCTGTACCTGTCTCCCCTGGGTGAAACTAGTTCAGAACAACATCTCACAGAAAGAAATCTAATGACCTTTGTCATCTAGTTTGTTCTTCAGACAGGTACTCTCTTAAAACATGTTAACACTCATTCTTCTGCTAACACTATTGGCTAGTATGCCCTTTCAACAAATATCTGCCAACATTCTTATGTTCTGGTTTTCTGAGGAAATTAACCTTGTGCATTTGCATGGTTTATCCATCAGTCCATCTATCTATCTATCTATCTATCTATCTATCTATCTATCTATCTATCTATCTATCTAATCTAACACCCACTCGCTGCTGCCTACTCTTTGTTTAATTTAGTGACCAGATTAAAAAAAAAAATGGGCAAGAAGAAAGTAACTGCAGTGAGAGGCAGCTTTAGGATCTAGCAGATACTTTAAAAAAAAAAAAAACAAAACAATGTTCTTTATTCTCTGGACACAGTAATTTCAGGGAAGTCAGATGAATAGGGATATTTTATATATTTGCCACCTGGAAACACACCAATTGATCAAAGATTTTGTCATACTACTGTAATTATACATGCATAGGAATTGAGAATATAGGACATAGAACAATAACTTATTTTCTTGCAAGTATACTGAAAAATCTGTTGTTTTCCATGGCATATGATGTCTTTCATACACCATTACAGAAAATACAAAAAATTACCTGTGTTAAGGATATTTAGATCGTATTAGTTTTGGACTATCTTGATTTAGCAATACATTGTATTATTCTATTAATTTTTACAGTGTTCATTGAAAAGGTATTGACTGTAAACATCTTTAATTTATTAACTGAAAACACATTTGTTTAATGTGTATATGCATAATTTCTTCTTCCTTCTTGTGAAATATAAAAAATAAAATTCAGTTCCAGAATGGAACATTGTTAATACTGAAGGTATGAATGAAAAAAATATTATTTTTCTCAACAATAATAAATACATTAGTAATTGAGTATAAGGAAAAATACTGCAGTGCAGTAACTTTCCACAAAATTCATGCTCATCAGGTTACCATTTTATTGTTTTGAAATATTTAAACATGCATGCAATAGGGACAAAAATCATCAGGGGGAAATTCAAAAGAGTTTTATTGAAAAAAAATATTAAAACATTTTACTGAAAATCTCCTGTTCCTCACTGTAAACCAAATTACATTTCCATGAGGAAAATGGGACAGAAGAGGATATTTCCCTTTGGATACACTGAAATTCTCATACTGTACCCGTTGAGGTATAGGTTTATAACCTAAGGAGTCCAGAATAAATGCCTGTAAGTAAGAGATTGGATCTGAACTAGCACACCTGATTCAAAGCCTGTGTCTGGAGATATATGCAATAAGACTCTAGCTTCCAAACTCCACAAACTAGAAACTCTGAACTGTAGGTAATCTACTCTATTGAATGACAAGGGGCAGTTGTTTTAGATTGGAATAAATTAGATTTAGATTAGACATTTTGAGGAAATTCTTCACTGTGAGGGTAGTGAGACACCAGAACAGGTTGCCCAGAGGAGTTGTGGAGGCCCCCTCCCTGGAAATGTTCAAGGCCAGATGCAATGGGGCTTTGAACAGTCTAATCTAGTGGAAGGTGTTCCTGTCTATGCAGGGTGGTTGCAACGAGATGCTCTTTAATGTCCTTTCCAATCCAAACCATTCTATGATTCTGATTCTATGATTCTATGTTACTCTAAAAAGCCCTATATTTTTTTCCTGCCTCCTAACAGAGTGAGCCTTGTTCTGCATTGCTGTGGCTTTCTCTGTATTTCACTTACCATTTTCACTGGGTTTTTACTCTTAAACAGAGCCTCAGCTCCCTCTGACAGAGTTGCACAGTACTAAATACCATCTGGGACAAGAGTGGTCTTAGCCCTATGTACATGGAAACTGCTCAGGGAAACACACAATAAAACATTAATGTCCCACAGAGGTTACACCTCCATAAGATACTAACAGGGTAACTGATGGTGACCTCTCTTATATAAAGGATGGACAGAATCAGTAGAATCAGTTTTGATATACTTCATTACATGTGCCACTCAAGCAATCTAAACAGCCAAAATCAAGACCAGCACCCACAGCTGGGATTCACAGTCACACTTTTCTTACCAGAGAAGCTCCAATGGAAATGACAGCATGTATTCACCCATTTTTCATGGCAGGCTGTATACCCACATCTAAATAACTGAAGCCATAATCAATCAATCAATTCATATAAAAATACAATACAAACATAAGAAAACAAAAAACCTAAACCTCCAGAGAAATTCAGAAAGGTAATAATCACAGATTATTTGGCAAGCTCAACCAAAATGCTGTGGTGCACAGCCTCTATATCAGTTTCATGAGTTATTTTTTTCTGCTCCAAGGAAAAAAGTATAAGACTCCAACTGCAGAGCTACTGTTATCAGGATTTTAACTCACCAAGTGGTCTCAGCCTTTCAATTCCATCTTCTAAAACCTAAAGTGGAATTTGATCAAATGCCAAATTGATTTTAAAATCGCTTTTATGACTTATGAAAGCATTGCTCAATTTGAGCTCCTCTGCACGTATTTATCTTCAGTTCTGCCTCTACACTTAAATTCTGTGCTGCTGTTTGAGAATAGTTGGTCTTACTAAATTAAAGGAACACACACTTGTCTTTCTCATGTACTGATTTCTGGCTTTAGACTGAAATGCTCCCAAAAGCACAATATAAATCTAGATATATTTTACCTTTTATGTCAGCTATTTTGTAAATACAGTGGGATTTATTTTAAGGCAGGCAGGCAGGAAGGAAAATTACTGTAGGGCTCTGATAAACTCAGAAGACCTAATTGGTAAAAAAAAAAAAAAAAAAAAAAAAAATATATATAAAATAAAATAAAATAAAATAAAATAAAATAAAATAAAATAAAGAAGAAATATTGACGGGTACCATATCAAACTGTACTAACCAATACTAACAAACTTTCAGACAGAGATATCCCAAGTTATCAAAAAAAGAAGAAATATTGTCACAGGACTGGTTTGGTAATGGTTTACTACTTCCAAGCTGTGATGAATTCTTTTTCATAACAATAGAAAGGATAACGATAATAAGAATTTACTCTTGAAATCTCAGCATTTTCTGAACGTCTTCTCAAAAATGGGCATGCCAGATGGAGAAAAGGAAGCCATCCATAAATATCATAGTCTTAATTTGCAAAGTGCAGTGTATACATCCATAAAATTAATGTAACAGTACTGTTCCAAGAAGATTAAACAAAACCCCTTAGGCTGTATTCCAGACTACTTTTTTCTTGCTCACACTTGTGTCAAATGAAATTCAAGGGATACTCAGAAGAAATAATAAGGAAATTAGAAAGCTTTTGAAATAGCTACATAAGTACCCAAAGACACAACAATACAGTCAGTAAAATTTTATTTGCAGAATGCTGAAAATTTAGCAAAAATTTCTCATCAAACACAAATCATCTTAGGGAAATAAAAGGCGCAGGGATCTGCACACGTCCTGGAGCAGGACTGAATAATGGGATCTGACACAGTATCAAAACTGAGACATTGGCACAGGAGATTTTAATGGTTGCAGATTAATAAGCAATTTGGCATGGATTCAGACATGAAAAATAAGATTAACAGACTGTTGTCATTATCACCCAAAACAATAACAGAAAAGAATATATGACTGAAATTATGAAATGAAGTTTGGAAAAAAAATACAATTTTGACACTATTCTAATGTAAATAAAATTAAAGTAACTACACTAGCTGTCTTCAGAGTAATTATAGGGAAGTCTGAGTCAGACCTACATTACTACTAAGTATGTAGATAAATACAGAGGCAATAACACTAACATTAATGGATGGTAGAATTAAATATGTTACTGCATTCCAGTTTCTATTTTCCTTCAGAATTGAGAGGCCTCAGAAAAAACTAAACACTTTTTTTTTTAAGTTTGCTTATGATTTGTTAAATAATTACATTTATATGTAATGTGGAAGTTGATACGTTGCTGAAAAAACAATCTAGATGAAGATGCCATATGATTTTTGCCTTTTTGTTACAGCACACTTTTTAAAACAGGAATTAATTTTTCAGTTAATTCTCAGCAATTTCACGGAAATCACTGTCACAAGAAATTGGAAAACCTCTAATTTGAGCGTAGATCATCAAGAAGGATTAGAAACCTCTGGAAATAATCATAGACCTGCTACAAATTTTGAAAATTAAGGCATGCAAGTATTTGTAATTCAAATTAACCTGCTGTATGAATGCCAGAAATCTGGGATTAGATGGCTGTTCCCTCAGTGTCAGAATATTCCATAACTGTTAGGATACAATGTGGACACCCTTTTAAAAAATAATTTAGTCTTATCTACTTCAAAATAAGTTATTAGATGGATAACCAAATTAGATTGAATCATTTTCATTAGCTCTTTTAACATATGAAAAAGCGGTGGTTACTGCTGGGAAAATGTCTTCAATTTGAGCAGTTGCAGTTGGCCTTTAATTGTTTGTTCTGTTTCTGTATACCCATGTTATAATACCTAAAGTTAGTTTCACTGGGGTGAACACTGAAGTGCAAACATATTGACTTGAAATTAGAACAATGTAGAACAATCAGTCTTCTGAAAAATCAAGCTACAATTTTGAAGCTGAGCATTCAAATTAAATAGCACTTGCAGAGGCTGACATCCTTTGTGCCTTGCTGTCTTCTCTGTAAAATGGGGATAATTGAGCCACCCAGTCTAATAAACATCACCAATAATATTTGTGATTCAATCTACTGTTTGAGTTAGAGTATACTAAAATTACTAAGGAAGAGATTATTCATGCTGTATTTTGGAGAGGATAAACAAAAACTTAGGACTGCACAGTGAATGAGGAAGATGAAAGAAATATTTGATTTGTTCATTGAATAAGTGTCCTGGTTTGAGCCAGGATTAAGCCACTTTTCCTTTTACTGATTTTTTTTCCCTTCAGTAAGCTTTCTTTTAACTAGTAGCAGAGTGTTCCAGCTAGGAATGATAACAGCTGGAATGGTTTTGCAACAGCTGAGTCTTCTAGGTGACATCTTTACTGTGCCAGCTTAGACACTACGGGGAGATCTATGACCCCCCCTAGGAGGCTGAGTTAGACAGACAACAAAATTGGCCAGAGATATTCTGTTCCATATATCTACAAAAGCTCAGAGGAATGTCAGAGATCACAGAAGACAACTTCCTTCCTGCTTTTTCTTCCCTTCCATCCATGGCTGGCATCCAAGGAGGACTCCATCCACCCATCACCATCACTCCCAGTCTCCAGCTCTCCTGACCCTCATTACTCTGCTCTCTCTCCAGCAGCTCCAGGACTCTTCTGGACTGTTCACAGCTAAGGAGATGCTGTGGGAGTTGCTGGGGGTGGGGGGAGGCAATAGGGATTTTTTTACAGTTCCTGAACACATTTGTATATAATTGTATATATTTTCTTATATCATTGGTGTTTAATTAAAGCTGTGTAGTTTAGTTTTCAATCAAGAGAGTCCCTCTCCTCATTCTCTCTCTCCTTCCCTACCTGGGTGGGAGGGGGAGGGCATCAAAAGCATTGTTGTCAACTTGACTCAAACAGTGACAATGAAGCACTGAGGCATAATTGCACTTAGGCCTTGAATGTGAATTAAAATGTCACAGCCAGACTCCATCATAATCTTAAACTGGGCCACCTAGGAAGACTGTGGAATACTGTTCTGGGTTAAACTGCTGGCTGTTCACCAAGCTCCCACTCCCACTCCTGAGCAGGACAGGGGGAGCAAAAAAGATGAAAAAAGTACTTGGATTGAGAGAAGGACAAGAAAATCACTTACCAATTACCATCACTGACAAAACAGACTTGATTTGGGGAAGAGTATTTTAATTTCTTGCAAAATAAAAATGGAGCAGGACTATGAAACACAAAACTAAAAATTCTTTCCTCCCATCCTACTTTCCTTCTCAGGGTCAACATCAGTCCTGACTCTTCTACCTCCTCTTCTCCCTGAACAGAACATTCCTTCCTCTTTACACTTTCCCTTCACGCCAGTGTGGGGTCCCTCCAATAAGATCCAGTCCTTCATGAACTGCTTCAATGTAGCTCCTTCCCACGGGCTACAGTTCTTCCAGAACTGCTCCAACATGGGTCCTTTTCGGTCCTTCAGGAGCAGATGTCCTGAGCATGCGTCCCTCATGGGTCACAGTGCTTGCTGTAAAACCTGTTTCTGCCTGGGCTCCTCTCCATGTACAGCAGTTACTGCCAAAGGCCTGATCTAGCACGAGGTGTCCACAGGCTGCAGGGTGGATGTCTGCTCCAGCACCTGCAGCACTTCTTCCTCCTCCTTCTTCACTGACCTTTGTGTCTGCAGGGTTTCATTCACATTGTTCTCTCTCCTCTGTCTTACCCTTTCTCATTCTATGATAATATGTTATTACAGAAGCTCCACCAGCTTGCTGATGGGCTCAGGTTTGGCCAGCAGCAGGTCTGCTCTGGACCCAGATAGAAATAGTTTTGTCTGACATGGGAGCAGCTCTCTATTCTCACAGAAACCACCACTGCAAACCCCTCACTACCAAAATTATGCCACATACACCAAATAAAAATATTAATCCCTCAGGTTTTTAAAGAACATTTTATGAAGACCACATATCATTCATCATATTCAATTATAATACAGACAGATGGCAGAAGATCCTTGGCAATGTCTTGTATCAAGAAAGGAAACACTTCACAGGCTTCTAGAAATGGAAACATTATCTCATTTACTCATGAACAACCAGCACAGAGTAGGAGGAGAGACATCTGTTGCATTGCATCTGCAGAGTCCCTCAAGACTGAGAAGACATCAGAGAACAGCAATATAGAGAAGTGTTTCTTCAACCGGGTGGTTCTGCCTTCCTGTCCTGGAAGCCAATGTTGTTCTCACCTATATATGACTCTTCCATATTTCTGAAAGTTGTGGAATTCTCTGTAAGTTATACTACAATATCTTTATTTATTGTTTCAAAATAAAAGGGACAACATAAGTCCTTGTCACTAAGGTTTACTGCATACTGCTTAAATTATATTGACTATAAGATGAGGCCATGTACGAAAGGGGCTATGATTTTCAGTCTATTACAGTGGGTGGCCATCTGATGCAAAGTGGTTCATACAGCTGAACTCTTGTGGAGAGTTAGACTTTGTTAGTCATTTCGGCAGTCAACAGGAGAGTCCTTATACAGCTTTCATTGTAACTAATTGTAACAGCAACCCCCAGAAAGATATCATATACATATATTAAGAAAAAAAAAAAAAAATTAAGAACAACTATGGAAAATAAGTTAGAAATAGAAACAATGTGTGATCATCTGGAGTGTTAAAACAACAAAGGGTTATTACTGAGGTGGCTTAATTCTAGCAACAATAACACTTTAAATTTATTCTTAACATTACATGATGATATTTAGCACATTTAAAAATAAATGCACATTATATTAAACATTAAGATAGCAATACAGATTAAGATAATGCAGAATCTAGTATACCAAAACAACTGTTCAGTGTATTATATTAGTCTCATTAAGTCAGTTATAAGCCTATGAAATTCTCAGGCTTTTTCTAGCACCTGAAGATCTATTTTATCAGAAAATCAAGGTCCAGGTTACATATCATTGAAACAAATAAAAAAAATCCTATTGACTTTTGACAGGTTTTGTATGAGTATTTCAAATTCTGGTTAAGATTCCAGAAGCTCAACTCTTTTGAATGACACCAACATTAATGTTAAGAAATTCTATCTCAGGGATGACTATCATTGAACTATCAGAAAACTCCACAATGTCTTACAGCTGAGCATGTATTACTGTTGTTAATTACAACAGTTTTTTTGGTAAAAACATTGAATATTAATTGAATGTGAGTCTGTAGCATTTTAAAAGACATATTTATATTTCATATCTGAAGGTACTTTAGGTAGAAAATTAGTTACCATAAAAATTCTCAATACTTTTTACAATGCCAGCTCCATTTTTAGAGGGTGCAGAGAATGGAGGAAATGGGAGAAAGAAGAACTGTGTAACTACATTATTTTTGTCATGCAGTCCAGTAACCGGAGGGTGGAGAGCTACTGTAAAAGGAGGGTCTTCTGTTGTAGCTTCTGCTTTTTTTAAATGGCATTCTGAGGCTTCCCCTAGTTTGTGTTTTCCTCAAAAACATGTCTGCAATTTACATCCCCCATAGCATCTGGGTGTTTTGCAATCTTATATGTAAATGCTTTCACAAGGCTACCTCACCACCTTGCAGGTAGAAACCAAAGTGCAAAACAGCTACTGATTACAAGAAAAAATTGGTGAAATTGTACCCTTGAGAGGAGCTGTCCTCAGCATTTAGGCTTAGGAGAACCAATGGGGAAGTATAGTTCCAGATGGTTGCCCAAGTACCTTCTACACAGATTGAAGAAAGTGGCAGAAGGAACAGTAGACACCTAGCCTCAGAGAAGGTGTGGGCAGGGGGGCATGCAGAAAAGGTCAGCTCTTTCTATCAGCTGTACACCTAATTCCCACATGGGTCTCTTGTGCTGAAGTGCAGTCTCCTGGATTTGTGCACTTATTGAAAACAGATCAAGGGCAGATCTTTGTTTTCAAGTCAGAGAGGAATGTTTGTGAAGTGCTTAGCTCTCTTGAAGCAATATTCAGGAAGGTGTCTGAATCTAATGATGCAAGTTTCTGAGGACAATTTGGAGTGTCAGTTTTTAGGAATGACGTAGAGTTCCACCTGCTGGGGCAGAATGAGAAAATAATGTTTGTGTGAGGTAAAATTTACTCCATTTTTATGATTCAGACTAGAAAAGATAAACAAATTTATAAAAATTATAAAGCTCAGGAAAGCTAGAAAAGTAAACCTATGCATTTCTTTCTAAACCTCTACATTTCTTCACCTCATTCTTTATGAACTGTTATTTACTAGGAATATATCATGCAATAAGCCACAAAGCAATAACAATTTCTTTTCTCTCTTTCAAATTCTTCCCTGTTTGGCAACAAAAGTTATTTTTGAACAACAAAAAGCCATTCTGTGATCTTAATAATATATGCTTTTATGCCAGCATGATATTATGAGAATTACTTACAATTTCAATAGGACCTGTAAGCAAGCATCACCTCCAAAAATCCATCCATTTTTTTAACCTTAAAAAAAATGCCCACTGCTGAGCTATTGTAAACCAAATATATGCTAGTTAATTAATTAGAAATCTATATTCTTCACATACAAAATTAAGAATTCTATGTTATATAAAAAGACAAAATCACTTTATTTTCACTTTATTTTCGCTATAGAAGATCAGTATCCTGAGTTAAAAACTTTATCATAGGTGGGGTTTGCATCCTGAATTGGTACACACAACACCCCCCCACACACACACACTTTTCATATGCTAATCACAGAGAGGAGCATGAGAGGAGGAAAATAGGAAAATTAAGAACATTTTTATTTGAGGGAGAAGGCAAAGACTGAATTGGCCTATCTATTTTCAGTGGAGAGCATGTGTAACAATCTTATCGCATCAGGAGGTATTCATTACTCAGTCACCTTATAATGTGATTTAGCATATAAAGGCTATGAACTTATCTTTTTTAAAGCTGTCGATGGAAACACATGCTCTGAGGGAAGATCCAGAACACCTGTGTTAGAGGCCTGAACTGGCTTTATAAGTTGACTTCCCCCTGTTGACTTCCCCCTCTACTCTTCAACTTCATCCAGTTTCAAAAGAGGAGGAAATTAAAACCCTAAAGTAACCATCCACAATGGGAGCATTTCAGTTATCCTTGCTTAATGCTGTATAATTCAGACTATTTCATCAAAAGATCCCCTGTAACACCTGTAGAATTTTTGGGAACTGTGTCTTTAAAGACTGTCTTGCAGGTCAAAAACTGCAACACTACACAGTGCCAACCAAACAGAAAACCTCTGTTAATGTTAACAAAAGTTTCCCTATAATCATCTGGCTATGGAGTTATTTCTGATAATAAGATATTTAAAAATAATCATTCAAACTGCACATATATTTTAATCTAGGATTCCAATAACCCAGTCACACAAAAGTGTTTCAATATCTTAATTACTCTTAGAGTAGTATGTATTGCCCTAGCAGATTTGGAAAATTAGTTCCTTGGTCACTAATGAACAAAATTAGTACATCAGCAAATACCCGGTCCTCAGAAATCAAAAGCAATGGTTCAATTGCTTTTGAATCCAAAAACAAGTCAACTTGTTTTACTGTGTTTCTATTCAAAATAACATTGAAGACAAAATCTCAGAGTGTCTAAATCTGGTCCTCATTCTCAGCACTCTGACAGTCAAACACTAACTATTTCCTTGAATATATTATCATAACTTTCTGTAGAGCCAACTGAGCTCAAACCAGTTTGGATATATAATCCAGGAAGTTCTACTAGCTTAGTGTTCTGATTGACTCAATATATCCAGTCTTTATATATGCACTAATTTCAACTTATTTCTGTGTTTGGTTGCTTGGTTTTTTAGTGTACCATGCTAATTTACAGCTGGTCTGCCAAACTATTGTTACTTTATCTTAACTTGAAAGAATCAGCATTCTGGACATTACGTGAGTTCACCTTTCATGAAGACTCAAATATATTTTTTTGCAGACAAGCTAAGAAATGTCAATCAGAGTGACTTTTTAGTATGATGTCAACAACTCAGCCCAAGTCCTACATGGTTTAAGTCAGAGTTCAATGGGAAAAGAACCTGTCCTGTCTCACAAGCAGTCATGACTTCTTTTAGAATTTTTAATGGTTTAAGCAGTGTATCAGAGAAGTACAATAGCTAATGAGTGGGATAGTGTTTTTTATTATAATTGTATCAGTCACTGCATGGAGCTACTATAAAGCACAGAAGCACAGAATTGTCATGGTTGGAAAGGACTGCTGAGATCACCGAGTCCAACCATCAGCACAAAAGCACCCCAGACAAACAGAAACAAACACACGCATTCCACCAAAAAACACCCACAAAAAACCCCACTTTGGCCCCTAGACCATGACCTGAAGTGCCACATCTGCATATTTCTTGAATGCCTGCAAGGATGGTAACTCAATCACCTCCCTGGGCAGGCTGCTCCAGTGCCTGACCACTCTTTCAGTATGGAAATTCTTCCCAATATCAAATCTGAACCTCCCTTACTGCAACTTCAGGCCATTTCCTCTGGTTGTATCATTATTTGCTTAGGAGAAAAGGCCAGCACTCACCTCCCTAAAACCTCATTTCAGGTAGTCGTAGAGGGTGATGAGGTCTCTCCTTAGCCTCTGCTTCTCCAAACTAAACATCCCATCTCAGCTGCTCCTCATATGACCTGTTCTCGTGAGACCCCACTTAGAGGACTGTGTCCAGTTCTGGAGCCCCCAACATAAGAAGGACATGGAGCTCCTGGAGAGAGTCCAGAGGAGGGCCACAAAGATGATTAGGGGGATGGAGCACCTCTCCTACGAAGAGAGTTGGGGCTGTTCAGCCTGAAGAAGAGAAGGCTCTGGGGGAACCTCATAGTAGGTTTGCAGTGTATGAAGGGAACCTACAGAAAAGTAGTGAAAGGACAAGGGGTAATGGATCAAAACTGGAAGGGGGGAGATTTAGGTTAGACATTAGGAGGAAATTCTTTAGTGTGAGGTTGGTGAGACACAGGAACAGGCTGTCCAGGGAAGTTTTGGAAGCCCCATCCCTGGAAGTGTTCAAGGCCAGGGTGGATGGGGCTCTGAGCAGCCTGATTTAGTGGAAAGTGTCCCTTCCCATGCAGGGGGGCTGAAACTAGATGATCTTTAAGGTCCCTTCCAATTCAAACCATTCTATGATTCTATAGTTATTTCAGACTGAAGTAATGAAAAACATTAACAAAACACATAATTATGGAGAGTCTAATATAAAAGTGTTGCCTTTCAGAAGTCCACAATTAATATTAGAGATATGATAGAATGATCCTGGAGGTGACTTGATATAGATGCATGGAGTTTGTCAATATTACAATATTAATTTATCCACTTCTATTATGTTATTATGTTATGTTGAATGAAAATAATTTTCTTGTCTTATTTTCACTGCATATATTTATGGCATTTTACAACTGTAAATTCACATACCATTTAGGAACTGCAATTTTTCAGACAGAAAAAAAAAATAAATTATAACCCAGCTGTTGGGAGCTGGCAATTTAAGAATTCTTAAGCCTAAAAGGCTTCTTAGATAAACATGCTCATCTTTCACACATTTCAGTCACTTTTAGATTGGTGAAGAAGTAGAATTCCAGCAATATAGATAACATAACTTGGAAAAACATAGAAAACACTTACTAATCTTGGTCTTTATTGTTGAATAAGATACAGTGCAATGCACAGAATAAAAAAAAGTAGAAGCATATGAACAAAATATATTTTTCTGCTGAAAGTTTTGAGTTTTATCAAATACATAACTGGAGACTGACAAAAACTTCAACCAATTTACTCTCATGTATACATAGCAGTGAAGATGAGAGGCTGGCAGATTAAAACTATTAATCTTGTAAAGTTCTGTGTATTTGAGGGGACTTTCTCATTTCTCAGAGAATAAAGATGGTGAATAGTAAAGTCAGTAATGAATTTTTAATTAACTGGCACAATCTGTAAATTTACCCCCATAAGTCTAATGTCTTGTTCAAACTGAGTATGAACTGAGGAACACTTTACTGAGAACAGCACAAGGAACAGATAATGTGCATATCTTTATGGTGTTTTAAACCATAAGCAGGTATAAAACTACACCTAAAATCTGGCTTATGAATGCTCTCACGTGCAGCTGTTTAGCTCATCCCATTGGTTTTAGTAAGAAAAACATATTTTATTATTTTAAAATAGTTTGAACATGTTTGAATATAAAAATATATATGATAAAATCTTGACAAACATAAATTGATAGAACTCTACTCTTAAATTTTAGAGCTTAAAATCTATTATTAAATGTTTAAAAAGCAAAAAACAAACAAACAAACAAAAAACCCCACAAACCCAAACACTAGGTTAGAGAAAGCAATTTTTCCTCAATTTACAGAAAGGCAACTGAAAATGAAGCAACAAAGCAACCTGTTTTTGACACATGCAAAGACGGTGTAATGAGGTAGGGAAACTACAGGAACATAGAAACTGAATCCAGATCTCTACAGCCTTAGATACATTTCATTACACACTGTGTTTCTGAACAGTTATTTTGTCTCAGCTTTACACATAAGTATTATTTTAACTTGAGCTTACAAAACCGAGCATTTAAAAGAAAAACACTTTCAAACTTTGTTTGTTGGGGTTTTTTTCTGCATTTCACTAGAAAATAACCTAATTTGAGGGAAAACGCTTGTTTCTCTTAGTTATGGCAATGACTCTGTCATAGCAACCCCTTATTCACTGATATGTTTGTTGGTTTACTGTAAAATGATACTGAATGACTGAATATAGATGAGAAGGCTGTTTTTCTCCCATAAATTTGAATTATAATTGCTCTCATTCTAAATAGAGAAACAATATTCTCAATTTTTCCATACGTTAGAAAGCATAGTCTACTAAAGGCATGATACATGTATTCTAATTAAAGTATGGGGAAAATGAAAATTATTAGTACCAGGTTTCTACTGCTACAATAAATTAGTAGAATTTGAAAGTGTGAGTAGGCTTTCATATTGAACTCTAAGGTCTGGATTTATCTTATTAAATCTAAACTAACTACTCCTAGCATTATCAGTCATATAGTTAATGGGTTCAAATGCACTACTGTACTTTGTTTTGTGTAAAAGTGTAATACTAGAAAATCCTCTTGGATGGAGGCTTGATAACTCGTTGATCACAGTATTCTGGAGGTCACATTTATTAGAGACTGCTCAACACAGCCTAATGTGCCTCACAGATGATGGCAAACATAGTTCAGTTGCAGAAATAACTGCTGTCTTTAAGGATGGGGCATAAACCCACTAAATATGTCTCAGCAGGGTAAGAGGGATTTTTAACTTTTTTTCCACAAGCTGAAATAGAAATATAATAATAAGACTCTATTATTATTATTTTTTACTTTGTCTGTACAACCACTATAAGGTTTCTCCAACTGAATCTGAAACAATAATACAGCTTTACAATTTCAGTTATAGATTGACAAATGCTTTAAATAATGATTTTTTAATTATAACATTTTAAAATCATCCCCTTGACAATTTAATTGCCCCTTTCTTTTCTTGTCATTTTTTTAGTTTAAAACGTCTAGAATGTTTATGGATGAGTATATTTAAAGTTTTGGAAAATATCCAATTTAAACTTATATTAAAGAAATATAATACTTATTCTGTATGGGGTAAGAAAAAATAATGTGGTGGTTTCATTTGGCCAATCATGACTAACTGTTATAACTTAAATAGGTGGAATAAGTACTTTAAAAGCATTTTAGTTATCTGTAGTACACTGCAATCTTCTGTAGAAATGGAAACAAAGATATACACTGATGTTCATTTTTACTTCCTATTTTAGGCAATTCAGTATATAGTTTATTATTCTTATACAAAGTTTTGTATTGTGCAATTTAGCAACTACAAAAAGAGATAGATGAGAGAGAGATAGGGTGCTGCAATTTCCTGCCAGTATGAGAATGTACTTGCTTTTCCAACAGACTGAGTGATATGATTTTCTCTGCTGCAATCATGCAGTAATCTTCATTAAGAAGTAACACGGTTGTTGGTCTGCTAAGACAACAGGAATTAAAGGAAAAAAATAAATAATGCAACTTGTCTACTAAATTGTTACAATTAATACTTAAATTGCTTTTAATGAGTAAATGGAAACAAAATGTACCAGAAAAAGTGTGCTTCAATTAAATACAAAACAAGATAAACGAATCAGCAATATAACAGTTTACATAAATCAAGCATTATATTGCTTATTTCTGCATACCTTAAAGTTCATTAGTAGAAATAATTCTATCTGATAATGCAGATAGCTATTTGAAAAACTGATTACCAAAAGCAGAATTGTTGTATTTTAGCAATATATTTACATGATTTTTCATTATACACTTTCTAAAAAGACTCCTGTCTTCCATTACAAGAGAAACAAAACTAAATTTTTGACACCTCTCAAAATTCCTTCCAGTTTTCCAACTCAAACCCAAACTTTACAACGCCTTCAGCTGTGAAAGCAGTGTTCTCAGAACCATGCCTTGACAATTATCAGATCAGAGCTGTTCCAAGTCTGGGGTGAAGATCTTGGAATCTTCATTGCCAAGGAAGGCATTCTTGCAGAAATCATTGCCCACTTGCCTCTAAATCATAACACTGCTTTACACACACTTAGACATAAGAACAGTTTCTTCCTATGGTCTGGTAGCAGTTCACCCAGCTAAAAGAGACTCTTTTTTCCTTTTTGTTTTTTTTTTGTCTCCACAGCTTTTTTTCTCCCTTCATGGTGAAATTTTATACAAATTCTCAGTTACCTACCTGCAAGATGCCTTGATTTGACTCAGAATACTTTCTCAGACTAAAGCTACACTGCTTCCAATATTTTTATTGAAAGCAGTAAAAACCAAGTAACTCTTTCTCTTAGCTTCAAACCAGTTCTAACAAAACTTTAATACAAAGAATCATCCCCATTCATTAGAGCTCAGATACACTGTCGAAAATCTGTTATGACTCATATTCAATGCTGAATTTTTCATCACTCCCTGACCTTTCAAAAGAACCCAGAATCAAATGTGATCGTCTTTATATATTAACATCAGAAACCTCCACATTTCACAACCTTGCATGGCTTATGCATAAAACAAAATGAACACTGTTGTTTAGAGGTTTGTTTTTCCTGTAAGTATATTATTATATTCCAAATCTAACATGGATCTCTCAGCTTGCAAGTTCACATAGATCAAAATTGACAAGGATTTGCATGTACTCTTAGGATGTAGGACTGCAGAATTTTGCATATCAGGTTCACAGGGTGTCACAGTGTGACTCATCAGGATTACATGAAGACAACAGACTTTCTCAACTGCTGCAGCAGCTCTTTAGAAGTGACAGGCTGACTGACTCATGAAAGCTGCTGAAACCACAGCCTACTTGAAAGAGGGACATGATATTTGAAACTAACTGGCAGGGTGATTTGTTTTTTGTTTTGTTATGTTATGTTTATGTGGAGAGCATTGTCTCCTTACATAAGCCGAACACACTCCGCTACCTTCCTCTGTTTGGGGCTTTTGACAGGAGAGTCAGCTGGAATTCAAACAAAAAACATTTTGAACTTTTTTTTTCTTCCTAGAATAATAGCTGAACCTAAACCCTTATTTTGAATGTAAAACATCTAATAATGCAGCACTTTCTACAAGAAAAATCCAGTGTCTGAAGATAAGAGTAACTTACATTGATCAAAAGCAATTCCTTTCTGTATTGCTGCATTGTGTGACTAAGTTGGATGAGGTATATTTTAATTGCAAAATTTGTTGAACTAAATGTGAACTGAAAAAACAGATTGAGGACTTTTCTTAAAAAACAGCTGAATGTGACCTATTATTTTGAATCAGTTTTAATCTAAACCAGATATAAACTAAAAAGAATTCATCATTCCTAGTAAATCATAACAATTATATGGAAACCTGGCATTACACCCATCTCCCATGGAGGTCATATCCATAAGGGAATTCTAACCATGTCTATATTTTGAAACAGTAGGGAGCAGTAACTGTGCACCTGTGACCTGAACAACTGGCACTTGACACTGACACTTTGCATGTTTCATATGATAAAAACACAGCCTAGACCAGCCTAGTCCTGTGGACAAAATGTCCCACAGATATGGGAATGCAATAGGTGCATGTCTGGGACTCATCTGCCAGTTTAGTTCCACACAAAGGGAGCCAAGGCCATGCTCTTGAAGTCTTTTTCATGACTTTGCCCAAAGTATAGTCCACAGGGGTAACTGTTACTTCTCCCAGTCCTAACAATAATGCTAGTGTAGGTGCCTCCACTAGCTACTATGCCAAGTGATCTAATTTTCCAGCTGTTCCCTCTGCTCTCCCTTGGCATATGATACACCAGCATTTCCACACTACCACCGTGAATACTCTCTTCTGAAACATGAAGCATTGCAGACCTCAGAATAGTTATAAATATTCAGTAAGTGGGAATTTCACCTACCTGAAGTAAACTTGACTTAAATTTCCTTTAAAAAATGTGGAATGCGGGGAAATAGCAGCTACCTTTCTGCAACCTGCTCTTCTTTCCTATCTCCCTACTGATAGACTGTGCTGCAAATAAAATACATGTACATTTCTGCTCCTTCTTTGATGTGCATAAAATTTGGCAGAGGGTGTTTAGTGTAACCTCCTTTTTCACTAAAATCTTGTCTTCACAATTTCAAAACAGAATTTTGTCTGTCTGCCCCTCTGTGTCACATACTTCGGAGAGCTGAAGTGGAGTGAAAGTGGTGAGGCAGTGGCACACATATCAGCGCTGCTGCTACAGAAAAGTAAGAAATGGAATTACAGTCTCCTCCTGACTGTAACTCCATGCTGATAGACTTTCCCATTCTTAATGTTCTATTTTCTAATATGAATCATGTACTACATTTGATATGGCAAAAGAAATAGATATGGATCTGAATTATTTCTCAGACATTTTGGTGTGTACTTGACAGCAATGGGGCTGAGAGAAACAATATGCTAAATAAGGTACATGGGAATACGATTATGTATTTAATATTCAGCAATATGCTTGCTAAAAAGCAAAATAGCAGCATGAAATAAACTTAGATGAATGCAATTAATTTGCCTACCTGCACGCAGTTAATGCAATAAGTAAATTAATTCAGTCCTTATTAGGGCCTTAAAGTTACAGTAAGTTTTTAGTTAATTTAATTATTATTTAACAAATACCTTACAGTTAGGTAAATCACAACACAGCAAAGCAACTGGCATTTATTAATCCATTTGCTGATGCTTACTTAATATCTTTTAAATTGTTTTGTTAGAAACCATAGTAAACCTAAGCATCACTTCTGGCTGTTCTGATTTATCAAAAATTTTGTTTTAGTGGTCCTGCCTGGATCTTTCTTTCAATGTCATGTCTTCCTATGAGAAACTTCTTGGTTCTGCTCTTATACCTGGCCATTGCTAGATGTGGTATCAGTCTTACAAAGTTAAAGAAAATATGTCAAATGCTTGTAGGAGATTTTTTTACCATTATTTATAATAGTTTCCAAGGAACTTAGTTTTCTATCACCCAACACTTTTTAAAGTGTGTAGAGCTTGACTGGCTTTTATTTTGCATAATTTTCCGTTAAGGAGAAAAGAATTTGATGTATTAAAAAATATTTATTTTGCTTTCTGTTCTTAACACCATGTTTTTTGTAATTGATTATACTCAAGGTTTTTTGTTTTCATGTTTTGTCGTTTGTTTTTTTTCTTCCTTAGCTGATGTATATTAGAGAGAGAGGGTGGAACACTGAAATACATTTGGTGGATTTCCCTCCTTTAGCCTGTCACTCACTCTCAGTGTATTACATTAAAGTGATTAAATGCAGAAATTATGATCTGGATTTTGGTTCAGTATACCCAAGGTACAGAGAAACATCAATGTATAGAAAAGGAAGTCTGGAGACAGTATGTAATATATTCAGACCAGCGTCCATGGCCTCCATATCTAAATAGATCAAAGCTTTTTTAATCTAGTATTAATGTCTGTTGTCAGATGCCATCAAAGTACTTCTTGTTTCCACTAGAAATAGATCAACTTCTGGCTATATGGCTGGTGTCGCCACAAGGGTTTTGGTTTTTATGATAAGGGAACCTTCTACAAAGACTGCAACCTGATAGGAAGGGATGTAATCCACCTGTTTAAAAGAGGCAGGGCAGTCTTTGGCAGCAGGCTGGCCAACTTGGTGAGGTGAGTTTTAAAATTAAGAACTTGGGGGAAGGGATAAAAAATCATAGAAACATAGAATCATAGGGGTTGGAAGGGAAATCTGAAGATCATCGAGCCCAACCCGCTTGCTGCATCAGGAACACCTAGGAAAGATCACACAGGAATGCATCCAGATGGGTCTTGAAAGTCTCCAGAAAAGGAGACTCCACAACCTCTCTGGGCAGCCTGTTCAAGTGCTCAATCACCCTCACAGTAAAGAAGTTTTTCCTCATGTTGAGGTGGACCTTCCTGTGTTGCAACTTGGTGCCACTTCACCTTGTCTTATCACAGGGCACTACTTAAAAGAGACTGGGCCACTCTTGGCATCCACCCTTCAGGTATTTATAGAAATTAATAAGGTTCCCTCTTAGTCTTCTCAAAACTAAACAGCTCCAGGTGTCTTCACCTTTCCTCATATGACAGATGTTCCAGTCCCTTAGTCATCCTTGTAGCCCTCTGTTGGACTCTTTCTTGCATATCCCTGTCCCTCTTGAACTGAGGAGCCCTGAACTGGACACAATAATTCAGATGTGGTCTTACGAAGGCAGAGTAGAGGGGGAGGAGAGCCTCCCTTGACCTGCTGGTCACACTGTTCTTAATACATCCCAAGTTACTATTGGCTCTCTTGGTCACAAGGGCACATTGCTGTCCCATGGATATCTTTTAGTCCACCAGGATCCTAAGGTCCTTCTACATGGGTTGCTTTCTAGCAGTTCAACCCCTGTTCTATATCGGTGTGTGGTATTTTTTCTCCCCAGGTGCAGGACTCTACACTTATTCTGGTTGAACCTCATTAGGTTCATCTTTGCTCAGCTCTCTAGTCTGTCTAGATCTCACTGAATGGCTGCACAGCGTTCAGGTGGATCAGCCCCATGGCAATGCTCACACCACCATCACCACTACAACCAATTGGGGAATAAACCAGGCCAATCAGAGATGTATAAGATGTGCCTTAGCTGTCTCTCTAGTGAGAATAAAAAGATCAGCCACCTGAATTGTATGTATACTAATGCACACACTCTGGGAAACAAACAAAAGGAACTGCAGTTCCATGCCCAGTCAGAAAGTTATGATATCATAGGAATACCCGAAACATTGTGGGACCATTCATACAACTGGAGGATTATGATAGGTGGCTACAGGCTGTTTTGTTAAAGCAGGCAGGGAGGAAGAAATGGTGGAGGAGTCACACTCTATGCTAAGGAGAACTTTGAATGCATTTCAATGACGGTAATTGTGATAGCCCTATTGAAAGCCTCTGGATCAAAATCAGAGAGATCATCTCCAAGGGAGACTTTACATTAGGCATGTTACTGACCCTTAAACTAAGATGACAACACCATCTGCTGTTGTCGTCAGTACAGATACTTGAGTATTGTGTTCAGCTTTGATGTCTGCTATACAAAAAACATGCAAACAGGCTGGAGAGGGTCCAGAGAAAGGCCATAAAGATGATTAGAGTACTGGAGGACCATAGGAGGAGAGGCTGAGAGAGCTAGGTTTGTACAGCCTTGAGAAGAGAAGGCCTACGGGAGGCCTTATTACCATGCACCAGTACATAAAGGGTGGTTAGCAAGGAGACTCTTTTTTACAAGGAGTCACATGGAAAAGCGTAGTGGTCCAAACCCAGTGTTGGGTAGAAGCCACCTTATCTCAGGGCACAATCGCCCTGTTTATCAGGATTTTTTGACACCAAATTATATATTCAGGATAGCCTTCTTAATTATTTCGGTAGGTCCATCCCTGGCTTGGGGCCAGCTTGCTGTCACTGGGTATGTAACCAATTGATCAGGTCCTCTTGGAAGCACACACACACACACACACTGAGATTATGTGTTTAAAATATCACTTTACTGTAAGTTTTCAAAGTGTGTGTGTGGGGAAAAACTGGATATGTAAATGTACCCTGTTGGTAAAGAGAAAGAGGAAAGAAAAAAAAAAAAAAAAAGACTACCATAGTTTGGGGTAGAGAGAGCCTGAAGCCTTTCCTGTAAAGGGTCGACAAGGTGCATGAGTCAATGACATGAGTGCATGAGTCAAGGGGCCAATGACACACCTGGGGGGACAAGGCATTAGAGGTGAAAGGTTTGGAAGGTGATGTTGTGCTCACGTCCTCCTGGAGCCGAGGTTGAGGCAAGTTGTGGCAACGGTGGCAGGTCCAGCACAGGTGGCACCAGCGGCAGGGACAGCAGGGGCGGCTGCAGCATCTGCTTCCTCTGTCCTTCTGCTGCCTCTGGCAGCTGAGCTGCCATGAGCCTGGGCAAACAGGGGACGGCTCTTTTTGGAGTCTGGGCACAGCACGGGTGGCAGGGCCACTCACCGCTGTCGCCCTGAAGAGCTTTTCTCTGATGCTCTCAGGAGCGCTGGAGAGGCGAGGAGTCTGACGCTGTTTTCCTCACTGGACCCGGGTCTGGTGGCAAAAGGCCTGTGGTGGTCTCAGCGAGGGCTGCGTTCAGCTTGGCTCCTTGTATTTGGTTTTCCTTCTCCTCTCTCTTTTGTCTTCTTTTCTTCTGTCTCCTCTGCACCAGCAGCAGCGACAATGGGCGCAGGAACGACCCACAACCATCGTCATTCCGGGCATCCATTGCTGTGCAGGCTTAGGCCGCAGCTCCCAGCCCTACCTGCAGCCCGGGATGAAGTCCCGGCCGAGGCCCCTGCCCGCGGTATTGCCCCCGTTTCTCCTTTATTTTTATTTTATTCTGTTACATCTCTCCATTACAGTCAATTTCAGTGAGAGACATACTTTTTTGTAGGCCAGTTCTCCACAAAAAGACAAGGGGTAATGGATACAAGTTACTCCTGGGGAGATTCCAATTGGACATCAGAAGATAATTTTTTACCATAATAGCAGCTAGATGTTGGAATAATTCCCCAAGAGAAGAGGTGAACTCCCCTACATCGGACAGTTTTAAGAGTCAGCTGGACAGTGTGCTGGGCCTTCTCATTTAAACTATATTAAATAGAAAGGCTGGACCAGATGATCCTTGAGGTCTCTTCCAAACTGGCATTCTATGATTCTCTGATTCCTGTCAGAAGAAAATCTTTGTGATCTTATACACTATTTATTATGGATGTAAACAGCAGAATCAAGCCTTTAATAATTCTTTCTAAGTATGTTGTGGAATCAGAGGCTATTTATTCTGCATGTGAAGTGTACAGGTGTGTATATTTATGTGTATCTATGTATCTGTCACTACAGGAAATCAGGGATTGAGAAACTTGACGGAAAACATTGGGGGCATCATTCAAGTGTGTACTGTGTTACAGTTAAAAAAAAGTACGCAAGTGTGCACTTGCATTCCTCACTCTGCAGTAAGCACACTTTTTTTGCTTTACCAGCCTTCTTGTGATTTACTTCAATTACCATAGAATTATTTGCATTTATTTAAACATTTATTGAACAAATTTTTATAAAGTAACTGTACGCATGTAGTTTTAGGTATCTTACACCGTAATCAAGACTTATTTGCTGAGATTTTCTTGGGAAATACATTTACCGTAGATGCTTAAGCAGCTGCACTGTAGTTGTTCTACTGAATAGGACGATTTCAGGGTGAAGAGAAATGTTTTCTTTTTCTTCCCTGTCTCCCTCCCTCCCTCCTCACCTCTCAAACTTTCTCTCTCTAACTGTTGTCATACTTCGTTGTGTATTTTCCTAGCATGATGGGAGCAGGAAAGGCTGAGCTTATGGGATCAAAAAGCTCCACTAATCTCCAATACTGAATGAGCCAATAGTATGATGATTGTTCAAGCGAGGTTCCTGCCTAAATGCTATGATTTATCTTTTGTTATTACATGTTCATTGTCTTCAAAGATTTGTGCAAAGGAATATCCAGAAAAATATCAGTCTAAGGAGGCAGATGACAAATTATGGCAGTGGATGACAGAGATGTCCCTGCTAGATTGCAGGTGTAGCTCTGCTGGGCAGGAATATTATTATTTTTATTTTATATATAGATAATTACATAATAAATTTTTCATTCACTTTTCCTCTTTAAAATGGGAAAAAATAGTTTAATTTTACAATGCCATCAATACTGTTGATATACAGTGAGGAAAAAAGTATGTTTTCTACATATGTGTATACTTTGTAACAGATTTTGAACTCTCTTCACAAGTCTGCTTCTGCAAAACTTTACACTAGAAAGGTTATTGAGGTTTCTATGAGTTGTGAAGTTTGTATGATTCATGCATATACTTCCAACAGGTTTTGTTTCATTGAAGTACATAACCATGATCATTTCAGTAAGTGAAAAAGGTTGATTTGTTTGGAATATAAAAAAAAAACCAAAACACACAAATAAAAGCATCTCAGCAATACGCTTGGTAAAGAGTATTAGGAATGTCTTCTTTCCCTGTTTCCCTTTTGTTGCCATGGAAAATTTCTTTTGGAAGTACATTTTTGTTTCTTTACCTTAAAGACAGGTACACATGAAAGTAGTAAAGTTGCTTTGGTGTTTACATTATCTATACTGAATTATCTCCACAGTTCAAAACATTAGTGTCAATACATTAAAATACTAAAAGTTTAAACCACAAGTCTTTTTATGTTCTGCATGCATAAGAACTCACACATACCCAAATGATTGTGAGATTTACCAAGATGCTACTTCAGTTACTTTAATTCATATTAATGACACGAAGCGGCTGTAAAATTGGTATCTTCAAGGCAGAAAGGAGCAATGAACCTGGAACTTTTGAAACTTTAATTGTAGGGATGCAAATAGAGAAAGAACAGACATCCCACAGGTTGGTTATTTTCTTAGGGGAAACTGAGAAGAATACTCTTAATTGCTACATGTTAAGTGAAGGAGGATGGGGAGAAAAGATGCATTACACATATTCTATCTGTGTTTAATGAAAGCAATTTAGTAGATGTCTCAAAGACCCACTGTGAAAGTTCAAAAGACTGAACTGACAGCACTTGCAGCAATGTCATATCATCAGATACTCTAGCTGGATATTCAATCAATTATGTGGCAATTTCAAAACAATTTTAAAGGAAAAAGGGATAAGATTTCCTTTTGCTTCTTCCCCTCCATCCACTGTTCCCCCTGATTATTTACATTATGTATTAGCAGCTTGGTAATTCTTTTTTATTATTATTTTTAACATAATTGGCTACAGTGAGCTCCTTTCACAAGAACAAGGATACTGTGCTAAAGGTAACATGTTGCATCCATACAGCTGATTGTGCTATAGACCTTTAATAGAGATAGGAAGAAGTTCCTGTGGAAGACAAGAAGTAGAGAAAGAAAATTAGAATAGACTAGGAAAGGGCAAATCTGAAATAATTTTCAATATAAAGACATACTCTTGTGCACCAAGAGAATACTGGAATTTTTTCAAGGAGAGAAATTTCAAGACTTTCCAGCATGATGCATATATTTTTGTTGAAAGATTTCTATAATCTGGATAGGATTGTTATAGCAACTGAAACACTAGGCAGTAATAAGCATTCAGAAACACTAGGAAGCTGAGAGATTAAAAACCAAAATGTGTAGAAACAAACTAGAAGTTAGAATTTGAATGTTACGTTAAACTCCAATTTTTTTTTTTTTTTCATAAAATAAAATATTCTCAGCAACATCTTGTAAAAAAAGAGAATATTACCTGGCCACAGGTTTAGAGCACTCTTACTGTAATGAGGCAATCCAGACAATGATGCTGGAAAGACAGTGGATTAAGTGCCACCCTTGTGGTGCCTCCCACCTCTCATGGCTGTTCATAAAAGAAAGTCTGAATGGCTCATGAAGCAGCTCTTGAATCATCACAGTTTCCATAGATCATGAGATTCAAATAAGGATCAAGTAGTGATAGTGCATCAAGTTAAAACTGTGTTCATTCAGAAACTATTACAAGGTTTTCCCTGGTCAATGCCAAAATGCAAAGGAGAGAGCATATATGGGTGGGAAACTCTCTAAACAGACTGATTTTTATTCCTCACTGCATCTGTGGCAGAGTTTTCAAAGAACTACTTAAGTATGTACTCTCAGTGGTTTTAAAGTTCAGTAAGGCACAAGCTTATTGCTTATCTACCTTGCTGTTACTTATCCACCTGAAAACTGGCTGACAATCTTGCTTACGCTTGTAAGATGGTTTATTGATTACAGTCAGTGTGTTTTCAGAAATCAACATTGTTCTATTCTCTTAATATTTCTTAGTTTGTAATGAGTATTAAAAGATCTTTTTCCTCCAGTGTGGAATACTACTGTGTTTTTGTGCATAATTTCAAGTGGAATAAATGAAGTAGAAACAAAAAGAAATATGTGTTCTATGTGTAGAGCTAGGGTTAAATTAGGGACATCAGGACAATATTTTCTGTAAGTCTTTAACACATGGGAAAGTCAAGTTCAAAAGTCATTGTCTTGTTGACAGTTTCAGGAAAATGTACAATTAATATTTCATATTGTTGAATTTTATTTATCAAGTGTTTACAAATATAACATTGTATTGCCTTGTCAGCATTCTGTTTGGTTTTCTACTACTACTAAGTCTATAGAAATTAGGATTTTATTGATATTAAGGTGTAGTATAATATTGTCAAATGTCTCGATATTTTAATTCTAACAAAAAAAAAAAAAAAGGAACTAATACAATTTAACTGGAGTTCCAGCAGTGTTTCATTGGAGCAAACTCTACAACCTTTAGCATAAAAAAAAATACCATCATTTGACTGCTAGTAGTTTTCACCTGACTAACAGCCCACTTCTAGACAGGGAAAAAAACCCTACAAAACCAGAAGAGTTTACATGGGTTTATTGCTTTTCTGCTGGTAGTCCCCTACATACAGATGATTACCACATCCAGATAATGGCCTAGTGTTACTGTAGACATAATCAGTTTATGATTTGCAGTTATACAGTTCCAAAAACGCAAAGTGAACCAGTTCACCTTTGTGTTTTAGACTGCAGCACCTTCCTGGAGACAAAATCTTTTATTTTATGGTGCTGTTAGTAGAAGCAATGTTAATCAAGCCTTTGTGCTACAGCTTGAAGACAGAGCACTGGGTTCAAGCAGATTTCAGAAAGTTGTTTGGGTTGATTAGTCTTTCACAAATACTAGTAGCAATAGCACAATTGACTAGATACCATGTTGGAAAGAGGGAAAAGGATGTATGGCACCCCTCTTATGGTTCACATTTTTAATGTTATTCAGATTAGGCATACAATTCAAATCTTCCCTTCCCTTCTCTTCCCTTCCTTTCCCTTCCTTTCCCTCTTTTATTTATCTTTTCTCTTTTTTCTTCTAGACTCAGACTTTGTAGTGCTCTTTTCCAGATTCCAGAATGCTTGGAAGAGAGAGATTTTGTTGTGAAAACTTACCCTCTGTTGACACAGATGGGATTGTTTGCCAGTGCTCCCGATTGTAATCCTCTCATAAATAAATTAGTGCTTATGAGCAATTGCATCTGTCAATAAGGAAATAATTTATTACCTTCTTTGAAGTATGCATGGGAAGAAAAGAAATGGTTTAATTTTTTTTATCAATGATATGCATAAATTGACTTGACAAACTCAGTGTTTTTATTTCAATGCCAAATATAATTGTTTCTGCGACTAGAAAATACTCCTCTAAGTCATGAAGTCTGGACTTGAAGTATAATAAAGGCCTACTTCAAAGAGATTAGTTGTTCAAAGACTGACATGGAAGTATTTCAAAATTATTCAGATATTAGCAGTTCAAACTATCAGTACTATAGCCAAATAAATTACCTTTGTGGGGCAATGAGACAGGCCCTGTCTGACAAGATCCCTACTCTGTCATCCCAGGGAACCTGAATGGCTCCCAGACTACAGGAAACAGCAGCCCTTGCTGCACCCTGACACTGAATCAAAGAACTACTCTTACTATTATTTTCCAATATTTTTTTTCTCTATTAATATTACAAAATCCAGTATTATTTTCCAGTAGAATTTAGCAGTAATCCAACATCATTTACTTGCTCTTTTCAAGGAAACCTGACAGTGGTCACAGAAACTTGGCACTAAATTCTTGGCATCTTTTTGGGCAGTCAAACATAACAACTAAGACGTAACATTTCAGAGATATTTAAGAGGACTTAGCTTAACAGCTACTGCTGGCTTTATCTGCAAGATTCATGCCTGAACACCTGTTCTGGGTTCTGAATATTTGTTCTTATTAATATTTAGGTTACATTTTATGCTAAGATCTCCCAGGGCAAATGCCCACATAAAATTTCTGTCAGAAAGATATACTGTACTCATTGAATCAGCCATAAATGGTTATGTAGCATGAATATCTGGAAATGGGATATATTTTACAAATTTGCAACAAAACGAGTGGAACGTGTAACTGTGGTATCAGGACTGATGTAGACTAATCAGTTGTATTTTCATTAAGGAGTATGTCTTCAAATTTGTGATAATATTACCTAATTTTTCTCATCTGTTTTTCAAAACCTCAAATCAAGATCAGCTCAGTCCAGAGAAGTGTATCTGCACTGAAGAAACTGAACCACTACGAACAAGGCAGGTGACATTTTTTTGGCTAAGGAAAATAATTGTAACAGCAATTTTTTCTCCTAATTCTTGATGCCTAGGAGCTAAGTTTCAACAATTCTGCTTTTTCTGAAAGATGTGATGCTTTCTGAGCCTCAGATATCATGGTGCCCAGGCTTAGAAGAGTATGTCTAATCCTGCAGAACAGACTGTGTTGTAGATAGTAGAGTTTCTGGAGAAAACAATGGAAGTGGGTTTTATTCTGTTATATCACTAGAAATAGAATTATTTGAAACTTTTTTTTTAAAAAAGCAATTAAAGCCATATTAATCACTCAAAAGACACTTACAAGGGGAGCATGGTAACATCAAAAGCAAATATTTGACTTTAGTACTGCTGAACAAAATCAGTGTGTTTCAAAACAGTTACCCGAATTCAGGGTTCCATGGATAGCTTTTCTGCAGAGAAAATGAAATAATCTGGTATCTCTGATATAATCCCCATTTTTAAAAAGGATTTTAAAATCCTCTGGAACATAGCAAGAGGAAATTGTATTTTTGTGAACAAATCTAAGCTCCTTTCAACTTGCACTTTACAGGATTTTCATGTCTATATTTTTTACTTTCTCGTTTGTGCTGCTGGCAAGTTAGGCATTTCCCTGATACTCTCCAAGGGGCTTTATCTTTTCGTTTCATGAAATAGCTACATAAATACAGACCAACAAATGTTTTGTGGTTTGGTTTGTTTTGTTTTTCCTTTAGATTCACTCTTAGATAATGGCCTGCACTTCTCTTTGGAGGAGGTCATGAGGTTCTGTTAGTTTCCTGAAGCTGTCATAAACTGAGAACAGAAGTTCCATTCAATCTGTAAGCAGTCACCTTAAATCAAGAATATTTTTGCATGCCACCAAAAAAACTTGCAATAAAGGAAAGACAGTGTTAATTTATGGTGGGCTGACTCTGGCTGGATGCCAGGTGCACACTGAAGTCACTCTATCACTCTCCTCCTCAGCTGGACAGAGGAGAAAAAATATAATGAAAAGGCTTGTGGGTTGAAATAAGGACAGGGAGATCACCCAGCAATTACCATCATGGGGAAACCAGAATCGACTTAGAGAAATTAGTTTAATTTTCTACCAATCAAATTAGAGTAGGATAAAGGTATTAAATCAAATCTTAAACACCTTCTTCCCATCCCTGTCTTCTTCTTCACAAATTTCTCTGGTCCTGAATATGTGCCCCATGGGGTGACATGTTCTGCCAGCAAACATGTTCCATTGTGGTCTTGTCTCTTCAGAGATCCACAGGTCCTGCCAGAAGCCTTCTCCAGAGTGGCCTCTCCAAAGGCCACAGCCTCCATTGGGCATCAGCCTGCTCTGGTGTGGAATCCCCAAAGGCCTGCAGGTGGATATCCACTCTACCATGAACCTGAATTGGCTATAGCGGGACATCCTGCCTCACCATGGTCTTCACAGAGAGTTACAGGGGAATCTCTTCTCCAGCACCTGTAGTACCTCCTCCCCTCATTCTTCATGGACTTTGGTGTCTGCAGTCATTTGTCTTACACATTCTTACTGCTCTCTCCAGCTACAATTGCATAGTTCTTTTTCTTTCCCTCTTCTTAAATTTATTTTGACAAAGGCACTGCCACTGTTACTGATGGGCTTGGCCAATGGCAGGTCTGTCTTGGAGCTCACTGGCATTGGCTCTGTCAGACATGGTGGAAGTTTCTAGCAGCTGCTCACAGAAGGCACTCCTGTAGCCCCCATTACCAAAACCTTGTCACACAAGCCAAATATATATTAGTACTGTTGTTCCCTCAGACTAAAGTTATAAAAAATCATCACGAAAGAAAGGTGGAAATATATAAGCACTGACTTTCATAGCAACTTTCTTTCAAAATGCACCTGTGTCTTACTGAAAGAGTTCACTGTTCTCTTGGCTGATTGCATGCACACTGTGTATGTGTAATCATTTGACATGATGGAAAGCCTGACACAGCATTGAGCTTATCAGTATTCTATAAATTATTAAATAAGAATAAGGGCAGGAATATATTACCTGACTTTCTGGTGTTGTGGAGTCTTATAAGGAGGTAGCGCAGAGGAGGAGAAAAGCCATAGATCAATGTAGAGAAGTAAAAAAAAATATATATGATTAATACCAGATTAATTCAGTAGGAAACAAAAGGCAAGCTCTGTGTAGGGGAGAAAAACAAAAACAAAAACAAAACAAAACATAACAACAAAAGCATATAAGCATGTTCATTTTATCTTCACAGTTACTTTGTATCTTACCGTCGGAACATCTTGGTGACTCAGGCACTGATATGTTCATTCTCACTAAACCCCCGAGACAGGTAGATGGTGCTTTGGAAGTCATACCTAAAATAGTTATAGGTACAATATAGAAAGTCTATGGCAAAAGCAGAGCAGAACTGCCATGCTGAATCCCAGTGCAGCACCTTAAATATATCCTTCTCATCACATAAAAATAGCAAGCAACTACTGTTTGTATGAAATCTGAATTGCTTAAAGCCATACAATCTATTTTGACATCTACTGTGTAAATACAAAACAGAAATTTCCATTTTCTTTCCAAATCTTTCATTCCCACTTACAATCATTTTAATAGCAAAAGATTTCCTTTCTGGTCTTCATTAAAAACACTACCTCTGCCCATTGGTGTCTACTGCCACATACACAGAATCTATTATTTGTTTCATAACTGATGGACAATATGTTAAGTTCTTCTGGTTTTTACCTTGCACAAAAACATAAGCAAACATATAAGCAAGTGAAATATCTTTGAACCTGGAAAACTTTTTTTTTTTTTTTTCCCTGTTTGCTTTTAGAGACATTCATGACAGTTACTAAAAAACTATGTATGGCATTTATTTCCAAAGAAATATCTTAAGTAAAAATTCTCAAGTGCTGTCCTAGCCTTGAGAAAATAGAGAACTGAAAATCATCATGGATACCAACTTCACTGACAGGATTATTATTGAAAAAATAGCATTTTAATAGCCTTGCAATGTGGAATACTCTTTTTCTTCCTTGTGAAATTGTTCAGCATTGACAGACTTATCACAACTCTTACTTCACAACCACTGAAGATGGATCAGTTAATCAATCCAAACTGTGAATGTGTTCAGTCTCCTGCTAGTTGTAAAGTCCAACGTACTCTCATTCCTATGTAGTGAAACACTATGGAGAAAAAAATGCCCTTGCTGTTTCCAACAAAGACTTACTTCATAAGACCAGAACCTGATATAGAAATGTCTACTTACCAGTGAACTAAGTGAATGTTTTTCTGAATCCAGAATTGCCAACACATTGTTTAAGTATTCTAGAAACCTGCTATCTTCAAAAGGGAAAAAAGAAAAAAAAAAAGAAAAAAAAAGAAAAAAGGAAAAAAAAAACCAATATTTTACAATATTTAATACACTATTCCTACAAAGAAATAAACCAGCTCTGTCTTATATTCCTTAATTCCTTGGCTTGGAATGAACATGAAACAGAAGAAAGAGCTAAGTTCTCATGTTCAGAAAAACAAAAAACCATCTTAAACCAGCTCAGCACCTAAACTTTGAACACATTCATTTCCTGTCACATAAGCAGAAGCACTTCAGTCACTTGATATATCAGTTTGAACCCACAAGTATTTTGAAACACATGGTGTACACTCAGAATTGTGCTTAAAAATTTAATATTCCCACAGGCACAGTGCTGACCTATATCTATGTATGGGGTTTTCAGCCTGAAATTCTCTAAGTAAAAGGGTCAAAAGAGGACGTTAGATACCTGTTCAGAATTTGTATACGTAGAGTAACTAGGCCGCTGACAGGAGGAAGTGTACAGAATGTCTCCTTCCAGAGCATTAGCTGTGGGTCCGGAGTGACCAGAAAGCATTAAACACGGGCTGCTGACCCACACAAGGATAAATAACAGTGCCTTGCACAGTCTGCAGCACAATCATGTTACTGAATGTGCACAGCTAACCCTCCACAGCAAACCTCTGCTATACAGCATCTGTTCTCCATGAAACAGAAAGTGTCCTCATGGATTAACAGAATAAAACGGTATGACAACCCAGTAATAGCTGTCAGATTTTCATGGCTGAGAGAAAACTCTTAATAAAAAAAGAGAGGCCAACAGGAATAAATACGGCTTGCACTCTGTCTCTAACAAAAAATGGCTAAGTGTTTTAATATCCCGGTACCAGCACTGCATGGGTTAATGCCTCAACTAGATGCTGTGGCAGGAACCTGTGGAGCAGGGGCAGGGCATTGCATCATGTAATACTCCCTCTGTTTCTAAGGGTAGGTGAAATCTATCTGTTTCTTGCACATACATAGATGCAAAATCTTTCCTGCTTCTAGGAACCTTGATGACAGTGAAGATAGCCTGTTTTTTGCACATGCACAACTGTAAAGGTTGCATTTAGGCAGCTGTGCACCTCTGAGGGGTTACATTCAGTTGACCCTGTGGTAAGGGGACTGCAAGACCCCCAAGACTCTCACCCACCAACCCAATTTACTGCACATTCTCCAACCGTTGCTTGGAGGGGTGGTCGTTTAAGTATAAAATTGCAGTGTGACTAAGATGTGATGGCATCTGCTTATCAGATTGACTGACATACTAGTTATTAAAATAATATAATTCAGAAACAGAAAAAGCACAAATCCAGGACACTAAAACCAAATAGGTGGAGGTTGAATTCCAGTTTTGCAACATAAACCCTTTTTGTCTTTCAGTTACAGGTCAGAGCTAAAATCAGACATCTAAATGTAATTCAAATCCAAATGTCAATGCTTTAGTTAATTTCTGCTTCCAATAGAATGCATTTGATATTGAAATATATGAAATGTTTTGTATTTCACATCAATATGCACTGCTCACCTTAATATCAAAATGTGTTTTTCATTCTTGCCTATGAGTCAGTGGAGGGAAAAAAAAAAAAAAAAGGAGAAAATACAGAGAAAAGAATAGGAAAAAAAAAGGTAAAATAAAAACCCCAACACCTCAGTTGCAATGGAGATCATCAGTTTTCAATTGGGAATTTTATCACCGATCTCAATTTTTACTTTAGCTCGCTCATTTTTCCCATCAAAATGATTTGATCAAGACTCCACAGAACTTTGAAAAAGTTTTTCCTTGAACCTAATTTCAAGAGAACAGAAAGAATCTTAGAAAAAAAAAAATAAAATTCTATTCCTGACTCTTCATGCATAGGACCATATTTAAGTAAATTTTAATGTGGAAGAAAGTAGTGAATCTCATTCAGTAAGCAGAATGGTGATCATTGGTTTAAATAGGTGCTTCTACATTTTCACATACTTCCTGTGAGAGTTACACCTGTGAACATCCTTTCTACTATGAATCTTTAAAAAAATCAAGTTATGTTAAAGTTTTATCAGATAAAACTGGAATGATTTTATGCATCTGTACATCTAAAAGACAAAGATGTTTCACAAGAAGCAGTGAAAGCCAAGTTTATGCATCTTGCATAAGAATATATTTTGTCCATAGGTTATAGAATCAAAGAATCATAGAATCATAAAATGTTTAGAAATGGTTAGAGTTGGACAGGACCTTAAAGATCATAAAGTTCCAAACACCCTGCATGGGCAGGGACACCTCCCACTAGATCAGGCTGCTCAGCGCCCTATCCAACCTGGTTTTGAATGCTTCCAGGAATGGGGCTTCCACAACTTCCCTGTGCAGCCTGTTCCAGTGTCTCACTACACTCACACTAAAGAGTTTCCTCCTCATCTCTAACCTAAATCTCTCTTCTTTCCGTTTAAAACCATTACCCTTTTCCTTCCTCTCACTACAAGCCCTTGTACCAAGTCGCACCCCGACTTTCCTGTAGGCTTCCTTCAGGTACTGGAAGGCCACTATGAGGTCCCCTCTGAGCCTTCTCTTCTTCAGGCTGAGATATGTTATTTATACACAGATAAATAACACAAGCTCTTTGCATATCAATCTGTATATATGCACATAAGAAAATCTGATTATTTGGAGCATAAAGCTGTATTAACTTCTTAATCTCTGTGAAGTATTTTTTATAGACCTCTAATTTATCTCCAAATCAAAGAGTCTGAAGCATTTGAATCCAAATTTTACTATAACTATTGTAAGAGTAACATCTAGCAAAAATAATTTGAAGAATACATTTGTCTATTATTATATAGTTTAATTGGTTAAGAAGGACATTGTGTAGTTTCAGTGACTCTGAAAGGAGAAAAGGAGTTGGCAGGGTTACAAACCCACATCTGGATACACATGAATTTTTGAGGATTTCATATTCTGATATGAATTCAGAGGTGAAATTTGCATTTGCTTTCTAATTTGGCAATAGGACCTGGAGCAGAGGACCTGTTCTGTCCTGTTTAAATCCCTTGAATGCTGAAGAAAATCCATCTCATCTTCCTCAAGGGATCTCTGGTGTTTTTATAGTCTCTGTCCTGGAATGATCTTTCTTCCAAGTAGCTAAGAAGAAATACTCAATGCCAGGGAGAACAGCTCAGAGGAGAAGCTAAAACACAACCAAATGAATCAAGAGCTTTCTCAAGCTCAGTGACTGCTCTCTATTCATTCAAGTTAGCCTCTAGTGACAGCACCTTGACTTACTACCACCAGAAGTTCCCTAATAAAAAATTATTTAAATGTCTCTGACTTACTGTCTTCCAAGAAGACTCTGAATGACAGTGGTGTTCATTCAGCTTGTGCTGCTTTCCAACATTTGCATACAGAAGAGAAATGATCAACCCTCTCCTCACCCGAGGTAGTTCCAAAGGATCTTCTGACCGTCTTTACACTCGTTCAGTACCTGATTATGACAGTAAGAATAGCTGGACAGTGATGTTTAGGATCCACAAAACTACTTCATATTTTCCTGGTGTGGAAATTCATACCATTAAAAATATAAAAAAATCATACTCTTAAAATAGATCCTTGAAAATAGAATTAATAACAGAGACAAAAACAAATAAATGAACAAACAAAAACATTTCAAAGTTCTGTTTGAATTTTGCAACATTGAGTAAATTCAATATAAAGTTTATGGACTAGTTCATAAGCTCTGCAAATAAAAAATAATGGAGGCATATTTAAATGCAATCACAAAATAAATAAAAGGAATTATTTTATCAGCTTTAATCCCAGCACTTCATAGCTTGAGAATATTATGCAGAAATTCTGTCAGTTCCACTTTGTGCTACGTGGTTTAGGGAATTATTGATCTAAAAGATTATGAAATTATGTCTTCCTTTTTCCCCTGGTTCTCCTTGCAGTTCCATTTTTCACCTTTCACGTTAAGCCTTCAGTACTTCTGGTGTACGAATTAATGGAGAAAGCTGTGATAAAAGTAGTCAGAGGATTAAGTACCTTTTACCAGTTTTAGTCTTCATTAGTATTTTCTAATTGGTATTTTCCTATCTCTGTTGACATCATAACCATCTGCTCTAAGCATTCCTCAGCTAAATGGTTTCTGATTCTCTTGGTTCCAGAAACAAATCAACACATTTCAATATGAAAGGTTTCTATCAAATTAGATATATGAGTTTCAGGTAGGAGCAATCTGACAGATAGAGCAACTGACTCACAGAAAATCTATGCCCCAGTTTTCTTAGGAACTCCTACTCCAGAGTTTCTCTGTGAATTTCTCAGTTCTGTTTTTATCCTAAACTCAATGTATCTCTTCAGTTTCTACAAAACAGTTTTCAAAATCTCCTTCACTCTCCCCAGTAGCTTATTAAATACTCACAGCACATAATAATGTAGCTTATTAAGGGGATGGAAACTTCTTCTGTTCATAAGTAACTTAGACAAATTTCTGAGGAACTTCAGTCATTCGCCCTATCTAGAAAAGGCCAGATGCTCACAGTAAGTGCGGGATTGTTATTTGCTTCAAAGATATACAGACTTTCTTGTCCTTTTGCAATAGGATATAGTAATGCCTGAGGTGACAAGAATAGGTAGCCACTAACCAGGTTTCTATCAAGTTTTATTCTTTGCTTTTCATGGCCATACTTCACCTGGAGAATCTTATATTTAAAATTCAAAGTCACAGATGCACAGCTGTATCAATGGGCTTTGTGTCAGAAGTGATGCTGTGATAACATAAAAAGACAGTACTCTCACCCTTTTTAAGTTTGGTGGGGTTTTTTTTTTGATTGGTTTGGTTTTTTTTGGTTGGTTGGTTTGGGTTGGGTTTTTTTGTTGCTGTTGTTGAACAACTGTGCTGAAATGTATATGGCAAAAAAAAGATATTTAAAAATATGGCTTTTACAGACCTTATCCTGAACAGAACAGCATTTCATGAGAAAATAAGCAAAGCCATTTTCAGTTAGCAAGAGTTGGAATATTTGATTCAACAAATCACTGATTCAATAATAAAAGATCAATTTAACAGACATAGCAGACCGATTCTACATCACTTTGCATTAAGTTGAAACATGAAATTACTTAGATGAAGAAGCAGGCTATTAGTTGATACAGTTTCATATATGAGTTCAGTTGCCTGCAAAGTCAGCACTGGTTAACGTGAGTTTAGTAAAAATTTGTTACATTAATATTTATTTAATATTTCCAATCTGGAACAAAACCTGAACATTACAAAATTTATATTTTGGTTTCGTTTGTTGTATTTTTTTAATAAATAAATTTTTATTTAGATAATCAATACTTCAATTTTCATCCAAATAAAAGCATCCACATTCTAAAATCAATTACATATGTAAGAACTAGCAACAGTATTTACCGATCAGCCTTGAAGAAAGCTTAATTTCAAAAAGTCGAAGACCAAGATAGGCAACAATTTAGGACTATTTTTGAAATATAGGCTGGACTTCAATGATTATTCTTAGTCTAGCTACTTACATTAAATAAATATTCCAATACTTCTTCTGTTTTATTGAAATTTTGGAAGGAATGTGCTCCTATCACTGAAGGGCATGATACTTCCCATCTGTACATTACTGATGATAGCAATCTGTTGAATCTATGAATTATCCTAAGCAGGGTGCATACAGGTATATTTGAGTATTTTCTTATTGCTCCAATTGTTACAACTATAAATTATGTCAAGTAAAAAGAAGAAAGTAGTCACAAAATATTTCAAGGTAGCTTTAGTGACTTGTGGAAATCATTATTCCATAGTCAATCTAAAAGCATAAAAAAATATATATTAATTTTTTAAGTATGAGTACCTAGGACTCTGTGAAAAGTGATTAAATGAATCTCAGAATTGACAGTTAAAACTACAGCTTGTTTCCAAGCTGCCAGTTAAAAATGGTATTTGGTAAACTAAATTCTCATATGGCTCTCACTCTCCAATTCTGCTTGACAGATCCTTCACTGTCTCAAGATGATCTCTCAAAAGGTATGATCAGGATGTTTCAGTCCTGATAGCTCTCAAATATCCCTGACAGATCCTCAGGACTAGCTGTTCTAGTTGTAGTTTGACAAAATACCCTTGCAGGTGATTGCTAACTCTGCCTGTTGTTAATAGATAATCCACAGCACAAATCCACTAAGCTTATGTTGATTCAATACTATTTTGTTCTAACTGGATTCACCTGAGGTCTCTCAGAAATACTGTATGATGAGAGTTTTGTGGGTTTTTAAATGTACATTTCTGAATATATCTTTTTGCTTCCATTTCCAAAATTTCCAAAATTTGGACCAGCTTGATAAAGAACATTTCTGCCTTGGTAAACTCTTTACTAATAGACTGCAGTAAAAAAAGGGTTTCTTTTGTAAAGACAAAGTTCGCTATTGAGGAAGTGGTAAGGGACAAGAGAGTGCAGCTTAATTAGGGATCAAAATCAGCTGAAAGACCATAGAAACTGCAAAACTCAGAAAAGCTGCCAGAAAGAAAATGTCTTTGTAGTGTCTTAGCAGTTGTCTTCTTTTTTAAGAAAAAGTAAAAGTAGTGATCAGTTGAAACATGAGTCATATAAGGAGTCAAATGATGTGTTTAGCAGAAAAAGAGAGATTAAGATATTTATATGCAGCTTTGCTAATTTTTTTTTAGGATTTCACAAACTCTCTTTCCAAAAGTGGCTGTTGATATCTGAGAATGTTACTTGTTGAGCTGAAATATTTAGTTTATATTAGCAGAAAAATAAAACAAAGATTGTGGTTTAGAAAATGAGATTTTAAATGTCTTCATTGTTTTTGTGATAAAAGGAATATAAAGCTTCTATAATTATCTCAATATTTTTGTCTAAGTAAGCATAAAGAAGAAGAGGTAGAGGTACATAAAACATGCCATATACTTTTTACTGCTATGGTATTTAGTGATGCGAACATACTGCATTACTTCATTATTTAGAAATTAATGTAATTTGCATTTTGCCAGGATTTCATCTGAGTTTGCTCTGTACTTTCTGTTCCTATCATATTTAACACCTAAAGCAAGATTGTGAATAAGGTATAAAATCAAATCCATTCATTCAAATAATTTCAATTTCTTACTTCCTATTAGATAAAACATATTCTGTCACACCAAGATCATCAGATGACATGTTACTGATACAGACAACCGTTCTATCTGACAATCTCTTTTTACTAATTGACAGGCAATTTTCTTCATTAATAGTGTTGATTTAACTTTTTTCTCCTGAGGATCTCCTCTACAGAACTGTATTATCTCATTCCCATTTGTACACTGTCTGCAAAGGGTACACAACACTGATACATAATCTTAAATGTTTGGCATCTCTTTATAGTAGACCTCAAATATGCAATCAAATCTATTCATTAATATCTGCTTTGAAAAACTGAATATAGAACAACCTTGAATTTTTTTTAGTGTCAACATTCACATTTCTGCGGAGAAGAAAACAATTCAAAGGAAATTAATCTTTCTAATATAACTTCAATCTTCTGAACTCTGATCCATTACAAGGTATTTTCTGTAACTAAAATCTATTTTTCTATAGCTTCTTAAGCTACAATATCAATTTCTAATAATATCAGTAATCTGAGACCCAAAAGAAATAAAAAATCTGCACTTTATACCTCTGGGTATTGAATGCTATCATTACAAGAGCTATCTCTTTATATGATAATTTTTATCTTCAAAAATCTGAAGGGAATGTACACTGCTATATTAAAAAATATGTTTCATTAATAAAAGACAGTCCTTACCTTAAAATGATTCTCTCTATTTAAATCTGATATCTTCTCTAATATTGTACAGTGGCATTCCTTAAATACATAAATTTATAAAGATACTAAATTTGGATTTTAATAGGACCAATATGTCTGTCTTAACTTTTGAAAATTTCATGGTCTTTCTTAGCTAGCCATGGAAATTTATGATAAAGTGGCAGCAATAATTTTTTATTAGGGCAGTTATTGTACTCTTTAAAAATTTATATTAATTCAGCACTGTGCTATATATAATCATTAGTCAACAGCAGAAGATACCACCATGAACTTGTCGGATGCATTTTTCATTAAATAATGTGAAATATATGAAGAAAATTAATCAACACCTAAAATTCAAAATGAAGAAGTATATAAAAGATACTTTATTGTTTTCTATTTTTAAGTTATGTGGAGTGAACATTAGGAGAATGTTTGCATATTTGTCTTACATCAAAACAATTATATTAATTTTAAACTTACTATGTCAAAAAATGTAAAAGCTGATGCAAAAAGAGGCAGACATACCCTCTCTCACATCTAAACATTAGCCTTTGTTGGAGCACACCATGAAATGTTCCAGATTATTACCAGTTTCAAATATAAGCTTTGTCTAAAATCAATTAATTCAACTGAAATGTCAAATACTAGAAACAGCTTATTTGCAAAGCATTTTGAATGATAGAATTTTCTTCATTCTAAACTGTTCTGTGATAAAATTTGGAAAACATAAGACCATAAACTATTTGGGAGGTAGAAAGAGTAGGATGAAGAGGAAAAAAAAAACAAACAAACAAAAAAAACAAAAAACACCAAAACAACAACAAAAAAACCTGAGCATTTTTTAGAGGATATGAAATACGAAAGACAGTTTTTTGGTAATTTTTTGTATCAAATATCACACCACTCGTCGGTTCTGATTGTATTTTATATTAACTTCTTGATAAGATTAGGTTTCATCCATATTTTACTAATTTTAAAGTAAGTTTTGAATTTCACTCACTGTCTCTAGACAGTTTTGAATGGCAGAACTCCTCATTGGAGAAACCCCAAAATAAGAAAGAAGCAAAATCACACAGAAAACAAGGCATGTCGGGCTAGATCACTGGGATTTTTGGCAGTCACTTCTAATTGAAATGCTAAATTTGGAATTTTCCTCTTGTACTTTTTGACAGCAGTGGGCATCACTAGAACAATCCATAACATTCAACCTGTTAGTTTCAGAAAGTAATTTATTCAGAATTCTCAGTTTGACAACACATGCTGCGTGGTGTTTTATGTCAAAAACTAGTGAATGCTTGCTCTTCACAGAACTTAAAAGTGAAGAGTATTGCCAGATTACTCAGAACTGCTTTCTGAAACTTGCAGATAAAAGGATTAAAACATATTCCTTAATATGTATATTTAATAATAAATAAGCAGCATGACAATTCTGAGGAACATTTTATTTCTGCAATAAATGTTCTTGTTAAAGAGTTATGCAGTACTTAGATCCTCTTTTTTTCAAGTTATAAAATGAAATTCTTACCCATGGGCAAGTTTAAATACATTTACATAAGTTTAAATCTGAACTTTAAACACGTCTATATAATTTGTTATATAATGTCATTCTTTAGTGTTTAACATATACCACACAGATTCATTTATATATGTGCTTCTGTTTAATAATTATTCTGCCCTCAATACCTCCGGACCCAGGAGGTATTGATAAAACTGCAACGTCTGACTTTGGAAATTGACCTCATCTATTTATACTCTAACTCAAAGCATTTTTTTTAAAAAATAGCTAGCTATAAATAAATAAAAACATGGACAATGGCATAAGCCATATATAAAGTATAACGTACTAAATTTTTTCAGATATTAAGATGGAAATAGATCAGATTAATAAAAAGTGCAAGCTAACAGCCACAGCAAATTATTTATTTTTTTTTTATGGAAGATGATCAACTTAATACAATTGTGATAGCAGTTCTTCTGTTCCCAGTGTTGCAAAGCCTCATCTTATAAAGTAGGTTAAGAAAAAAGTAAGACCTCTTCCAGACTGCAAGAGCTGTTGAAAATTACTACTGTGGCTTGCTTTGCTTTCCTGGGGCTTAATTCAGATTTTATGGTTCTTTTGATCTCTTAGTTGCCTTCTTTTCCTGTCGACTGAAACTGTGAGCTCAGCATATTTAGAAAACAAACAAACAACCAAACAAAAACAACCAAACAAATAACGTGTGAAAACTTATGAACTAAACCTCTGCAGAGACCCCTACCATGCTTTAGCTCTTCATCGCCACCCAGTGTGACTGTGACGGGGGGACACTGACTTTTGCAGACAGTTGTACTGAAGGACAGCCTTAGTGTGGCCAAAGAGCAGCCATGGAAGACATCCTGAGATGATGCCAAGGCAGAGCAACATCACTGGCCAGCATATCACTTGAGAGCACTCTCAGAAGCAACGACCTGTCCCGTCCTTCCCCAATACTGTTCATGAAACAACCCCATCCTTTGTGTTCAAATGTGTTTGTTAGCTAAAGATTTATTTCTGACCTCCTAAATGATTATTTGCTACTTTTTTTACCACTTTATCTGCACAGCTTCTTTTAACTCTTGCACCTTTCCTCTTTGAGGAGTGCAATACAATGAGCAGCTGTTGATTTTCTTCTGCAGGCAGCTATAAGGACAGTGAGAGCCCCCAGCCTTTAACTGCAAGCAGGCCCTTACAATTTGTGACCCAGAGGTTCAGAGCAGGGATTTAACTCTTGGTCTCCCTATAGCTTAAACAAGTACTCTAAAAATAAGTCTGTCAATGCTATGTGCTTGGATGTTTTTCTTGTGGCTTTTCTCATTGGCAAAAAGAATTAACTGCTTCCATTTTATAGTCACATAAGTTTGTGAAGTTCTACAGTGTTTTCTTAAGTTTTCTTAAGTTACATACACTTGATTTAGCTGTAGCTTTGCTTCCATGTTTTTGAGATTAGTCCTGCCATAGACATAAATCTGGATGCTGCGGCTGCAGGTTGCAGCAGTATATGATTTATCTTTATTTTTTGAAAGCACCTACCTGTTGAATAAATTAATACAAACTTGCATTAAGTTGCTGTAGTCATACAGGGGAATTCAACACATGAACAAAAGGAGATTTAATGTTTCCTTACAAATATAGTTAATAAAATTTTATTATCATTGTCTGTAAAAAGAAAAGAGAATGCTATAGAAAATAAGTGTATGCCAAAAAGCATGCATTTGAATTCTAAATACAAAACACTTAGTAAGAATTTTAGTAAGCACAGGTCAGCTAGTAGTGTATCAATTTTTTTTAGAAAAATTTGCCCAAAAGACCTAGAAATGTGTTCCTTACAAATTTCTTCCTGTGCTATTCAAATAGTAAATTTAACATTTCTTGACAGCAACTCAATTAGCTCAAATTTTGCAAATACTCTGATACCCTGATAAAAGTACAGAAATTCCTAAAGGGAAAGCTTTGATTTCTGTTTAGTTTACCTGATTGTTTCTTTAATCTTCATCTGTCACCATGGGAAAGCCAGGAACATGCAGAAGAGCTAAGGCTTACCATCAAAACCACTAAAAATCATGTGTACAATTCCCCTTCTGTTTACTACCTATGCTTCAATGTAAAGAAATTATGAATATAAATTGGGTTGCATCCCACATCTATGAGAATGAGATTCTTGAAAACATTATCCTGTTTACTTTCAACACATATCGTCATGTGAATTTAAGCTTAAAATAAAATATATATGTATATATAAGTATTTAATTTCTATCCATGCTTCTATCTGGATATGATAGTATTTCAGTCTCATTGGAAAATACTACCATAAAAATTTATCACATTTTATGCTCTTTATGATCAGCAAGGGAGAATGGAAGATGCAGTATTGATGTAGTCTTTCTGAATTATCTCAGTAGCACTCAAACAGAACAGTTCACAAGAATATCTACTAAGGATAACAGAATCAAATAGCTTATCAGCATACAAAATACAACTAGTGAGAGCACATACATTTTTAACATAATAAAAAATAGAATATGTACCTTGAAGACTACTAGGCATGTATACTTTATGTAAGAAAAAAAGAATGTTATTTGTTAAAACATATATGTTATTTCTACAGATTAGGCAAATACAGTTAGCATTTAAGTCATATGAAAATGAACACATATTTTTGTCTCTTTTTGGACTTGTACTAAAACCTAGATTAAAATTTTAATTTAAAAAACCAAAAAAAACCTAAAATTGATCCTTCAAGTTCTGGAATTTTGCAGTTACATAAAACACTTTCTGTGGCCTTTCTATAGGTACCATTTTCTTAAAATACACATGCATTATATTTTTTGTTAAAAAAATAAAATAAAATTCCACTTGGTCTCACTACTAATGAGTCAAGTGTTTTCAACTAACTGTTCCTCACTGGTACTGCTGATCTTCAGGATTTCACAACATACATTACGAAGAAACAACATTGCCTTCCTTCAGATCCTGCCTGAAAATTCAGCTCATATCATGCCTGCAAAATACTGCAGGAAATAGTCCAATGATTTAAGAATTACTTGTTTAGTATTCCACCTACTTGTCTTGCATGTTTATTATATTAAACTTTCTGTGCAATTAATTTAACAATGGGTATTGCATTGAAGTAATTTGTTGCCTGCATGAGAAAGTCTTTCTGTACACAGTCTATAGCACAGTGGGAACGTTATTCCTAAAGTCTTGACAAGGATTTTTCAGGACTAACACAGAGCAAATAATTATCGGAAGTAATTAAAATTAATGATTTAAACAAAGGATACAGCAGTATACAGCAACTGTATTATTCAGTTAACATCTCAAATATCACCCTCTTGTACACAAAAGGACAGTTTTCTTTATTTGCATAATAAAGTGGGGAAAAAATGTACCTGTTTTCACTATGTGTGAGTTGTACAGAAGAGCAGTAGTGAAAGAAGCTCCTTTGCTTAGGCACTGAGAAGTCCAGGGTTTTGATTTTTCTTCCATTCTTTAAATTGCATTATTTTGTGCATTATCTTTTTTCTGAATATATGTGATAAAAAGCTTTTATTAATAGACTGATGCTTTTGTCCCACTGATCAATACCAAACACTCTATGCATAAATGTACACTATCCCAGGTATCAATGTGTATTTATAATGTTATTTGTTTCCTCTAAGATTCATTTATGAATGTGTAATTGAAGCTCCGTCCTTCAGCTATATTATAAATATTACCTTTCAATAAATTCACTGAGATTAAGTGTATAAAGTCTGCCTGCAATAAATTTAGGCAAACATTACAAATTGTGGACTAGGCCATAAGAGTCCTCCTGATCACCTCATATGTATATATATGTGTATAAGCATGTGTGTGTGCACATGTAAAAAAATAAAATAACCCAATAATATAATAAATACAGAAAGTGATTGAAGTTAGTGGGCTATTATTTATTCAGTTAATCTTAGGAATTTTTTAACATTCAGACGTCTGATAGAATTTCATAGTCTTACTGAAAATAAAGATACTACCATATAACTTGAGGTATTGACATCTGTGTTTTACTCTTTCCCGTAATAGTAGCTTTTTGGTTCTTCTGGACAAAATGAAACTTTATAAAATAAAGTTTCTATGTGACAGTGAGAGTTTTCTAAAGCCTTATTAACAGTCAGTGGTGCTCATTTACTGGAGAAGAGAGGAGAGGAGGAAGAAAGGAAATGGTAGAGCTGCACACATCCTCTGTTATAAATTGCAACAAAATATCTGTATTTCTATATATGATAATCCAGATGACCCATACGGTATGGGTTCTAAAATGTAGTTTAGCATTACCTGAAGACACTGACTTGTGTTTCCCTGGGTTAGAATATGACTGCTCTGAATAATGTACCGCAAAATTTCCTAAAGAAAGCTAGACATGGTAAAATACTGTAAACCATGATGCAGTAATAGACTACAGGAAAAGACAAAGGCTTCACTTTTCCAAGGTCTTTGCAGTGTTACAGATTTGTCAAATAATATATCAAGAAGTTCTAATGCTCTGTTACTTTGATTCTATTATTTTTTATTATCACTTTTCATTACACAGAAAACAAGAAAAATGTTGTCTTTTATGTCTTTATCAGGAAAAAAAAATTACAAATCAGTGCTAATTCTTGTGAATAAATAGATGGAAGCTACTTTACTGGAGGCAAAGACACCAAGAGCAAGATCTGTTTCTGAAAATTGAGTCACTTGTTTGTTAGATCAGTAATAGAATTCTTCTAGACTTATTTTTTTCCTTCCTTTTTCTCATATAATTTTCACAGTATGAGTTAAGACTTAAATAAATCTAAAGTACAAAAAGGCTTATAATGAACCTGTCGAATGGCTTGCCTGTAATTTGCCTGAAATGATATTATTTCCTGAGAATGTGGTTCTGTCTTCATATAATTCTTCCTAAGATGCCCGATGCAGAACCCTGAAAATGGAAGTTGACAATTTTGAGTAACATCCACTGGTAGTTGCTATCCTAATATCCTGGGTCTGGGGCTGAAACGCCTCAGAGTAAAGATCAGGTATAAATCAACTTCACCTTGCAAAGCAAAGTGACTTTCATTTTTTCTCTTCTGAAATAATCTTCTGAAATGGTTGAACTTAACAATGCATAAATGTATCTTTCTATTTGTTAACATGCTTTCAACACAGTTTAACTACTACTGTTCAACTTATCCCTGTCAGTTTTTTAATTATTTTTGCTGCAGTATTCATTACAATGGTAGCACTGGTATAAGAGCTGAGTTGAGTAAGTATTGTAGTCCACAGCTCATTTACATAGGGAGGTATTCAGCTGACATATGAATCAGGAATTTTTCTTCACTACCTTTTTCAGTACAGTGCTTTGTTGAGCACATTTTGTCCACAGATTTTCTGAGAGTAAGAGTGGTGCTTCTCTCCCTAACATACTCTGTAAGGCGTAGCATAATGGAGAGATGATCTGATTTAGTGCAATAATCCATACATTTAGTAAATCCCAGCTTATACTCAACAAGAAACAGAATGACCTTGGCCTTGAAGGTATTGGTTTCCTCTTATTTTAAAAAGAGTAGAAGAATACAGGTTTGTTGGTTGGTTGGAGTTTTTTTTCCATAGAACTTCCCTGTATCAGCCATGCTGCCTGCTTCTACCTATCTGCACTTGCTTGTTTCTGAAAATAATGGTATGATTTTTGTTTCCTCAAGCATTTCCTATGTCCACAACTGCATTTAGAACTCAGTCTCAATAGCCACTCTAGGATCCTAGTATCATAGAATTATAGAATGTATTGGGTTGGAAGGGACCTATAAAGGTCAACATACAGCTCAGCATCGTCAGAAAACTTGTGGAGGGTGCTCTCAATGCTGTTGCCATTGCCATTAATGAATATATTAAACAACACTGGTCCCACTGAGGGACACCGCTTGTCATTGTTTTCCATCTGGATATCGATCCATTGACCACTAACCTCTGGATGTGACCATCCAGCCAATTCCTTATCCACTGAAAGTCCACCCATCAAACCAATATCTCTCCAACTTAGAGAGAAGGATATTGTGGGGGACCATGTCAAAGGCCTTACAGAAGTCGAGATAGATTACATCAGTATGTGTTCCTTTGTTCATTGATGTGGTTACTCCATTGTAGAAAGGCATTAGGTTAGTCAGGCAGGATTTTCCCCTAGTAAAGCCATGCTGGCTGTCCTGAATCACCTCCCTGTCCTCCATGTGCCTTAGCATGTCTTCTAGGAGAATCTATTCCATGATCTTCCCAGGCACAGAGGTGAGGCTGACAGGTTGGCAGTTCCCAGGGTCCTCCTTTCTATCCTTTTTAAAAATTATGAAATGCTTATTAACATTTTTTGGAAATCACTACTACTTAAAAATTATTGCCTTATTTACTGTTGTCTAGACACCGAGCAACTTAAAGCATTGCAATGGATAAACTGCAACTATCCATTTATTACTAATGTAACACGGAGATTTCATTTAGTATTTCATACAGAATAGCAGAATACTAGATTATGACTAAAAATCCACTGATAAACAAAGCTGGTTTCACAAATCCAAATTAGATTGTTGATCTGATCTGGAGCAAGATTTTTAAATATTTGGGGAAGATATTAACCTCATGTTCTTATTCATAAACATGTATGGAGAATCATAAAAACACAGGACATAGTATATTGATTTCTGCAATTACCTTTACTCTGGTATGCATGTACTCATTTTCCATGTTGCTTGTCAGGCTCCTGGAAAGCTATCCAACGTTACTTATAATATATCTGTCTCGACAGAGTGAAATAGAGGTTATGTTCTCTGCTTACTTTTTCAGTGTAACATCAAAAGTTTGTCAACCAGCAGTAAAAAGCATACAAATCTGTCTGGACATTAATGACTGAGCCTTTGGCAAGGTTATATTCTTTCTTTAGAGGACACTTGATGGGCCTCTCAGTTTAGACAACATATCAGACACTATTCCTGAATGCTGAACCAACTCTGCTGAGGTCAGAACATGCCTGAGACTGTTTGTAAAAAAGTTTAGAACCTCCAGTCCAGTCAGGGTTGTATGGGACAATCTAAGTGTCCTCAAAAATATTTTTGTACTGTGGATTTTGTTACTTACTAGAAGATAAAGACACTTTCTTGCAAAATAAAGGAAGTCATATGACTAAAAATATGATTGGACTCTAAAGGATGGCATTACTGTGCATTGATACAACCTTTCAGCTGGGATATTTGTCTCTTAGGTTGCAAGATTGAAGAAAAAAAAATTGCATTGAATCAGTAGGAAAAAAGTCTTAAAATGTATTTCAAAATTATACATTTTTCTGGGCAATACAATTTCTCAAGTAATGGTACCATTCACACAATTGTCACATACTATTTTTTTCAATATCAAGTCATTCTTCATGAAAGCAACATATGAACTAAATGTTTGATCTCTTTGTTCTCTAGAACAAAGAACATTAATTTCTCTCTCTTTTTTTTTTCTTTATTCAGCCAACTGAAGTAAGCCACACTTGTCTTCCCAACTCCTACTCTGCTTCAGCTGGAAAGATATCTGCTGATCAGAAGGGCCTGCCAGCCCTGCAGATAGATCTTTTAGTTAATTACAGCATTTCCTGGGGTAATCTTACTGTTTCTTTTTTGTGATCCAAATAAAAATTACTGGCAAGTCTGTCTCACAATTTCTCCTTCCATAGGAAAAACTCAGTTATCAAGTCGTATGGCCTGTCCTGTCTACTACTTTCCACCAACTTATCTGAAGGCTCATTTTCAGACAGTGGTAGTACTACAGTTGTCTGGTTTCTTTTTTTTTTTTTGGTAAGCCCCATGATATTGCTAAGAGCTACTATGCCATCTCTTTAATATTATATAAAGAATAATTGAATAATTTCTATCTGAGTAGTTTATCAAGACACTAATTAGAGGTAATTGGAATGATAACGTGCATTTTCCTTAGAATTTCCAATAATAATATAACAATTTGACTTGCAAGGTTCAGACCATATTTGATTATACAACTCAAAATTTAAACCATAAATTCTTCTCAGACTCAGGAGCACTTTGATTTAGTCATTCCTGCTCCATATCACTCTTGATTATTTAGGCTACTAAATCACTACAGATATCTCCAGAGAAAACATTATGTAGGTTGCAGCATTTCCTTTCACCTTTGTGAGATAGCCTTTCTCCAAATGTTCATACATCTGTTAAGTGTCACATTCATAAGAGATGAAAGGGTGACATTTGATTTATGTCAGATAGCACTTCAGCTGAACAGAAATCTTGCTGGATCATTCTGTCTTAGTCTCATTGCTTTCTTAGAACTTCAAGTGTAGAAGATTATGCATTCACTATAACACAAGACAAATCCTCATCAGTTGCTTGTAATTAATTAAAGGTTGTGTTTTGTTTTGTTTTGTTTTGTTTTAATTAAGCTTGAGTGATGCATATTTTTTTAAGCTGTACTGAACATCCCTGAACATCTCATCTTACATTGAATTTGTCTTTTGGACCTAAAAAATTAGAACTTCATGCATTTTGGGCCAGGTTAGAGACATCTTAACATAAAGAAGACGTGCATATGCATTAGGGTTCATGTGATGAAAATGTCCAAAACATGCTGAAACATTTAGCAGGGACTTCGACTAAGGATTCTGCTTCCTCAGAACGGGTCCTTCCCCTAGAGATCGGTTACTCCTCATAACCATGTCAGAAAGGCTGAAAAAATTTAATTGTTTGGGTGTTACCTGTCCAACAATTTGATATTTTTTTGCAACATTTTAGTGAAAATGGTTGTTGTCTCTTAAAACATTACTAAGGGAAATCAGAAGAAATTACATTGTTTTACCAGAGTTAGTAATTAAAAAAAAAAAAAAATCTTTTATTGGAAAAATCTGTTGATATCTGTTCAAGTTAAAAATTAGATCCTCAGCAAACATAAAAAAGGACTCCTGAATCTAGAAACTTAAATATTCCTCACAGTATTTGGCGTACTTCAACTCAGAACCTGGGATTAAGTTGTTGGTTTTTTATGTCATTGTGACATTACTTTACACTGCTATTGTTTATGGTGTTTCCAGGATGCTGATCTGAGAGTAGGCACCCCATCTTTCCTGTAATGCTAAGGACAGTTTTGGGGGCTAAAGCAAAACAAATGCAGTATTAAAGAGGAAAGAAGTAGAGAAATAAAAAGTAGGATTGGATGTGGGTATGGATTTGAAAGACAAGGAAGGGCAGGAGTATTTCTTGGGGACTAGTACTGATTATTCTTCAACAACTACAGGAATAAGGATTAGTTTGGAAGAGTTTTGTAAGGGTTTTCCTGATCTAGCCCTGGCTGTGGTCCCAGCCCTGCTTGACGGGTTGTAGCACAATGAGCCTACATTCTACCAGGGAAGGGCATGTTCCCTCCACCTGTGGTCACCTACCACCCTTGTCCAGCTGTTAGGACAAAAAGGGATTGTACTTGTAGGGGTAAGGAAGAAGTATTTATGTGAAGCAAAGCATAATTCTGGCCACAGAATGTTCCGCTCCAAAGCCTGCTTTTCTTCTGATCAAATGTTGTGAAACCTACAGGCAAAACAAAGTTTTCTGTCTTCTCCATAAAAGCTAACCCCTTACTTCTGTTATTACGTACCTCTTTAGGGCAAGTAGCAACATTCTGCACGGAGTAAAAGCTTATAGCATTGTTAATAACCTGATAAGTACCAATGCAATATTACAAAACAAAAATTGTTTTTTCAGTGTGAGTTTTTAGAAAAAGCTTAGGAAATTGCACACAAATTGTTTATGCTGTAATATTAAGCACTCAGAAAGTAAGAAATGCAAGGTTTTGTCTTCTTGGTAATCTTAATTCAGATGCTTAGTACATGTGCATCTTGATTAAGTCTTAATTATATGATTGTAATAGTCTGTTCTCTTCTGTTTAATTCTGTGCACTGGCAGGGTGATGTTTAGATAGCTCAGAGCTGTTCAATATTTTGTTTCACCCTTGCACTGTGTATTGATCTATACTGTGTCTACTGCATACCTTTCAATCCCTATATGAACTCAGAGTTTGTTATTTACTTCCAGGGTTTAGTACAGCACTTAACATGACACAGTATTTAAGCACTTCACATTTATTAAGAATTTTCACAACGTCTCTGAGAGATGCAGGGATAGTATTTATTATGTCATTGTTAAAGATGGGGAAAGAGAAAATAAGATAAAACATCTTGTTTCTGGAGACTTGTCTAAGACATTTTGCATATGAACTCCCAACATACTCTTCCTTTTTATAGCACTTGACATGTTCAAAACATAACCCCACTGACTTCAGCTTTGAGTTTGTGGCATTTTTATAAAATTCAAATAAAGAATTTAGAATTGATGAATCTTTTTCTGTGATAAAAAAAACTATTTCAAGTACATTGCTCATAAATGCAAAGGAAACCTGTAACAGTTTTAGGAAAATCATCTTATTTCTTTGGGTAACATACCTTAACAAATATCTTGCAATAAGCTACCTCTCACTGACTACATGAGGTCACCTTCTGAAAATATCTTTTCATAACACAGATCCAGTACTGTCTCCAGAGAATTTGCTTGTGTATTGAAGAAAATACTGTTCCTCTACATCTCAAGGGTGGGTGGGGTGGTGGATGAGGATAAATTGTAGCTGTAGGAACAATTTTAATTCCTGAATTTCATAATTTAAGTGCTCATTTAGGTGCTTAAACTCTTGCATTTTTATTAGTTTAGTTTAGTTCAGTTTATGTATGTGATATCTACTCACATTCTATGTAACTCCATATCTAGAAAAGTGCAGAGAGGTATTTCAGATAGAAACAAAAAAGACCAGTTTTAAGCTGAAAAACTGACTTGTTCTATTATGGATGAGTTCATGTCATCTAATCTATGAAAGATTAGAAGGTTAAAAGGCAAATTCCACTCCTTAGAAACGACTCACAGGGGATATTGCTACATGAATACACAATCTGATTTTCAAATGAGGAATTTTTCCAGTGAGCACAATTGTCTGCATGGAAGAGGAAGATTGGAGACAGGGTTGCAATCACCTATGAAAGAAGCAAAAGGAACATTACTGCTCTTAAAAGTTCAGAAAGAATTTTTGATGAAGGGAAAAGTTGCAGAGGCATTCTGGCTCTCTTGTATTTAGTGCATATCTCCCAGATATGTCCACCTGTCCAACACCCTGCTGATCCCTTCGGTAGATTAACTCTTACAGGATGTACAATTTCATGAACCTGGGTGGGGGCAGTCCTAAGCACAAATACAGGCTGGGTGAGCAGTGGATTGAGAACAGCCATGAGGAGAAGAACCTGGGCAGGATGGTTGATGAGAAGCTCAACATGAGCCAGCAGTGTGCAATTGCAGCCCAGAATGCTGACCATGTCCTGGGCTGTATCAAAAGAAGCGTGGCCAGCAGGTCAAGGGAGGTGATTCTCCCCTTCTACTCCACTCTTGTGACACCCCACCAAAAGTACTGTATTCAATTCTGGAGCCCCCAACATAAGAAGGACATGGAGCTCCTAGAGAGAGTTCAGAGGAGGGCCATGAAGATGATCTGAGGGCTGGAGCACCTCTTCTACTAAGACAGGTAGAGAGAGTTGTTCAGCCTGAAGAAGAGAAGGCTCCAGGGAGACTTTTTATTGGCCCTCCTAGTACCTGAAGGCCTACAGGAAATCTGGAGTGGGACTTTTTCCAGGCACATGTAGTGACAGGACAAGGGGTAATGGTTTTAAACTGGAAGAGGGGAGATTTACGATAGACGTTAGGAAGAAATTCTTGAACATGAGGGTGGTGAGACACTGGAACAGGTTGTCCAGGGAAGTTGTGGATGTCCCTTCTGTGGAAGTGTCCAGGGCAAGGCTGGATGAGGCTTTGATCAACCTGATCTATCTATCTGTGATAGGACAAGTTTATGCAGCCTATGTAGAAATTTCCTGTTTCTTCTTCTGTGATTCTATCCATGTGCTGATTAAGTAAGAACTTTATTTTCCATTATTGTCAGGAATGAATGTACTTCGCCAGAAACAGACACAAAGAAAGACGTCATCCACACATCTCAGTGAAAACAATATTTATTTTGTTGGTGACAGCTTGGAAGTTATGTTTTTGTGACTGATTTCACATCCTTATTTCAGTAGGAGGCAGGAAAGAGACAGTTTACAAGAATTACATATAAGCATCCCAGTGAATGAATCACCATTCAAAAATATGGAAGACGTTACAGTGAATCAAAACCGTGAAGATGCGATTCATGTTTACTCAAGTGTATTTCCCCTAAGTGTCACCCTTCACGCCAATTAAAAAAATTTTAGTGCTTTCAACACATTCTTAGTACATGAATAATCCATTACAACACCGTATGTGATCTTGTTGGAAGATTTAGAAAATACTCCATTTTCTCAACTAGTAATTATTAAAAATCATAAAAGCATATAATTTGTTGCCTGATACAATGGCCTATTAAAATACTTGGTATTAGCACTCCACGCATCATCAAGGTTTTCTTCTCCTTAGATTTAAAGCCTAGGTACTACGCTCCAAACACAACTTGAAAGCATTTGAATTCTTCTCCAGATTTTCTCCTAATTCAGTCAGTTAAGACAGAGAGGTTTTTGTTCAAAGATCTTCCAAAGAAAGTGTCTTGCCCCTCAATTTCATCCAGTTGAGACTGAATATTAGATTAGTATTATAATTGTAATAATGACATTTTTAGAATACTGATGGTAATTCGATTTTAACATACAGTTAAGTGTTTTTAGATTTGCTCCATTTCTTGAAGGATCAGTGCCATAAATAACCAGCCTGTCTCAAGATGAAAGTAAAACAAATTCTGCTATCATAAATACTATGTACTTTTGCAAAGAAAAAATTGTTCTAGATAAGTAAGGGTAAGATGTCAGCTCATTCAGAAATAAGGTGGTACTGTTAATGGATGGTATAGGATGTATTCATCAAACTGGTTCTGTTGCACTCCAGGCTTTTTTTCTTTTCATTCTTTTTTTCTTATTATTTTTTTTTCCCTAGTGGTTCTTTTCAGACCAGAAAAAGTTTTAAGTTCAGATGTTCTATTCTCTACAGTTTTACTTCTGTGTGTGTCACTTACATTTGTGCTGGTTGAAAAAGCCTGCCAAAAGAAAAGGATGGTGTTTTATTCTGTCTTTTCATAACTGCATAGGACTAAAGAAAGTGTATTCTGTGATGAAACGGTCCTAGTGCATTTGATGTGACAGTATGGACCCATATCCTTTCTCTACATATACCCTGTAGCCACACAGTTCTATGTTTTTCACATGTCGAGAGAAGACACTCATTTCAGCAGAACTATATGCATACCAAATATTAAGCACACATGAAACATCTAAGTATCAGCACACCCCTGACAGTAGCAAATTAAAAAAGCCTACTATTTCTTGATGCATGGCAGGCATTGTATTTTGAGAGAACTGTCATAATCACATTTTGGAAAACACATTAACTTTCAAAGATTACTTTCTGAATATTTTACTAACCCTAATTAACATAAAATTAAACACAATGAACCCAGTCACATTAAAGGTGTTCAGAATTTCAGAAAATGCAACACTGCCTGAAACTGAGAGAACATAAAAAAAAAGAACTGTCAGCTAGAAACAGTTAATTTTAAAATGGAAATAAGAAATTCAAAAGTGGTGCTTTTGTTGTGCACTCCTGAAATTTTTTTCACTGAGTGAAAAGTGCTTTTGTGGTATCTTGGCAAAAAAGTCTACCGCACTCCTTTATAAAAAATACATATGCACATAAACTTAGATATATATCGACCTTTTCTTTAGTAGGTCTGTATTTTACCAAATAGATGAACATCTTTATCCATAATTTACACAGTGATAAAATGAGACAGGGTGACCTGCTTTCTCTATTTATGACCGATGTGTCAGCCTTCAAATATATCTCAGACAAATTTGCAAGACGTCTTGCAAATTTTGTGTAAAAAAATATTCACTATGCAAATTGCCACAAAAGTAGATACTTAACTTCCAAAATGTTTGTTTCCTGTGTAGTTTTCAGTAGGAACACCTATATTAATGGTAGCATCAGATCATTATAGTAAGTACTGAAGGTAAATATATATTTCTAACATTATAAGAACACTTCAAATTCCCCATCTCAAGGACTACAGCTGATACATTAATTATCTAGCTGTATGAAAACAAGATTATCTTGGAGCTTCTGGCATTTTTTGAGTTCATACATTTTCTTACCTTGTCTTTCTCTTATGTCTTCTTTTTATTGAGAAACTCCAAATATAGTAGGATCGTAAAAACTCAGCCCAACAAAGAGTTGAGTAAGGAGGAACATTTATTGAAATGGGATAGAGCAGTTTATATCACATACATATGCTCATTGTTTAGTCAATCCAGTATTTTTTTTCCTTTTTTTTTTAGCTATCTATAGCCAGCTCCGAAATGACAGACACTAATGTGACTTGATGTTTCTCAACAGATAAAAGGTAGGGATTATAACAATAAATTATTAAATAAGCATTTAATATTTATTGAAGAAAAATACTCATACTTTGAAATGTGACAGCATCAGATTTAAATAATCTGACATCCAAGGATTCAGTCAAACAGCAAAACTATAAAACAAAGAGCCTTATTCACTACTGCTTTGCCCTTTTTAATAGCCTGTGTTGCCGAACAGTTGAGTGAATCAGAATTAACCACTTAAAATGAGCAGCTTACAAGCATTCCACATTCATGCCAGTTATCACATGAAACATAGCATAAAAGAGAATCCACTCTGAAATATTTCCATTCTTTAGAAATTTCTGAATTAGAGAACTGTGTAACTCCCTTCTACACTCTTCAATTCAATTTTTTTTTTTACCAGTAACAAGACAAAACTTAAGGGGCAATGCGATTTGCTGAGAAGCTGTGGAGAATTTCATGGCAAGTTTATATACTAATAAAATGGTGTCCAGAGTCTCCTACATGGTATCTGTGATCCATCCGCAAAGCGGCATGTGAATATTGTATGTACTGTTGATGACAGTATAGGAGAGCATTTTTAGAGTAATTTAATATATTGGATGTGCTTCTGCATATAATGTTCTGAATGACCCGAAAAATATATATAGGCTGTACCTGGGTCTGTGCTCACAGTCTCAAAGCCTAGGTAGCTGCATGTCTGATCACCTGGACAGCCTGAGAACATAAACATACTGATAGAGTAGGCAGGTATGTATCTGAAGAAAGACAGAGCCTGTCTTTGCCTCTTGATAGCAAGACAGGCAAATGTGAGACAAAAGCACAATGAATCATGTTCAGCAGCTGTCATAGAACTAACGCTTGCTTGGTGCCAAAAATTCTTCTGTTATGGATAATGTATGTCACTGATGTGTTCATTTACCAATACCCTGGCAAATCCTACTACCAGTGTTGACAAAAGGAAAACATACTCAACACTTCCTGAAACAGTGTTTAAAGCCATCTTAATGTTTAAATGTTAATCATGCATAGGAAGCACCAAGCAATTGTTGTTTTAACCTATTATTTGGTTCAACTATTTCAACAATTTGATATAGTTCAGTTTATGTCTCACTACATGGAATGGAATGGAATGGAATGGAATGGAATGGAATGGAATGGAATGGAATGGAGATGGTGACTCCACCACCTCCCTGGGCAGCCTATTTCATAACAGGCCGATAACATTGATTGATAACAACTGGTTTTCCAGTTGAAGACTCAGCAGCTGGAATATAAACCCTACACATAGTATGTGCTTCCAAAGGAAAGTTTCAGAGTTAGTGAGTTCACAAACAGATTAGAACAAACATGAGACTGCCAAAAGATACAACACTCATTATTAAGCACCTAGGACAACCTACCAAACAAAATGTGTTCTATGTTAAACAGCCATTACTGATTGTCAATATTTTTAGGTTTAAAACTGTTCCCTGCAAGATATCTCAGTTAAATGAATTTCATACTAATGTGCTTCCTGATTAAGTGGAGTCTTTGCCTCAATTAGTCTTTCTATTATGATCCTATCATTGTAATGGTTTAGCTGCAGCTCAGGTTTAAGATAGAGCATTATAACTCAGACTCTCTTATTTCTCCCTCCATTGGTGATAGAACTGACTTGTTTCCCTCAAAAGTTTAATTATCTTTATATGTTTATTTGTGTGCATAAGTTGGTGCTACAGAGACAACTTGCTATAAAATTTAAAGCAATAGCAGATATATCACAGGAAAATGCTCTCCTATTTGTAGCTGTTCTATACACTATACTCAAATATTTATATTAAAATATTTAATATTGCTTTAGCTACTTGAAAAAGCAATGACAACTCTAACATAGTGGGAAAAACAAGAAAAGGATCTGCTTTAACATTCCTTTATAACATTATGTCTTCTGTTGCTACCGTAAGACGAGGTCAAATAGTATCCACAGCTGAGCAAAAGCAACACTGAGAGGAAGAATCCTTACAAGCTGTGTTTTAATAATATATTAATTAGAAAGACCATTCATTGGTTAGGCTTCACAAAGGCTAGAAATACTAGGAGCCCCAGATGGAACACAGAGTTTTACTCATTCAAGTGGATAAATTGATATAAATTGATAATTGATATATTAAAATAAAATAAAATAAAAATATTCCTTAACACAGTCAAAACACACTTATATAGTAGTTCAAGTGTCACAAGTTGCAAGACTTTTCTGCACACCTCCTTGTTTGCACTGAACAAGTAATTTAGTCTGTCTGTAAAAAAATGCCTTGAAGATGATATCTCCGAAAGGTAGGAAGACTGGTCTACAGACAACAACTGTTTAGTAGCAGAAATTCCTACTGCTAAATCAATGAAATTGAGGATAGAATCATAGAAATATTTTGGTTGGAAAAGACCCTTAAGATAAAAAAGCCCAGCCATTGAACTAGCACACTGCCAAGTCTACCACTAAATGATGTTCCTAAGCACCACAGGTACACATCTTTTAAATACCTCCAGGGATGGTGTCTCAATCACTTCCCTGAGCAGCCTGTTCCACTGTCTGACAATTCTTTCAGTAACAATTTTCCCCCTAACATCCAATCTAAAACTTCCTGGTACAATCTGGGTACATTTCCTCTAGTTCTATTCCTTGTTGCCTGGGATAAGAGACCAACCCTCACCTTGCCACAAGCTCCTTTCTGGCAGAGTTGTATAGAGCTCCCCTGAGCCTGCTTTTCATCAGATTAAACAACCCAGTTCCTTAGCCACTCCTCATAAGACTTGCACTCTAGACCATTCAGCATCTTCTTTGTCCTTCTTTGAACATGCTCCTGCACCTCAATGTCCTTCTTTTAGTGATGTGCCCAAAACTAAACACAGGATTTGAGGTGAGGCTTCATCAGTGCCTAATACAAGGGGACGATCATTTCCCTAGTCCTGATAGCCACCCTATTTTTTATACAAGCAGTGATGCTGCTGGCCTTCTTGGCACTGGGCACGCTGCTGGCTCATATTCAGATGGCTGTCAACCAACACCCCCAGGTCCCTTTTTGTGGGGTAGCTTTTCAGCCACTATTCCCCAAGGCTGTAGTGCTGCATGAGATTGGTGTGACCAAAGTGCAAGATCCAGCACTTGACCTTGTTGAATCTCATACAATTGACCTCAGCCTATCAATCCAGCCTGTCCAGGTCCCTCTTTAGAGCCTTCCTACCCTCACGTAGATCAGCACTTCCTCCCAATTTACTGTCATTGGCAAGCTTACTCATGGTAGTGCACTCTATTGCCTCGTTCAGATAATTGATAAAGATATTAAACAAAACAGGCCCCAGTACTGAGCCCTGGGGAACACCACTTATTGCTGCCCACCAACTGCATTTAACATCATGCAGCACAACTATTTGGGCCCAGCCAGCCAGTTTTTTACCCAGCAAAGCATACTCTGAAGAGTTTATACTTATCTATTGCAGCACTTCAGCTATGTGATTCATCCCACCATGTTCCCATGATTACACCCATATTAGAGTTTTCCTACTGCACAATGAGCTCCTGTTCTTCCCGTTTATTTTCCAGTGCTGCATGCATTGGTGTAGATGCATGTCATTTGGGCTATTGATCTTGCTGCCTTTTTGTGGGGAGAAGCCGTAATTCTTACCTGATCATTCTTAGGTGCTACAGTGGTTTCTAACCCATCAATAACCCTTGAGTCTTTCTGTCACATGGCTTTGCATCTCCTACCTCCACTGAGACAGCAGAACAAAGGACCTTGCTAGCACACCATCCCACAAACTTTGGTGTGTCACACACAGGGCTATCTTAAGTGAGCCTGGTTTTATTTCCTTCCCCCTGCAAATCTAGTTTAAAGCTCTAGCAAAGAGCCCTGATAACTCCTGTGCCAAAATCCTTACCTGCTTTGAGACAGGTGTTCCCCATCTGTTGCCAGCAATGTAGTGTCATGTAAACTGACCTGTGATTAAAACCAAACCAAAACAAAATTCTGCTGGTGACAGCAGGCTCCAAGCCAGGTATTGACCTGCTGGCTCTTCCTGTTCCTTCCCTCACCATTCCCTGCAGCTGGAGGGATAGAGGAGAACACCAGTTGTGCTACTGATACCTTAACCAGTTGTTCCAAGGACCTAAAGTCTCTCTTGGTTGCCCTCAGAATTCTTGTAGCAACTTCATCACTGCCTACCTGAAAAATCAAAAACGGCTAATAATCTGATGGCTGTACCAGAATAGGAAGCTTTCTCCTCACATCTTTACCTGGGCCCCAGGGAGGCAGCAGACTTGCCTAGGAAGTGGGTCTGGTCTGCATACTGCACCTTGTGTTGCCTTCAGAAGAGGGTCTCCTGGAACTATGGCCCATCTTTTTGTATTATGGAGGCAGTTTTGATGCAGGACTCAGACCAACTTAACCTCAGTGACACCTCCAGGATGGATGAACCCCCATCCTCTTTGCTGTTCAGGGCCACTTGCAGAGCCTTGTGCCTGTTATGCCAGGGCACCTGGGAAGGTGGGAGTAGTCACCGAGGAGACATGCCTGCTGTGCTGAGCTGGAACTTATCACCATTGCCCCCTACCTCTTAGTTCACTGTGGTCAGCCAGGTGCAGAAAAGACATGGAATCCTCCGTATCATGTGTCCTTTCTGCCTGTAGGACCTATTTCAGGGAAGGCAGGATACGATTCCAAGAGTCTATCTCTTTCTCACAGTCCCTGGTACTCCTCAACCTACTCACCTCCTCCCAGAGCTGCATCCCTAAGCAGAGTTCCTCTACCTGGGGACACCTCCCACAGGTGGGCTCACTGCTCTCATCCTATACTGACATGAGAGCTGGGCAGAGTTTGTGCCCTGACGTCTGGGTGGCTGTGTGTTCCCACCGGGGCTCTGTCTAGGAATCTGTGTCTGTCCTGGTGGGTGCAAAGCTTAGATTGGCCATGGCTTTCTGCTAGTCCTTGGTCAAGCTGATAGAGCTCCAGCACCCTTCCTGTGCACCCTTCCCTGCCAACTGCAGTGTAGACTACTGCACCATGTCCTTTCTGATGCACCCTGCTTTGTTTGTCCTCCCTGGTTGATGGCACTCCCTAAGGGATTTTTTTTATATGTGGGGGAGTGGGAAGTGGCTGTGTTTGCTCCTGGCCCTGTCGAGGTCTTGTCAGCTACTCTCATTGAGCCGTGGGCTCCTGGCAGGTTTCTCAGCTCCCCCTGAGGATCTCCCAGTTTGGGAAACCCTCCTGTGCACCAAGCTGGAGTGCTCCACTGGAGATCACTGGGGCTCTTTGCCTCAGTGGCTGGGATGGATGGATGGATGGATGGATGGATGGATGGATGGATGGATGGATGGATGGATGGATGGAGCAGATGTGCCATTTTAGTCCAAAAAGATATTCCCTCTCAATCTACTCACACAAAATCTTCTAAGTAAAAGAAAATTAAGAATGTTAAAACTTCCTACTAGACATAGAATTAAGTTTCTCTTTATTTCCTTGTTTTCTATTCAGACCATGACATTACTGGTGAAGAAGCTATGTTGGTATTCTGTTGAAATGGACTCCAAGAGTTTAATTTTTGAGCAAATATGCATTGCTATTAATTATTCATTTACACACATTATTCAGATTTGAATAATTAAAATAATCACTTTAATGGTTATTATTCACACAAACGTGATACGACTTTGATGTTGATTGAATTTCTCTTTTATTTATGTGAAAAATTAATTCATTTTTGAGAGAACCTGGGATAGTTTATATAGTTTCCAGTTTTTTAGCATTCAGTGAAAAATTATATGTTGACACTTCTAGAGAAATATAGCAGTTTCCTGGTAACAATATTGCTGATATTTCCAATATGTAAGTGCTACTTTGATGATTATGAAAAAAGCTTCACGACATTTGTCTCACAGCATGTGTCCACCTCCAGTGACACTTTTGACAAAATAACCTTTCTTAAGCATTTTAACTTGGATATACCACTGGAGTCTCTCCAATATCACTGAAATGGCACAATCATGCACCGTTGCTACATGCATTCCCCAAGCCAATGAGAAATCTGCTGACAAAGTAAGACTGGCATTAACAAAGCTAGACAATTCACTACGTTGTCCTCAGGAAGTAGCACTGATTCAAGCATAAGCAAGTCTGTTGTTAAAGAGTTACAGCAGTAGGCAGAGTCTTCTTGAGGTCTCAAGAGTGAATTAGTGCCTTTGCAATAATGTTTGCCTGTGTCACGAGCCAAAGCCAGGGGGGCTACCAGCTGTCAGGTGCTTCTGCAACTCCCCCCACAATGTGGACGGGTTTGTGAATGAGACCGAGGGTCACACGTGGTGCTGCTTCTCACAGAGGAGTGGCCGCTGCGGGACTGTATTTTAGAGTGGTGATTAAAATACCCCCTCACCACGCTCACAAATTGCTACTGAGACCAAAGTTTAGTTTACGAATTAACCGGTTTATTAAGGGTTAATACAAACGGAGGGACCAAGGTTCAGGAGACCTAGACTAGCTATATATCAGGAAAATAATTCCAAGGTACTATGGTCTTATTAAATGCACACTCCTAGGGAGAGATGTAGAATCAATGGAGTAAAAGGGTAAGAGTTGAGCCCAGCAGGAAAGTTAGAGAGTGAGTGAGTGAGTGAGTGAGTGAGTGAGTGAGTGAGTGAGTGAGTGAGTGAGTGAGTGTTTTTACCTTTCCACAACATGTGGTTCCTGGGATGTGGCTGGCAGGGCTCAGCAGCAGGTCCATAGGGGGTTCGGCTTCCCGGTGACAGGGGTGACCCCCCAGCAGCAGCAGCAGCAGCAGCGGACGCGGCTCCTCCGTGAGTCGCGGGGCTCCAACCCCGGGGCAGAGCGGCAGGTGGACCGGGCAGGCAGCTGCGGGCTCCGGTCCAGTTTGACTCCGGTGTTAGAGACACTATTGTAGGGAACATAGTTACAATTTAAATAGGAATAGGGTTAGTATAGAGGGCCATTTCCTCACATAGTGATCTGCATCCAAATTCATACTAAACTAATATTTTAGTCAGTAGAACACAGAGAAGGAAAAAAAGCTGTCAGGAAAATGGTAGTAAAAGCTTTTAATGAAGTATTATTTCAACCTAATAATTAAAAAACAGGCATATGTGTGTTTGTGAGTATGCACATATATACATCATGTATATTATCTTAATAAAAAGATATTTTGGGACAGAGCAAAACTGGACTATATTTTCCAAACAATTTGACTCTACCCCTAATCATGTTCTTTTTAAAATGAGAATAAATTTTGTGGGTTTTTTTGGGGTTTGTGTTGGGTCTTTTTTTGAGGTGAATGTGACCACGTGTCCTAAAGTTCCATATGAATCACTTGATTAAGCAAAAAGGTGCCTGTTTAACTTCTGCTTCTGTCCAATAACTCTGGAATCCTCTCTTCTTGGAGACTTTTTTTTCCCCTGTAGGAAGCAGCAAGGGCAGTCTGCTCAGTGAGGAAAAGGGAACCGAGAGCTGAGCTAAAACACATGGCTGGTGAGATGGGGCAGTCTCATGGTACTTGAGCAGGCTGAGCAGAGCCAGTTTGCTCACAGCAGTTAAATTAACTCAAGAGTCTCAATCATCAGGTATGTGCATCACATTGAAATAGCTTGAAGGTAAAGCCAGGAACCTGAGACAGCAAGTCAGGGTCAGGATGTGCAAGCGTAGAGGAGCACAGCTTTTCACATGGACAGGGGTGAAGAATTACTGCTGCAGCTCTGTCTTTTCTTGCCTCTTCTGAATATCAGGTTCATGAGTCTCAGCTGAAAATAGAAGATACCAGGGGAATGGAACAAAATAATGAATCTTTGGTCTGTATCTACATTATCTTTTGAGAGTCTCCTCAAGGGTGAGCTTGCTAAATCTTCTGCTCAGGTGGAATCTCTTTGTTTTCAAACCCCTGAGCAGCAATCTAAGAAGTCTGCAGCTGAAAAGTAGAAAAAAAAAAAAAAACAAAACTTTTTGATATCCATATGTCGAAATACGCTCCAGTTTACCATCTTCATGGTATCTGTTTGTAGTCTGTGTGTCATTCTGCTCTTAAGCCATCAAGATGGTAGAATCACATTTTGGCCATTCAGTGAGTGCATGGGCAAGACTCTGCAGCTTGTGCTGACAGCTGATATTTTGCAGGACAAAGCTCTTTCCTTGTTAGTGGGCATCCTCTTCTCAGCTTCTCTAAGTAGGGAAACCTGCAACATGAGTAATCTGCTGCCTTGCTACCATAAACAAATGAATGAGCTAGCAGACATTGTTTACATTTTCCATTTCTAACGTGACTTGTAAATTTTTAATAACATTGCCAGCCAGTACCAGCTTTATTAGTAGACCCAAGTCTTCTGAGCAACCAATCTCCAGCCCTCTCAACCAACCACCTCACAGCCTGAAAAAACAATACTGAGTTACACCTAGATGACCAGTTTGCATGTATGCAAATGTCTAAGGTAGTTTTATGCTTCAGAACTCACTTGGTCACAGCTCTTGCTCTGCACGACTTCCTCACACACCCCCTTCCCACTCTTCTACCAAGCAGAGAGACCATCTCAACCAACTATGTGATTTTTGGACAGGAAAATATACCTGAACCTTAAGTTTTTCAATGTGAGGGAGAGGGAGCTTGTTCTGCATTCCATTTAGGCAGGCCAAGCCAAGTGATATTAGGTCTGACCTATGGGGACTCATAAACTCTCGAGCAAAGGGGTCTCATAGATCACTACTGAAAGGTTTTCTGAAGTTATTCCCTAGTCAAAATGGCTTCCTTTTCCCTGCCTTTTGCTGCAGCATTCTGGGAGATAACAGCATGAGTCACATGGTGTTCTGTATATAGTACTGCATGTGACATCTGCAGAGTTTGTCTGAGTTGCAAGCCAGCATTGCTGCAAGAGGGAAAATATGGCAAAGGTCTGCTTTAGAAAAGATGTCATGATGCTCCAGGGCATCTCAACCTGAAAGACTCTGGAGCATGCCAAAGGCTCAAAAACAGTCAGTGGGAAGGCCAAGTTCAGATTTGTCCTTTCAATTTTTTTTCCTCAGGCCAGGGCCACTTCAGTACAAGCAGGTTCAGTTACCAGATACACAAAATTACAATCTGAAAGCAATTAATTCTAAATATGCAGAAACTAGTTAGATAAAACAGTCTCTGCTCTTTAGTGTTCCACCTTTAGTGATGAACTCATTGTGAACTGGTCAGTCTAGTTTTGCAGACCTCTGTGACTGGAATAATTGAGTAATAAACTAGCTGCTTATCAGTGGAATACCAAATCCTTCAAAGTTCACCAAGTTCAGCTTTATGATTTAATCCCTGGTCAAAAGTATGTTCTAGCAAATAACAGAATACTATTGCATTCTATCTCAAAGGACTTAGGACTCAGCACTTTATGGTTTCTGTTTAGTACACAAGTTTCATGACTACAATTGAGAAGGAAAAATATACAGTTTAAAATACAACAGTACAAACAAGAGAGAATATAAAAAATTATTTTCCAAAGGTGTATGATTACAAGGTAAATGTACCCTGACATTGAAATCATGCAGAGATTTCTAAAACTTAATTATGTGAAAGTTCAAATGGTAGATGAAAAAATGAGTGGATAAATTATCTTTGTTTCGTACCTTAAAGTGCCAGCCTACAGTTTCTAAAAATTAGCATGCAGTTGGTTTGTGTGCTAAAGAGGTGAAAATGGAAACAAACTTAAAAAAATCTGCCTTCACTTGTTGGTTTGGATATTTCTTATTTTTAAATCCTTATAATTATACAGTCATCTCCAGGTATATATTTTACTATTATTTTTTCTCTCAGTAACTTTCCTCTCAAGCTGAGACTTAAAACCGTCCAATGTGGGGGAATCTACCACTTCCTTTGGGAAACTATTCTAATGTTTGATTGTCCTCATAGTGAAAAATTTTCCTCTTGTGTCCAATCAGAAGCTCATAATGAGTTGACAACATGCTCTTGCAGCCCAGAAAGCCAACTGTATCCTGTGCTGCGTCAAAAGAAGTGTGGCCAGCAGGTCAAGGAAGGTGACTCTCCCTTTTTACTCCACTCTGGGAAGACCTTATAGCAGTCTTACAGTACCTGAAGGGGGCCTACAAGAAAGCTGGGGAGAGACTTTTTATGAGGGCATATAGGGGCAGGACAAAGCGTAATGGTTTTAAACTGGGTTTAGACTGGACATGAGGAAGAAATTATTTACTGTGAATGTGGTGCGATACTGCCTAAAGGACTTATGGCTGTCCCCTCTCTGGAAGTGTTCCAGCCAGGAAGGGGAGGATGGTTGCAACTAGATGATTTTTAAGGCCCCTTCCAACCCAAACCGTTATATGATCCTATCTTATACTTTAAAGTTAAATTAAATTCCAGTACTTCCTGTGAAAGGATTCTAGGATTCTATGAATAGATAAGATCCTGGTCTATGAAACCAAGAGTGACATCTACATTTGGAATACCTGCAGTGAGGTAAGAAGAGGACATCACTGTTGATATGTGGTAAGCCTCCTGATCCAATTCCTTGCTGGCCAAGGACTAAAATTTGGACCTTATTTCTAGTCTGCTCATTTATCACAAGGACTTGGTGATGCTCTAGAACAAGTATATTTCTCCCACCTGTCTTGTTTGCTCTGAGAGGCAGAAAATCAGGAACTTCATCCATTCTTCTTAGAGGAAGAAACACAATGTAAAGCCATCCACCCATGTGTTTGGGAGGATCATTGGTGGAACAGAATCATAGAATCATAGAACCATTCAAATTGGAAAACACCCTTGGGATCATCAAGTCCAGCCACCATCACTACAAAGTTGTCCCCTAAACCATATCTGCTAACTCCACATCCAAACAATCCTTAAACACATCCAGGCATGGTGACTCAACCACCTCCCTGGGCAGCCTATTCCAGTGTCTAACCACTCTCTCTGTGAAAATTATTTTTCTGATGTCCCGTCTAAACCTCCCCTGTTGCAGCTTGAAGCCATTCCCTCTTGTTCTATTGCTAATTACCTGTGAGAAGAGACGAACACCAACCTCTCTACAGTGACCTTTCAGGTAGTTGTAGAGACTGATGAGGTCTCCCTTCAGCCTCCTCTTCCTCAAACTAAACATTCCCAGATCCTTCAAGTGTTCGTCATTGGATTTATTCTCTAGGCCTTTCACCAGCTTCGTTGCCCTCCTCTGTGCTCGCTCCAGCACCTCGATCTCTCTCTTGAATTGAGGTTCCCAAAATAGCCTCCAATGCCTGGTATATAGAAATGTATATGAGTAATTTGAATAATAATCAATAAATACAGCCAACCATTTTAAGTGAAGTTCTGAGGAGAAGGAACCAGCTGTATGCCTATGGCATAAGTGGTTACGACTGTAATATCATGTTTTGACTTTTCAAACACCTCTTTGTATTCGCAATGCAGTAAGGCAATTGAATATAGAGTCTCTACTTCTAGGATGAGGCTACATTCCATCTAAGAAGAATATGTTCTCTTCCATGCACATGAACACAGTACCCATACAGATAGGAAGTAACAATATAATTTATCTGTAAGTTTTGGTAGCTTGTAATGAAGGATATTAAAGAATTTATTGAGGTGGAGAAAGAACTCCAAGAAAATCCAGGTCAACAACAGGACAGGAATAACAGCTGTAGTAACAGGCATCATTGTAAAATATTTCTACCTAGTCAAATTAAAAGCATGAAAGAATGCTGAATACAGGTTCTTTTTATTTTTTGTTCTTATTTGAGATAATTCTTTTACACTGATTTTAGACATGAAAAGGAAAAATTTCCCTGTATCTCTGGTATTCCTTCATGTGGGTATGAAAATCCACACTACTCCTCTAGTTTCCTGCAGTGCTTTTATTATTACACTGGATACATCATATGTATCATGATCATATGATATGATCATATTAGATAGATATACAAGGACTAGAGGAAGAACACATAATTATTAATGCAACACTAATGAAATAAACATTTGCCTTGGAACTTCCTGTGACCATAGTATTTATTTTCTTCTAAGTTAAAAATCTTTATTATTTTTTTTCATTGTTCAGTGGTGTATCTTCCTACCAAATCTCACTCTTTTTTACAGTTTATCTTTACTTCATCTCTCTGTTCTCTGATTTATGTCTATCATTTAATGCTGACCTTCATTTGAAGTCTGCACTGTTTTGGGTCTTTTCCTCACAAATAGTGATGAGAAGTGGATTTTAATGAAGTAAAGGACTTCTTTTGCAGTAATTCATCAACTTTTTACAAAGAACATGAAAAACTGTTTGCACTAATGAAAGTCACTGAAAAGATAAAAAGGAAAAGTCCTTTTCTTCTGATTCAGATCATATGTGTAACTTTGTCACCTCAAGGCCAGTAATCAAGTTTCTGTCAGAGATACAAAAAAGGTAATTGTTCCAAAATGAAAACTGACAGGAAAAAAGGTGGCCTCTCCAAGGATTGGTATGAAAATGGATCTGCTAATGAGGTATTGTCATTTAGTATCAAATGTATTTTATGTATGACAAACTGTCACGGTTTGACTCAGGATCGGCAATGGAACCAGCGACAACAATGCTCTCAATCTCCTCCCACCCAGGTACGGAAGGAGAGAGATAACAAGGGAGAGAGACTTTCTGGATTGAAAACTAAACTAGACAGCTTTATTTAAATACTAACAATAAAATATGTACAACTATATATAAGTATGTTCAGGAAGGTGCAAAACCCTATTGCCTCCCCCCACCCCCAGCAACTCCCATGGCTTCTCCTGAGCTGTGAGCAGCTCTGAAATGTCCCGGAGCTGCTGGAGAGAGCGGCAGAGCAGACAGGAGCTGAGGGGAGAGTTATGAGGGTCAGGGATGCATGAGCCTGGGGATCAAAAGTGATGGGTAGACTGAGTCCTCCCCAGACACTGGCCATGGGCAGAAGGGAAGGGAATAAGAAGCAGGAAAGAAGTTGGCTTCCATGATCCCTGACTTGAACTTATGTAGGTACATAGATTGGAATATTTTGGTCAATTTTTCTGTCCGTCTAGTCCACTCCTGCCTACAGGATGGCTACAGATATGACACTTCTGCTCTCAGTAGCTTCTGTGGCAGCAGATTCATTGGGTAGATCAAAGTGACCTTCGAGTTTTGACAGTAACATAAACATTCCTGTGGCATCAGTCCACTAGATGGGAAACTTTCTTCTAGTTAAGACAGCTAACTGAAGGGAAAAAAAAAAAAAAAAAAAAAAAAAAAAAAGGAAAACTGGCTTAATTCTGGCTCAAACTGGGACAAAGGGTTAAATTGATGAGTGAGTTTATAAGTACAGAAAAATAAGCATTAAACACAGAAGGATGAATGGTGGAAATCATATTCACATTAACTGCTTCCTGATAGAAAATTAGACTGAGAAAACTTTCCATGACTTAGACACATTTCCCCCTCCAAAAAAATAAAAACAAACCCTCACGAATTATAAGAACTCCTTTATGGATTTTTGTTATAAATTTAAAATATTATAATCCAAAATAATTAGCATTATCTTGAAGAGTAGCCTAAAAGTACAGTCAATCCATACTCCTTTTCTGATGAAAAGTGGAAACAACTGAATTTTCAGCAGGGAAATAAATAAATAATTAAATGAATGTGTCTGACAACATTTGTTTCTGAAAAATTCTCCGCTTGTGTCTATTTCAGACTGTTCTCTGTTGTGGGATGTGTGATAAACAAATTCCTTGGTCCAATTTCTGCTGATGCAAATGTGTTGTGGTGGACAAAAATTTTATAACCACATCCTCAGTTTTTACACATTGTACTCTGTATGTCCTTGACAATGGCAGTCATAACAATGAGGTATCCACATTAAGTTTGTATAGAAAGAAGTCATAAATGGAGAATCATCACCATTCTTTGGTTCTTTTGCTCAGCTGTTCTATACATGATACACTAAGTAATGCGCAGGGGACTTTATTAGACCTGCATTGTTACACCAGGACGGTGTATAGTTAAAATCCATAACATCTAGGATGTTTACTGTCAGATGCACAGAAGGGCTCTAGTAAGAAGGCTTTCAGCATATTTTATTAAGAATATAATAAAAACTGTGAATATAGATGAAGCACCTCACAACCTAAAGATGCTGTTGAAAGAACAGTTTGAAAAAGCAGCATGATCTTTATTGATAGCAAATGTTTGCAGAAAGAGAGCCTGTGACTTTTAATGAGGCTGAGACCTGATTGGTTGTATTGCAATGACATCAACTTTTCTCCCCACTTTTTTTTTCTGTCAGGACATGTCCCAGCCTTTCTCTATCCAAAACTGGAAGAAGAAGCAGATGCTCTACCAACTCGGTCAGCTACACACCTGGTCCCTGTCACTATTATAACTGGATGAGAGCTAAAGATGCTGGAATTTGGTGAGGGTCCCATTCCTTCTCTCTAAGATCCTAAATTTATTTTTAAGGTATCTAGAATAAACTGCACGATATCATATGACAGGTGTCCTTCATTCAGATACTGGCATCTTGAACAGACCCCAAATGAGGAAGTAAAGGTGGAAAGGCCTTTGGAATTCCCTAAAGCACCAGTTTTATCATTCAGCTGCCACTTAGAGGGAGAACATCACCACAACTCACAGCTGCGATAGTAATTTCCTACTCTTCTCCTCTGTCCCTTCATCTCAAGACTCATAGCAGGTGAAGGGGATCTCCAGTACAGCTGGGAGCAAGCTAGAAGTGTATGAATTAGTCTGATGATAACATTGGTTTCCACAGGTCTCTACAATTTATAAACTAGTTGCAGTCAAAATCTGGAAAGAATGAGATGGAGAACCAATGGAAATATAGAGTGAAACAGAATAAGAAGGGAAGGGACTTTTCATTTTCTCTTGAAATATCAGATGGAGATCTACAGGTAGAAGCAGGACACTGAAGAAGTCAGAACCGATGTTCTGGTGATATTCATTAAGTGTTGTTGCTTCACAAAGAATACCATAGCATCAAGAACTAGATCTAATATATTTCCTCTTGGAAATAAAATTGTTACTTGAGAGTACTAATAAAGAAAACAATTTGCAAAAAAGTAGCTTTATATGGAGTCATGTTGTCACAGTGTCTAAATTCCAGTAAAACACCATCATTACATCTTTAAAGAACTGTGGAAAAAGGTATCAAAGACATCATATATGTGTCCACGTTCTGAGACCTCCTCAGGGATTAGGACCAGTGAAATGATTTTTTGAAAGCAGCTGATATTTTATGACCTCTGTGCCATACTCATGAGGAAGTTTTCTCCAAAATTTTAGTGATAAGTATGTTCTATTCAAGGTTGTGAGAAATCATTCTATCAGCAGGTGTTTGCTGAGTTCCTATAAGCCCCCAAATGTAAACAAATTACAAAACATTTTAAATAAACCATTTACACCATGCTAGGCATCTTAGACAAAATAGTGAATAAGCACTAACATCAGTGTTCATGTGCCATTTGCACAGGCAGTTCTCATGTAGTTAGGGTTTCTCTATTTCAAAAATTTAAGCGGTCAAATAAAAAACTTTTTTTCTTATATCTTTTTTATTCTGTCTGTAGAAACAAATTTCCCAAGATATTCAAATAATGATCCATACAGATGATTTGAACCCATGAAAAGAGACATTCATTCTCTTATGCACTGGTAACTTTTTTGTTTGGCTATAGTATGGATAATTTTCTTATTTTATTCATTAGGATATATGTTTTTCCAAGTCACAACATCAGTCTTCTTTTCTTTCCCTATCTCATAATCACTGCTAGAACTAATGGCTTATTTTTTTTTATGAGGCCAAACTATTAAAATCCAAAGGACATGTAGTTTCATATACATTTACAGACATATATATGTACAGACTTCTGGCATTTATTAACAGTCTAGGGGCAGCTTTCCGTGCTGAGCATCTATATGTCTCTTACATTTCCTTAATCTTTTTTTTTTTTTTTTTTTTTTTTTTTATAAATTGTTATGCACTAACACAACTAAGGATACCAGGAGAGTATAGCAATCATCTTATTTTTATCAAAAGACAAATGTTTCAAGTGCTCGATCCTCTCCTGTAGGGGTTGGATCAGGGAAAATGCATTTGTTGCACTGCAACTGCAGTTAGGCAACAAAGATGCAGTATAACTTTGGTAGGAAACAAAAACGTTGCTTCAGTTCCTACACTTAATACAACTTCTCTTTGCAGGACTTGCTTCATCGATATAAACAGGTATTTCAGTTGGAACTGTAAGATCTAACTTACATTTGCCCTTGAGATTAGATGCTTAAAAAATAATTTTGTCCACCTTTCTAGGAAAACCTTTTGATACTGTTCAAGGTATACAACAGCAGTGCCTGAAATTTCTGCAAGATGAAGAAATTGCCTGTTTTGTCGGGATTAGAACTGTATTGTTATCTTCTCAAATTTTATATTTTGTAGCTCTGCACTGGCAAAGCTGTGTCACTAAAGAAATTTCAACTTCAGTCACAGAAAGCATACAGGGAGTTAATCTAGTTCAGACATGCAGTCTGTCACAGAGAAGTGTGTTTACCACTTCACACCCTCAGGGAGAGGCAGATTCCTTTACAGATCCTATGCTGCCACGTGGTCTTTCCCAGGAGGAAAAAAACAACTCATTTATGCTGATGACTTGCTAATTTTGCAATGAGACAGACCAATCACCAAGAGTTTCATAGTCCTGCAGCAATTTCTCACAGTTCTCTGTGATGCTAGAAGAAAGTTCTCACGCTTGGATTGGAAAAGTTACCATATAAAGTGGATTAGTTTACTACAGGGCAAAGTTTTATCCCACAAAATCCCAGAAGCGGGTATATGTCAAGCTTGGCAAAACCATGGATTTCCATATGACTACTTGTATCCAGGCTGGATAAACTTAATTTCCAGAACTGTATGTCAATCACCATGTTTAGACTCCTTTTGTATACTCATTGTAATCACCAAACAACCTAACATAAAAAAAGATTCATTACTTCATTAAAAGCCATTTATATTAGAATGGCCTAGCTAGTAGTTTTGATGTTACCTCTACTGGAGTAGTGCAACAAAACCAGTCAATTTCAAAACCACATTTTTAGTCCTATTTCAGTATCCTGTTTGTGCAACCCTTGTTTTATCAATATGAACTTTTAATTTGTGGTTTAAGCAAACATATTATGCTGTCAAGACCAAATAAAAGACCTCAGTGCCTTCAGTTTGACATTTGGCTTACAAATCCAGTACATCCTTTAAAGATTTTGCAAAGTAATGGTATGTGTAGCCAACCAGTAAGTTGTAAGTGCTTGAGCCATGTTAATTAATACAGAAAATTTCCTGTCAGACATTGCTAGTGGACCAAACAATTGTAAAGCAAACCTTGCTTCGTGTCCTTTACTTTATTTTTGGTGGACATAATTGACTTTTTGTATAATGCTGCATATTTTTCCAATGGAGAGTTGTTAAAGGGAAAAGAACAGTGCTGGAATTCAGTAAAAATACCTAATCATTTTACATAATTCATGCCACGATTTAACATCTCAGTATCTATTGGAGGTGCAATATGACATGATGTAAACAATCCAGGAGATTTCTGGAGACTACCTAAGACAACTGAGGATGATTAATTGATTGAATTTATTGAAGCAATGAATTGCTGATTCTGGGTCAGCTAAGAAAAGTGCCCCTAGTTAGACTGTTTTTTTATATATGAAGAAGAATGGATAAGTGTCACCTTAACTTCAAGATTTTTGACAGAATCTCTCATATTATCATTACCACCAGATTGGTAAGATATTGACTGGGAAGTTGAGCTATGAGGAAAATTGGCTGGACCACTGGGCTCAAAAAGTTGTGACCAGAAGTTGGCAGATGGTTATTCATGGGATTCATCAGAGGTTAACTCTGGGACAGAGTGGCCGTGCAGACTGCCCCAGCCCTGGACCACAAGCGCAATGGACCCAACAGTGTTCTTGCAAATGCAGTGAGCTGGGACCATCTGTCACTTTCTGACCTTGTCTGCTGGGGCCGTGAGTTGAGACAATTTGGCACCTTCTTGTCCTGGTACAACTGCAGTGAGTTGAAACTCTATGGCACTCCCTAAGCATATCTGGCACTCTTGTTTCTGGGAAAACATACCTGAGACCCTCCCTGCCTGGACTACAGCCCATTCTGAAAGATGCCAACATCATCTGACAAGAATCATGGCCACAACAGAAAAATACTACCCAAAGTCAATCTTCTCGTGACCCTATAAATATTGATCCTAAAGGGAGGCTCTGCAGAGCTCCCCAACATGGAAGCAGTCTGGTAACCCATATTTCACAATGAAAGATCAAATCCAATGAGGAAAAGAGTAATTCACTGTTTTTCATGTTTCAGGATGGAAGATCAAAAGAGTGAGTAATTTGCTGTATCTCGATTTTTTGCAGTGTTCAGTAGTAATTCATTTTAATTCAACCTTGTGATGTCTAAAGATTATTTGGCATCAAAACTTACTAGCATCTTAATCATAGGTTAACCTCTGTATCTGTGTGTGTGACTTAATTTAGAAATGTCTTGAATCTTTAAATTCCTGTGCTTGTTTATATAAAATCATTGATTATTTACTGAAAAAATATATATATACTCTAATTTTGTGATTTGTTGTAACTATGTTAATGAACTTCAAATCAATGCTATTCCAAAGTCACACAAGGCCCATAATCATATGTTGAAGAGCTACAATAAAATCCCTGCTCCTAATCCCCTCAGACATAAACTGTTGACCAAGTCTGGGACTAGGAGGGTATTCAGCTGCACCTAGACTCCTGTCTGAGAAGGAGTTTAGAAAGTAAGGGAGTCTGCTTTGTACCTTGTGACTCAACCAGAAGGCCTCCCTCATTTCTTTTTCCCTGATCCCTGTGCAAATCACTCCAAATCAATCATAATTTGATTTCCCTGGATTTCTGTATAAATTTCTCCTGATCTTCATGTAAATATCTCCAACCTAATTCCAACCTTTATGTTTCTTCCACATAGTAAGTAAGTAATAGAGTGAACCTTGCCATGAACTCCAGGTTGTGCTTTTACAAATTTATATTAACATTTCCTTTTCTAATGCCTTTGATGGTGATTCTTTAGGTGACCTTAATTCCTTCCACTACCATCCAAGATAAACTGATAGTGTTTAATGTCTCCATTCAAGGCCTGACGAAAAAATTGCAACCTCATTAAATGCGAAGGTGAATCCAAACTGGGGACAGTGGATGACAGTGATAATAATTATGAAATTCAAATGGCTGTATGGGAAATTATTGCTGACCTTTGAATGAGCCAACTTTTTCTAGTGAAAATCTTTGGAGTGAGGATATTTGATTTAATAATATTATTTTTTTGTCTTAAGAGAGTGAAATGATGACTTAGAAGAGAGGTTGCAATGTAAAGCTGATGCCTGGGATTATACTTTTAAGGGGTACCGCTCTTATCAGTAAACTCCTCCCCCCAAAAAAAAGTCAGAGTTCTGAAACCACTTATTATTATTATCACTACACAGCAACATTGTTCTTTTAATCTTTGATGTGCTTAAATTTGCTTTACCTGTTCAAATTCCTTGCTCTAAAGAGAGCATACTTTCCTGATTACAGTCCACTAGATACAACCCACCATCTATGAAAACTATTTGCCAAACTTTTTATTTTCTTTTTTTTTTCTTCCCATTTTTAAATGAAAGGACAGCTTGATTCAAGAAAATCACAGAAGTCTTTAAGCTTTGTCAATTCTACCATCCTTAGTCCCTGCTAACTTAATTATTGTTCATGAGGAGATTAACCCATTGTTTTTCAACCTGCATTCTTGGTTCAGTGGGTAATTGCAGGTTAAAACTGCATCTGTAGCTTCATTCTGGCAAATGCCTACCCTTGCCATGCACTTTTAATGAAATATGTCTTTTGTTCCATGTTAGAAACTCTCAGCTATCAAGATGGGAGTAGCAGATGTTTTCAGAAGGGCCTGGGACCAGTAAAATGAACAAGATGGAATTAGGGACTTAAAAGGAAGAAAGCAGAAGGGAGATTATCTCTTCCTTAAAATATTCTTTCAAAATAAATGCCAAGACCAGTTCTTAATTAAATATTGCAGGGCTTGCCCCTCTACTCTTGTGCCAAGATATTTTATATCATCTTAGCTGATGAGATCAACATTACTTGTGATAAGAAAATATTTGCAATGAAGCAACAGATAATAAACTGAGACAGCAGAATACACAAATGTCTTTCATTAAATTTTTCCCAGTTGCTTCATGTCAAAAGTTAATTTTTACTGGTTAGAATTAGTTCTTAAAACTAAGGTTAGAGTCAGGCTATGTGAAAGCATAGGAGATGTCTTGTAAATAATTTCACAGCAGGTAGTTTGGATTTTGCTTCTGCTTCTAAATAAATATTTTGTTCATCCTAAAAAGTACAATTTGGGTCTTTTTCTTTTTCTTTTCTTTTCTTTTCTTTTCTTTTCTTTTTTCCTTTCTGGAATATGGGAGTTATTCTCAAAGTAAGGGCTTCCTACAAAATGTTATGTCAGATTTTATGTTTCTGTTATTCCATATTTGTTTACCCTAGGTTTGAATTTTACTTCTACAAAGTACTGCATATTTGAAGTTATCTGCTTCATAGCACAGAGCAATGTTTTGTCGGTTGTGGCTGGTAATAGTTTTAAGTGGAACAACTTGGCCAAAACAAGAGGAGCAACACGATACTGGGAAAAGAGAATCCTGATTCTTGACGTCTGGTGCCAGAATTATTGCTTCTAGCTGGCTCCCATTTTTTTATCACAAAATTTGCTGTGAGAAAAGACCCAGAGTGCATAGAACCAGTGTTAAAGCAAGAAGGATAAAATAATTGCCTATGAGGCTCATCAAAAGAAAACCTTGCTATGATTTTGAGAGCAGTGTGAGTTGGCTACCCAAGTAGGCACAGTTATGACTCACTGAGCAAGTACTGAACCATCACATGATTTGATGAAGACCCATCTCCCCATCAACTCTGCAGAAAGTAGAGAAGAAGACCTATAAAATGCTTTGTTTCCTGATGCCTTTTCTTTTCTAAACTTCCTTTATTTTGAGACGTTGCCTACTAAGCAGCACAAGCATCTCCTGTGTTAAACATTATTATACTATTCATATGATGAACCTTCCACGGGCTGCTGCCATGATGTATTTGGATTCAAAATTACTGTAATCATGTTGAACTATGGTTTTAAATCTGACTGAAGATAGATGCATTTTCCTCCTACTCCTCAAAAATGGAATTCACCACAGAAAAAAGCTACTTCAATGAATACTGCAATGCTAAATGCACAGGACAAGTAAGATTTCAGAAATAACACACTTAATTTCTCTTCAAAAGCCAGTTGCAAATACTGCTTTCTGTGATGGATGACACCTGTTTTCCTCACAGTTAATCTTTTCTATTAAGAGCATGGCCCAGCAGAAGAGCATTCCTGTTTTCCATGTTCAGCCTGCAAATCTCTGCAGTCAGCTGGAACTCCCTAGGGAGCAAGGGGGGGAAATGTCTCTGAAAAGTATGCCTGAGACTGCTCAGATGGGTGATTTCCCTGACATACAGGGCAGCAGGTGGCGACTGAGAAATAGCATAGAAAAATGTAAAAGCACAAGAAATATTCTGGAGAACAGTGGAACAAATAAATAGAAAAATGTCAGAAGTGACAGAATTAAAAAATAACAACCACAACTATTAGAGATTCATAAAAGGTGTGTGGCACCTCCTGAAACTCAGAATAATTGTTGAACTGAATGCAGAACTGGTTAAAAGGACCTTTTTATCAAGAATGCAGGGAGTAAGCTCAATATTAATTCTCAATTCATCTTACTGATCGTCTCCCCACCAATTGATCTAAGTGTCTTTGTTTGGAAAAAGTAAGTCCTTCTTCATTTTAGTTCATTCAGTAAATAGTGCTAGCGATGCAGTCTTTGTGGTGCATTCAATTTCTAGAAATGTGTATGGACCTTTTCTTCAAGATTCTGGCACACTTTCACAGCCTTAAACTCCAATAGATACCTATCCCTGACACGTTTAGAAGGCTAAATGATAAGATTATAAAAGTCACTTCTTCCTCAGAGAAAGGAGTGGGTGTAAATGCTAATCTGTGTATTGGATTTGCATGGTCATGTTTTGGCAGTGGGAGAGCTAGGGATGTGGCAGAGGGAAGGGATGTCTTCTGCAAGAAGCTGCTAGAAGCTTCCCTTGTGTCCGACAGAGACACATTGTGTAGCAGCCCCATCCTTGTCCTCCTGCACCACTGGGGTGGAGAAGGTATAGAAATTGGAGTGAAGTTAAGCCCAGGAAGAAGGGAGAGGTGAGAATAAGGTTTTTTAAAATACAGCTTTTGTTTTTCATTACTTTACTCTGATTTGATTGGTAATCAATGAACTAGTTGTCCCAGTTCAAATTATGGCAACTGGTGAGTAATCTCCCTGCCTTTATCTCATCATATGAGCCTTTTTTTGTATTTTCTCTCCCCTGTATAGCTGTGAAGGGGAGTGACAGAGTAGCTTGGATGGGAACTCGGCACCCAGCCAGGGTCAACCCATCACATCTTGTTACTATCGCACAAGTGGATTAGTAATAATTACTTTTCTTATGTGAAGTAGTATCCCTGTCTGCTGAAGAATACAAGTACCCAATTAATTGTTCTCAACTCATTATCGAAACAAGTAAGATATCTTATGACAGTAATTTGTAGCAGGTGACTTTAATACTGTGACTTTTTTTTCAGCCCAAATGTCATAGCTAACTTACATCAGAACGTAAGAAAAAGTGTTTTATGTTAACTGCTACTGAATTTTGGCAGTCCTAGCAAAGAAAATTTCTTGTGATAATGTCCCATAGGTTGACATCACAATTCTGCAATACAACCTGAGGAAAATGAATTGTAGAAATCTTGTGTATAGGATTGTTTGTCAGATTTTCACTTTTAGCTAGAACAGAAGGCCAGACTGCCACACAACATATAGAAAGGTATTTCTGTGTGAGTCTTTCAATATTGTTTACCATTCAGGATGTAAAATGCAGAAGTCTAACTTAGAATTGAAAAAAAAACAAAACAACAAATTTTCATGCTATTTTTTTTTCCAATTATGTTCAATATTTCGAAGTTATTTTTCCATTCACTGAGTGAATTACAAGAATTGAGAAGTTTTATTTGATACTGTTGCACCTCATGATATCAGCTCTGAAGGCGTGTTTTTCCAGCCACTGTCCTTCAGCTAAAATATTGGCTGTGCAATCAGGTTTATATAAATGTAAATTGAGAAAGCACTTGCAGGAGGCAGGTGAAAGGTGGGTGACAGATGTCAGATATTAAATTGGTGGCACAATTGGCTCTGAAACCCTAATATCTACTTTTCATTTCCATGCCTTATTCCCTAGACCAAGTTACCTAAGTCCTCTGTCAGCAACGTTTCACAGAAACCAGCCAAGAAGAATTGTTCGTTTCAGAAGCGCTGAATAAAATGTATGTTTCATCTAATTTGATGAAATCTCTTTCTAGAGAACCAGGAGTCTTCAGCTACTTCTAGCATCTGGAAAAATAAATAAATAAAAAGAAATATATACGCATAGACCAACTGGGGATTCACACATGGGATTCGTAGTCTATATATCTTGAATTTCAAGTGCAATTTTTGTGTGCACCACTCAAAACACAGAGGAAAACATTTGAATATTACATATAGACTATATATTTTTAAAAAACGACCAACAGAAATATGGTAAAACATCCAGATACCTCATCTGTGCAAAGCTAAAGACAAGTTTCTCAAATACTCAACATTTTCTGTGAAAGTGACTTACAGGCAGACAATGCCAATGGATTATTAAGTAGAAATTATTTTCAAGTGAATTACATTACAAAAATGTTTAATATTATTAATTATTAAGGAGTAAAGACTATCTTCCCAGATCTTGGTTATCATGCTAATAAACTTCAAGGCTATGTAATATATGGGTTCTAGTATAATATATAGTGAACTATAATGAAATACTGAAAATATTACACACAGGTAAATGGGTTTATAAATAAGATCTGAAATGGTCTAAAAGGTGACATACATATTTGAAATAAAACATTTTACTCTGTTACTTTGTACCCCATAAAACCATTTTTGTATAGCACAAAGTAAGTGGCACAGACATCAAGAAATCAGAAGGAAAACTTTATCGTCTCAATTCTATCTGTATTGCTGTACTTGAAGATGTAGTTCAAGGACTCTCTGGGTTTGGCAGCACAACCATCTTAAGAGTTTCCCTTTCTTCCTCTATCTACGTCTATCTACTTTTAAAATACCCCACATTTTTCCAAAATGACTGTTAGAAGGGCTCATCTGTAATCCAGACCATTGAACTGATCTTGGTTAATAAACAAACTCTGTAGAACAAAGGATCAGTGATGACTAATATTACTGTGGTATGCTCACTGTAATATTACTGTTCCCTAGGTATGTTTCATCTCTACCAAGAAAGGCTAGAGGGAAGGCAAACTGCAATGCAGGGACAGGAATGGGAAGTGGTGATAATTTATTTAGTAGGTGTTACTGCCAAGGCCCATGTCTCATTAAACTACACCTGGAGACAAGAGTCCTGGGATCTTGTACTGTACTTTGTGAAGTCCTGAACCAGGGAAACATATAATGAAATTCAGTATAATTCGCAGTATGATCATGTAACACACCTGTTCATCTTGTCCCGCATTGACTGATGACACAAATCAGAGAGAATGAAGCATTATGAACCAAAATATTTAGACCAATTTTAATATTTTTTTTGAGGAGAAAAGGCTTCACTTCCCTCATTCCATCTTAAACAACCCTTAGCTAAGTAGTTTGATAGTTTTAAGAAGAGTCACTTCAGTCTGATTTGTGATTTCTTTTCAGCCAAATATCTGTACTAATAAATCCCCATATGTATACAGTAACACCAGGTAACCATGTTTAGCAGAGAGATTGCTTTCTTTGCTTCTGTACAGAATAAAAGTACCAGTACAAAGTTTTTCTGCATCAACTTATTCACACATAGCAAGGTTAAGACTGTGCGACTTATTTGTATTGCAATTGCATTCTGCTTTTTGACAACAAACCTAGTCTCAATCCTACAACACCTTGCTACAAAAGTAAAATTCTTTCATCTTCCTCGCAACTAATTTTTCTGCCTTCTCGATTAGCAAATATCTACTTCAGAGTGACATTTTTGCCCCTCTATTCTTTCCAATTTAAAACAAGGTTTGTTGCAACTGGCCTTGGCTACTTCCCTTCTGTTGGTTGTCCTTCTGCAGGCAAATCAGTATCCAGGCAGACTGCCAGCTGTTCCACATGGAACAGAGAAAAAATTGGCATTTTTCCTGCCTTGGAAACGGCTATGAGCAGTTAATTGTTCAAGATCCCATGCATGCAAGGCACAGTACATGTGTAAATTATTAGTCTAATTGCAGCAACAAAATGGTAAACGGAAATAAGCAATGGAGAAGCTGTTGCATAAATGTTTAATTGCTTGTATGTGGCAGCTGTTGTAATTGAAATTGTGACAAGACCTTGGCATTAATGTAATGATTCTAATAACTGGACACACAAAGGAAACAAATGAAGAGTTGCCTCTGGCAGGACAAAATGACACAAAAACTGCAATTAAATAACACACTGAACAAAATAAAAGCAACACTTGTGGCACCATAAAAAAGTAAGTTTATATCAGCAGCATCCTAAAATATTTGACTTTTCTTCCTCTTTTTCTTCCCCTCTTCTGAGATTCAGAGCTCCCTCCCATCCTGTCAAATGAGAAGGTATATTCCTCAGTGTTATGTTTCTATCAAAAACTGAAAATCATAGGTAGAAGGACTCAAGCCTCTGGGACTGTTCTCAGAAGAGGGTGAGTCAAGTGCTAGTTCACCTAGTCTCACACAACTAAATGGAGAGAGGATTAGTAGCTCCCTACTGAAAAATGTGCTTTGTAGCTAACTTTCAGAACACTCTTATTTTCACTGTTTATTTTTGTGATGACATTGCTATAACAAGACTCTAGGTTTTTTGAATAAAAATTCAGAAAATAGTAACTGAATTGTAAGTAAAATTGTATCTTTACCTGATTTTCAGATTTTGTTTCTAAATGAATAGATTTCTATGACTTCATTATAATTGGGACTGTATTTTTTTAACACACAAAGAAAGATGAATTCAATTAAATGCCAATACAGTACCTGTGGGAGTGAATGAGCTGGAACTTTCTTCTGCAAATAACACCTTAATTGTTTTTAATTCATAAAAATGATAAGTATCATTTTTCATAGATTTCATTAAAATAATAAATAGTGATATTCAGCTGTAATTTTATATTGGTGTTTGATTTCCTTCCTTGTAAGATTTTTCTTTATTTTCAGAAAGTACCAATGCCACAAACTTGATCTTATATGGTCAAAAGAGAACAGGAAACCATAATCTCCCAAAATATAAATTCTATTAACAAGTAGTTCAACCATAGCTTCATTATATTTTTTTCTAGTTTTCTAGCAAGTAAACTCTATTACTTCACCATTTGATGTAGAAATGTTTTGCTACTACTTATGCAATAGCGGTATTTTTTTCATTTCCTCTAGTAGGGGGTATGTAGCCATTATTTTGGTGCAGACTAAGCCAGACATTCAGTGATGATGTGGTAATTAAATCAGTCTACCAGCTGGCAGTACTGCGGCTGCACTCAGATAGATAGGTATCCTAGTTTGTCCAGATTCCCTCTCCAAAGTGCTTTGTCTGCCATCTATTTTCTCATGACAATACAAATCTCACTGTAGCAAATACATTTTTGATTACCTAGCCTGTTTGCCTGCCAGTGAGTAACTAATACTGTTATCACCTAATCAACTGCTGTTTAAATGCAGAATGTAAACTATGTCCTTGGCTTTGTTCTTTTCACTTTGTACGCTGGTAAAAACAATAGGCTCTTCAATAAGGTTTCTCACAGCTCAGGTTCTTGAAATGTCAGTGCACAGAGATTAAAAAAAAAAACTCTGTTGCAAGACTGTACATGTTTCTGTACCTAGGGAATTAAATGCAGTCTATTTTAAACGTTTCCGAACTTGCTTTTTTAAGATGCCTGTGAGAATATTTTTGTTTTCGTAAATATTCTAACTGCTGCTGCAGACTCCATAAAACACCAAAGCATTTCATTAGACAACTCAGGCACCATTCAGCTCTTGCCAGGAGGCTGAATTTCCTCTGACACGATGCAGTTAACTTTTAGTTCATGCATGTTACAGTCAGTGGGGTCTTTTCATTTTTTTCCACAGGACTTTGACGAAGTGCTAACTGACATTAGGTGCCATTCCTGCACCTTTTCTAGAGCAAAGCTCACTGCTCCAAGGTCTGTAATAACTGATAGCAGTAGCATTGCTGGGGAAGGACACCACAAACTCCACACTGGGCTCAGTTATTATGCTCCAAGTATCTCATCTTCAAGCTTAAACAGCAGTTATAAACTACTCAACTTGCAGCAGCACCAGACTGATTTTTTCAATGTGGATCATTTGTTTGTTCTCTAAGAATTTTTTTCCTGGACCTGGTAAAAAAAAAAAAAATATATATATAAAAAAAATTAGTAGATAACACAAAGTTGTTATCTATTATTATTGTTGTTGTCTTGTTATTGCTGCTGCTGTTGTTGTTGTTATTACTAATTATTATTATTGTTGTTGTTGTTATTGTTATTATTGTTATTATTATTATTCCTATAAGTAGAAAGACACTATCTTTATGACAAGGTCTCTTAGGTGGGAAATGGAACACCCTGGGAGAAGATTATATTCTGTAGTTCTTCCACATATCTGTTGAGTCTCTTACCTATTGGTCAGTCAGAAGTAGGTCACTCTCATTTTTTCCTGCTAGGAAAAAAAATATAAAAAATTATGAAAGGAACATCTGTCACTTGAGAAATTCTGTGGCAGAATTTAGGTCTTCAACAACCACATTGACTAGCATATCTTTATGCCTAACAGATATTATGTGTCTCTCACCTCCACCAGTTTCATTCTGCACAGTGAAACAAGACTATTCTCATATAGATTGGTTGGTTGTGGTTGTTTTTTTTGTCTATTGATTGGTTTTGGTTTTATTTTAATAAAATCTTTACTATTTCCAATTAAGACTTTTACAAATGGACACAAGCCAGAGGTCCTTCCATCGTCAGGCATCCATAGTGTTACAGCTGGGAGCCTCAAATTAGACCTCTGTCTGGATTCCTGTGCTGCAGAGGACTTTGACACCTTGTCACCTTTTCACAGTAAGTTGCACTGTATCCCTTATCCAAAACCCCACCATGTGCTTCAGAACTGATATCTCATTAAGTCAGCCACCAGCAACAGGATAGATTTAAATATGCCTAACCATGGGAGAGGACAGTAAGAGCTGTAAGTAAATACCACTAAAGCCAAGATTTAACTGCTTACTTTTATGGAATTCAGGTACTTAAACTAGATTTTTAGGTACTATGGATTTCTTCATAAAATAGACAGGAGCACATTTCTGTTTTCCTCCATCACCTCTGTTAAGAGCTTACAGTGAAAAGAGTATTAATTTAATCATAACAGTAAAGTATCTAAATTCAGAAATATAATCCCCATATCTCACTTCTCCTCTGGACAAAGATGTGAGAGGCAGAAGACACTTGTACTTCCCACCTTTATGGAAGTAATGAGTAGATTTCAAAACATTAGAAAAATCAGAACAATTCAAGCCCTGTAGACTCCTACAGCTTAAACAAAGCTGTTTGAATTATATTGACCAAAAGGTCAGTCTGGGAATCTTTCCAGAACCTAGCTGTTATAAGTTTCAGTGAACTCACTAATTTTACTGTCAGACAATTATAAGAGTTCCTGGTGTTTTCTTATTTTGAAAACATACTTCTGAATTAAACAAAAACTTTTAAAATACAAATTTTTCTATGCATGTATGAAAGTGTAAGAAATTAGGTTTCAAGTAATACATTACAATACAAATATATGCATAGGTTGATGTTTCTGACACTTTTTGCTTTTCTTGAAGGGTTAGTATGTATTTAGACTTATGTGTCTATCCCTATAGTACTGGAAACTGAAAGTTACTCTTTGTATTTTTTCTGTGTGAAACAGATTTGAATGAACACTTTTCATAGATTGCATTGCAAAAATGCAAGAACTTTACAGTTACCCAACGTTATGTGGCATTTGGTAAAATGTAAGATCCATAAAAAATGCTAGCACCTGTAAAATAAAATTTAAAAAAATTATAATGACAAGTGAAAGGGGCGTTGGAATGACGTAATTAAAAAAAAAATCTTAAAAAATGCAGTCTATATTCCACTAGCTCTTCCCGACTTTACCCTTGCTTTCCTGAAAGAGCTTACCCTCAAATAAATTTATTAATAATATTTTGCTAATTACAAACTACAGTGGCTGGGGATGATCACAGAAACACTGCGGATTTACCCAGTTCAGCACTCTAAGTCTTAGACCAGAACAGGCATTAACATTGTCAACCTTTGTTAACCACATTCTTCCAGACGCACATGGTGCCCATGACCCCAAAGTCTGTGTCCTGCTAACACTGAGACTACAAGGAGGCTGCAGTCATGCTGCTGCCACTTCAGGAGTACCCTCCAAAAATATAAGAATGCAAGTTTATTCCTACTGAGACATGAGATACAGTGAATATAGCAAATCTAACTGAAAGTAATAGTGCCAACTCTGATCTAATTTTGAGAAACAGAGTGACAAAGCTATCTCCGTAACAAAAAAAGACACAAAACCACAACCACACATGCCACAAAACCAACAACAACCCAATACACACAAAAAATCGCACCATGGCCACTGGACCATTTCATGATGTGCTACATCTACACATTTCTTGAACACCTCCAGGGATGGTGACTCCATCACCTCCCTAGGCAGCCTGTTCCCTTGCCTAACTGCTCTTTTGGTAAAGAAATTCTTCCTAATATTTAGTTTAAATATACAATGACAAATATAAAACAAAACAAAACAGTACTGTGAAAAAAAGAGTTGTTTTTCTTATAATGATTTACAGTCATTGCATGGTGGATGCAGTTTGTTCTGTGTTCTGGTGGAACTGAACATATTTTCTTTATCTGAATTCCAGTAAAGTAGAGGAACATTAATAATTTAGGTTTTGACAATCTTCTGTACATTATGTTATTGTATTTAGTTTAAAGATAATAACAACAACAACAACAATACAATGAATAACAAAAAACAAACTTTAATTTTATGAAAAGTATCTGTGAGCCAGGGAATATATTCATTTCACCAATTTATCTGTAAGTAAATTCTCAGTGCGTCAGATTATTTACAAGGTGCAGCATAGTATTATCACAGTATATTGAGATGAAAAAGTTGTTTAAAAAGAGAAAGAGCCCATTAAAAATCTGGATTTTTTAAAAGTAATTATCAAAGTTCTCATTTCATTTAGGTTTCAGTTGAGGCTTTGTGCAACCTGGTCTAGTTGGAGGTAGCCCTGCTCATAGCAGAGAGGTTGGAATCCAATGACCTTTAAGACCCCATTCAACTTTAACCATTCTATAATTCTATGATTCTATGACATGGGCTGCAGAGCTTCCACATGCTGGGCTCCCACTGGGGATACTCTGCACATATGCAAAGAAAATAACTTTTCATTCTTGGGATGCCATGAACCAGGGCACTCCACCATTTCTGCCAGTGAATCAATGTGAAGTATTGGAGTACAAAATGTGTTTCTGAATCTGCAGTGTCTGAAGCCCTAGCTTTCTCTTTCCTCTTCTGTGTCCCGCAGCACAGGCTTTTTTTGTGGGAGTAAGACAGTCCCCAGGCAGTCCATGACTTTTCTTGAAAATACTGAACCCATCTGTGTGGTATGTGAGCAGGTTACACGACATACACATGACCCTGAGTGAACATCTAACTGTAAATTCCTCTGTCAATAAAGAATAACTAGTTCTGATTCTGAAGAATCTTCCAAAGCATTTTAGCTTTGTTATTCAGTCTGATTTTCCTATTCTGTTTTTAATACTCTCATTCAGCCTCAAGTTTTGTGGTTTTTACACACTGCTTCACTGGAATGAGACTCTAGCTTTCACTACATAGTAGTGAAAAATCACTTAATAGGATGCACAAATATTACCTTTCCAGACTAATCTTCAAGCATTTCCGTATCAGTAAATTCAATTTCTAAAAATATATACTGCTTTATCTTGAGTTTTTTGTTTTGAGGTCTTATCTAAATCTTTCCTGGATCTGAAGAAAGAAATAATGACTTCTTCAAATCTCTCAGTTAATGATTTTTGCACTGTTAAACTGATCTAGAACACATTGACAGTTTTTTCAAGACTCTCTAACTTAATTAAAAATTTAACTAGAATTTTTGCAGTGTATAGACACTTAACAGAATTTCATCTTCAAGATACTCTCAAAGACAGGAAAATAAAGGAAACACTCATCAATTTTTCAAGCAAATGTTCAGAGCTAGCTGTTTCTAGCAGTTTAAACTGTTCTTTGTTGTTAATATGCAAGATTTTAGCTGTCACTTTTTCTCCAAGCTATTCAGATATCTCACCATGCAAAACATAGATTCTGATACCCTTCATGTAGACCATTGGCTTACACTGCAAGTCCCACCCATTCAGAAGAATTTATAAGTGAGGTACTATTTTATATAAATAAATCATCCACAAGTCCTGTATCCCCAACTTCTCATCTCCTCTAGAAATAAAAACATTACATCAACTATTCTAAGAAATGTATGTCTGACTAGACAGTATGAATTGCTCTGACAGCTTCTGTGCCTAAATTACATATAAAACCTCAGCTGATTTTAAAACAAAAGGTTCTAATATAGAACTGGAAATTTCAATTCCAGGGCAGAAGTATTTGCAGTACTCTTGTAACTACCTTCCTTCGAATGTTGTTATTATTCAAGAATTTTCTGCATTTAAATCCCTATTTCTTCCTTTGCTTTTGTTTTTGTTGTTTTGTTTTGTTATATGCTATTCTTGAGTTTTGCGCTTTTTTGCCTCATAAGCAGTTCTCTTGGTGACTATCAGCAATTCTATTCAGTTCTTTTAACAATAACTTCTACAACAGAAAACAAGATAATTTTACACCCTCAGTTTACTTTCTTCTCAGAAAATTCTCAGAGAGCATGCAGATAGCTTTTCTAAAAAACTTGATCTTTTCTGTAAAATACTGCATCACAAAAGAAATTGTAAAACACAATCTTAAGTTTTATTGTGAAAGAGCATAATAAAAACACTAGATTGGGGAATAAGAGATTCACATGACAGTACCTCTTCCAGAGACAGAAGAAGTAAGAAAAGTGTTTTTAAACACTAAACTATTTGTCCAATTAACACTTTTTGGAAATACTCTGCTGCAAATGCATAGAAGCTCTGCTTCCCATTCCATCCAATAAGTAGTCAAGAGCCAGTATCTGAAGGGTGGGTGCAAGGAGGGTGTAGCCAGACTCTTTTCAGTAGTTCCAAATGACAGAACAAGGGGCAATAGGCACAAGCTGGAACATAGGAAGTTCCGTTTAAATATGAGGAAAAACTTCTTTATGGTGAGGGTGACAGAGCACGGGAACAGGATGCCCAGGGAGGTTGTGGAGTATCCTTCTCTGGAGATACTCAAAACCCACCTGGATGCAGTCCTGAGTAATGTGCTGTAGGAGATCCTGCTTTAGCAGGGGAGTTGGACTAGATGATCACTAGAAGTCCCTTCCAACTCTGGCAATTCTGTAATTGTATGATAGCTTGTTTTAATTTAAAATGCAGACACTAATTCTCAGTGTCCCTTAACCACTTTTACCTCATAACAAAGGGTGTTGTGAAGTTCAGGAATATAATTATATCCTGCAATGGACTAGTTATACTCATGAAGAATGGGCAAACTCACAACTCTTAAGGGGGTGGAGGAACTTTTATTTGAGGAGAAGGTGAGAAAGAAAAAGTGAGGGGAGAAAAGGTTTGGCGGATCTTTCAACAACTTCTGTTTCTTTTCTACATGATCCCTTAATACACTCAGTGTTTCAGATCTATTGGTCTAATGGGTATAATCATTATTCTTGTAAATACTGATGCAGAATTCTTCAGAGTACTACAATTTATTTTTAAGCACTCACTTATAAAGTATTATGAAAGCTGCACCACTTCGTAGATACATATGAAAGAAGGCTTAGGGTTATTTAATTTTGATATATCTGTTCTAATCTGTATTTCTTCAGGAAAGCTTACATTGCAACAAGCACTTTAGTTATTGTATTTCAAGTAATAATTGTGAACTGTTGAGTAAGTATTGCTCTGTTATGCATTCACCTAAAAAAATGTACTCCTACAAAATGTTAAAATACTCCAGTTCTATTTCAAACGGTAATCTGAAGTGACTCAACCAAAGCTTTCTGAATTGTGAAAACAGCTTGTTAGTTGTATCTGAAATAAATTATTTGCTTTTGTAGCTGCAACCTTTTACTGGCAGTGACACTGTAAACATAGATAAAGGTGCTAAAATTAGAAGAGAACAACAGCTTTTTTTAAACCTATACATATATACATATATATATATACACTTTACGCTTACTAAGTATCTATTATGCTGAACAAGCTATTTGGTCTCACTGTATAGTAAGTATTTGGCAGATGATTAGACCAAAAGTTGCATCTAGCCGAAATTTCTGTCTATGAAAGAGGACAATTAGGGTTGGTTAAAGAATGAACCTTCTCCTTCTTTACCCCCCTGATTAAAGCATAGGTTACTTTCATTTCAGTTTATAGTTGTGGGGTTTTTTATAACTTTCATACTTAAAAGGCTAAAATGCCAGACATCCTTGAAATTGTTCAGCACATTCAAGTTGCTGTTTCAATCTGCAACAAAACCAACCTTGAAGGGACATACAGATAACAGCAGGTCAACACTGTGTGTAAAAACACAGAAAACTAAGACTCTAAAATATTGTATGCAGAGGCAAAGTATGGAATGGTAAGAATAACAACAGTCTCAAACGAAAAAAGCTGCTACAGGCTTCTGAGTAGATAAAGCAATGATAAAAAACCAAAATAAAACAAAACAAAAAAACCTCACAAAACAAGAGAAACTGCCAATGCCTATTGGGAATGAAAGTGTTGATAAATGTAATGTTATTGAGAAAGACTACATCTTTCAGGGTTCTACAGTGAAAATACATAAACTAAATATAGTGCAGGCAACTTGAACTCTTTCTATTCACATTCAAAATGGGACACAAACCCATTTGATTCTGAAAATGATAAGAAACTGATGCTAACATACTTTGCCTCTCAGTAAGATTTCCTTAGATTTAATGCCATTCTATATGGCTTTTGAAACTCAAGCAGAGTTTGGTCATTTATTTTTGTTACAAAGTATTTGGACATATTCTTAACATCCTTCTCTGAAGTAATCTGTAAAGCAAAAAGAAGAGTGGTGTTAGCAAGTAGAGGGCTATGATAAACAATTGTTGTGGTTTGGGCCTAACACAACAACCAAGAACCAGACAACAAAGAACCAGCCAGGTGGCTGCTCACTCAACTCTGCCCCACCCTCCCCACACACACATACATACACACACACACACACTGAGATGGGGAGGGTAAAGGCCAATTAGAAGCTCATGGGATGAGACAAAGGACAAGGATGGTTCTTCACTGATTAAGGTCCCAGGCAAAAGAGACTCGACTTGTGGAAAAATAATAATTTAATTTCACACTAACCAAATGAACACAGGACACAGACAACACAAAGAGCAATGCTTAAATACATTACCCCCATCCCTCCCTTCTTCCTGGGCCCAAATCACTTTGTTCCCCATTCCTCTACCTCTTTCCCCTTAGCAGCACAGAGTGACAGGGGATGGGGTTTAGAGTCAGTTCAGTCTGGTGGTTCCAGCTGCTCCTTCCTCCTCAGGGAGAAGGATCCCTTACAGTCCTCCCCTGTTTCTCCATCTGGTCCCTCCCATGGGAAAGCGTTCTTAATGAACCTCTCCTTCATGAATCCTTGCCACAAGGTCAGGAGCAAGCTGCTGTAATGTCGGCTTCCCACAGAGTCATGGGCTGCTTCTGGAACAGTCGCTCCCCTGGTGCAGAATCCTCCACGGTTGCAGATCCAAGTCCACAGGCTGCAAGTTCACATTCACCCATCCTGGCACCTTCAGGGAATGTTCCACCACGTTCCTCCATGAGTGCAGGGGGACAGCTGCCATCTCCCCATGGTTTGCAGGGAAACTTCTGCTTGGGCACCTTCTTCCCCTTCTTCCTCACCAAACTCAGGATCTTCACCTGGCACTGCCTTTCACCTTTACAGCACAGCTCTTTCTGCTTGCTCTGCTCAGGTCTTATATCAGTTCTTTCATATGTTAATCGCCGAGGTGCATCTGTTGTCTCTCTAATGGCTCTGGCCTTGGCTACCTGAGCCAGTGAAGCTTTTTAGTAGCTTGTAACAGACGCCACCACTGAGGCCTCTCCCCTGCTACCAAAACCATACCAGAACCAAACCAGCACAACAATCAAAAGGGAAGAAAAAGCTGAGGAATGTAACATTCTTGATAAGTTGCTGTGACATGCCAGGCATAATACAGAAAAGTCTCCAATGGGATTACACTGGGATTCTATTTCCAATAGGGGACAGCAGCAGATGGTACAGTGAAATGTGGACAGCTAGAAATTGTGTGTAGGCAGCTAGAAGACAGCTTGCACATAAAGAGAAATTCCTTCAATTGCTGATGATAAAGTCTCAGCTTACAAGGCTTAGTTAGTTCTTGTTAACATTTTGAATGTTTTTATTATTTCTTCTTATATCTGGTGAAGGCATACTCCCATAGAAGTGATTCCTGTCAGACAAACAGACAGGAAGAAGCAGAGAGGATCTTCCCCCAGGATATAAAACCTTGCTCCTATCCCCGGATGTTGGCACAGCCCTGTGTCAAGATGTGAGAAGCTCACTTCTTTCCTTGTGCTTGCTCCTGTATAAGCCTTTCTCTCTCACCCTCAATATGTCAATTGCATAGTGTTTTTGTAATGCATAGAATTAGCCAGTCATGGTTTTGGGAGAGGGCTAGTAGTGGTACTCTGGGAGAGAAGAGATTGTGTTGCTTGAGGTGAAGCAGTCAGTGTTGCAGCCAGGTAGAAAAATTACACAGTAATGGATGGCCAAAAAATTGAAGAATGTAGTGTTATTGAAATGGCTGCTTAATGCTAGTAATAGTATGAACAGCTACTTCATTCCACTTGTACTGGTTGCAGTTTATGGGTACCAGAAGTGCACCAGAACATCACAGTTTGTTTTGATGAAGCTTACGGTATCATTTTTAAGGTGACTCAAATTCTTTACCTTATGCTTAGAGCATCTTCAGAATTCTTATGTATATCACTGCTCACCGAGGCCTTTCTTGTTCAGAGGGTATATTCACATTAATGACGTAAATAGTCCCAATCTAAGGTGTTAGTAGATGGTGCTCTAATTTGTAATATATTGTAATAAAGATGTGGACACATCTTTAGTTTCTCTGCTGTAGAAAGTGTGGAAGGTGCCTAGTAGGGTAAATGGTGTTACTGTTGCAATTCCTACTGAGTACCTTGTATAGTGATCTAGTGTTAAACAGCTCCTTCCTTCCCAAGTATGATACCATACCCCTCTGTCCTCTCTTGAACCAAGTCCCCCTTGACATGTATTTTGCAGAAACACAGGCCTGTTGCACCCAAACCAAGTGATGATCAATATTTGCACACCTTAGGCCTTACAAGAACACTAAAGTAGTTAAACTGGCAGAAGTATATTAGGATTTTTTTAACATTGTAAAAACCACTAATAGCATTCTGTAACAATGCTAAGACTAAATGGAAAATAATAGCCATTTCAGTAAAGAAGCAAATGAAAATATCTGGCATAGTTGCACGAACAAGGTGACTGCAAATATGGGCAAAGAGTAAAATCTGCAAGATGAGGTCTGAGGACAGAGAGCAATCTTGAGAAATGTCTCTTTACATCAAAATAAGCCTGCAAAGGAGGCAGAAAAGAAGTCTGATAGAACCAGAATAAACCTTCAGTGTTTGGTGAAACCAGAGCAAGTCCTTATCTTGAAAATATGTCAAAAGGAGATGAGATAACCCCCTCTGCTTTTAAGGCAGGTGAGGAGCAAAACCTGCCAACGATGAATGGGGAAAAAAAAACACACAGAAAAAAAAAAGTTAAAAAAGTAAAAAAAAAAAAAAATAGGAAGAAGGAAGGCACTCCATTTCCAGCTTCCATCATCAAAGATCTCTTGAGACTTGATGTCTTGGGACCTTGGTGCCTAAAACCACTGACAACAGACTTCAGTGATAACTAAGCTGCACTTCTTCCACTCTTCTGTGTTACTCAGACTGAATATTTTCAGCAAAACTAGAGGTTTGAATGAGACTTTTTTATTTTTTAAAATTACATCATAAAAGTGGGCTTCCATCTACTGTTTCATATGTTCTATAGATTTGAATGTACTATGAGTATTTACCAAAGCCTTCCAAAAGAGTGCGTCAACAGCTCACTGCAGTTTTAACAATTTTAAATCTTCAGTGTAAAATTTTTCATTCTTTAATGAATCTATCTTTTCTGCTTCCCTTAGTGTTATCCCTGGGCTCTAAGCACTTAAAGACAAGGGAATTCAGTAATTAAAGACAGTAAACATAACAGACTTTTTCTTTCTTTTTCTCTTCTGATTTAACATTAGGACCAAACAGATTGAATTTGCCTATTTCTAGCTGAAGGTATCTTATTTGTGAACACTCTTCACTGATATTTATCCTTATAAGGAACCAGAGCCATCACAGGAGAGAAGCATCCTTTCTGCTTTCATGAATTACACATGAGCATCCCTCTTTGAAATTCCTGGAGGAACACCATCAGTGTTACAAGGCATACATAGAAACATAATTTTCAGAGAAGGCTTTCTTTCAGCTACTGACTGTGTTTGTTCAAGATTAACATGAAGAATAGCTGAATGAGTGCAAAATTTCAAACTATAGAAAATAATATTAAATTCTACATATTTGTATATCTAATGGAACACTTCAAATATCTTCATGTTTATATGAGTCATATACTTTATAATATTTTATCAATAAAAATTACTCCAAAAAGCATATTATTCCTATGTACAAAGCTAATTTCCATTTGTAAAACACAGTATAATTTTTATGCAATTATTTAGAATTTCATTAAGTGATTACAGAATCGCAGAATCACAGAATTGTACGGGTTAGAAGGGACCTCTGGAGATCACCTAGCTCAACTCTTCTGCTAGAGCAGGGTTCCCTAGAGCAATTTACACAGGAACACGTAGAGGTTTTGTGTGTCTCCAGGGGTAGAGACTCCACAACCCCCCATTACAGCTTGTTTCAGTGTTCTGTTACCCTCAGAGTAAAGAATTATTTTCTCATATTCAGGCTACATCTCCCATGTACCAGTTTGTGACAATTGCCCCTTGTTCTATCACTGGACACTACTGAGATGAGTTTGGCCCCATCCTGCTGATGCCCACCCTCTAGATATTTGTAAGTAGTAATGAGATCCCCCCTCAGTCTCCTCTGAGCTAAACACGCCCAGCTCTCACAGCCTTTCCTCAAATGGTAGATGCTCCAGTCCTTTAATCATCTTAGTGGCCCTGTGCTGGACAGTCTCCAGTACTTTCTTGTCTTTGAACTGTAGAGCCCAGAACTGCACACAGTACTTCAGGTGAGGCTTCACCAGGCCAGTGTAGAGACCCTCAACCTGCTGGCCACACTCTTAATACACCCCAGGATGACATTGGCACTCTTGGCTGAGACGCATGATAATATTTCAGTATTTTGTGTTAAACTGAGTGTGTGTCAAAATAAGTAATTGACCTTCCTGGTAAATTAATAGAGAAAATGTAGTTCTATACAGCTGTAGTTTCTCATGCAAAAAATACCCATTCTTCCAACTTTACTTTGCAACTTTCCTCTCATGACACCCTCAGACTTCTGGCCTTATAGCAGTAGCAGGATACAGATTTCCATTTTTTGGCAAAGCTGCATCTTCTATTTTACAATGGTCATATGACTTACAAGAATAAAACAAACAAACAAACAATAGAAGAATAACACCTTTTTACATTATGGGCATAGTACTAATATATAGTATAAGTATAGTATAAGCTCATTCATTAAAAACAACTGCCTTTGTAAGTGATTTTACAGTTCAGATATATTTACTAGCAGTACAAAGACTTAGGACTCTTGGGTTCAACAACTGTGCAGAATTTCTGGCTTTTCTTTTAGGTTATTACACTTTAAAACAACAACATGTTTGACATACATATATTACTTCCTTCAACTTCAGAGGTGCAATATTTAGCTACCCCAAACTGAGGTTAGAAAACATTAAAAGGAAGAAGAAAAGTATTATTTTTCAGTGATTGTTATGTAACCAATTTCAAGTTTCAACAATCATCCCGTATGTAATGGCTAGTTCAGACAGAAAGAATCCCCATTAGAGCACTGACTGCTAGCTACTTTGTGATCCATCTACAGTCAATGCAGCCATCCTTACTATTTTTCTTCTCACTCTACAAATCAGCTACCAAATCTGTGTGTGTTGTTTTCCCTGACACATGTATTTAGTCAAGACATATCTTCTCAGAACTTAGGGAAAGCATTACAGTTGAGTTCTTTGCATTCTTGCACCATACAGTTGCGTTAAGGAAAATAATTTGGCAGAAAATAAACCCCCTTGCATTCTGGCTTGCCCTCAGATGTTAGAGAAGCTGGGGGTGTCTGGGCTTAGATTCTGATTGATGCCCAATTTGGCTTTAGTAGTCCTGTCGTACCCAGTACCTATACTGGGACTCTCACGATTACAGATACGCTACTAATGCTGCACTGTCTGTCCAACAGTGTTTTGTGAATTCTTATGGCCACACTCAGGAATTTGGTCAAGTTAAGGACTCTCATGACCAGAATAATGAACAGTATAATCTACTAAAGCAACAGATGCACAAATTCTTTTAAATTGTTGGTGATAAATTCACTTTCTGCAAAGCACATGCAAATTGATCAATACGGCTGGGTTACACATGCGTGGGTTAATAAAGCAACTCTAAAGCAAGTTCCATGAGGGGTGCTTGCACCTTTGGAAGCAGGCAGCTTATGGGATGGAGGTGTGTCTTGGTATTATAATTAAATTAGAATGAGCAAAGTTCACCTAAACAACAGGATTTTGTCAAAAGGTGACAGGTTGTTGGCCCAGGGTATTAAACATGCAGCTGATTTGTTCCACAGTATCTTTGAATCCCATTGTTGCTACAGAGCATGGCCATGGTGCCTCCACTTTACTCCAGCTTCCAGACAATTTCTCTTAGACTTAGCACACCAAGTTCTCCTGATGTTGTCAACATTTAGGGTTGCCTAGGGAACTGCCACGGTACAAACTCATTGCACATTAGCTGCATTCCACCCTGCTTCTACACGGTACTTTTTCTTAAAATGTGAGCATACGTTTAATTTCTAAGTCACCTCCAGGAATTATTCTACACATACTTAAGAATTTTACTATTAGTCAGTCTTTAATTCAGTAGGATAATGCAGATAAAACAGACACAAAACTGAGAATTTAGACCATAGCTTGTTAGAAATATATGCAGCAGAAGGACAATTCTTGGTTGCAAAGTATCATTTTAAAAGATTAATTGAGTTATTTCCCCTAGTGGCTTTTATGAAGAAATATTTTACAAGCAAGATCATGTAGCAAAACAAAACTAAAATAGAAATTGCAGATGAGAACTGATTTGTCAAATAAAGTCATAGTCCCAAGATACTAATTTAGATCTGCATAAATAACAAGAATCTAGGATGGTTGTCAAATTCATGAAATTCAGTAAGGCCAAGTGCAAATTCCTGCACATGCATCAGGGAAATCCCAAGCACAAATACAGTTTGGGCAGAGAATAGTTTGAGAACAGCCCTAAGGAAAAGGACTTGCAGGTGTTGGTTGATGAGAAGCTCAACATGAACTAGTGATGTGTGCTTGCAGCCCAGAAAACCAGGCATATTGCGGGCTGCACCCAAAGAAGTGTGGCCAGAAAATCGAGGGAGGTGATTCTCCCCCTTTACTCCATTCTTATGAGATCCGACCTGGGGTGCTGTGTCCAGTTCTGGAGGCTGCAACACAGAAAGGATGTGGAGCTGTTGGAGTGAGTATAGAGGAGAGCCAAAAAAGATGATCAGAGGGCTGGAGCACCTCTCCTACAAAGAATGGCTGAGAGAGTTGGGGTTGTTCATCCTGGAGAAGACTCCAAGGAGACAGCAACCTTCCACTACATGAAGGGGGGCTACAAGGAAGCTGGGTAGGGACTTTTTACAACAGCATGTAGTAATAAGACAAGGGAGAATGGCTTTAAACTGGAAGATGCCAGTATTGGGTTAGACAGTAGGAGGAAATTCATTATTGTGAGGGTTGTGAGACACTGGAACAGGTTGCTCAGGGAAGCTGTGGATATCCCTTCCCTGGAAGTGTCCAAGGATATGTTGGACAGGACTTTGAGCAATCTGATCTAGTGGAAGGTGTACCTGCCCATGCAGGGGGGTTGAAACTAGAGGATCTTTAAAGGCCCCTTCCAATTCAAACCATTCTATGATTCTATGAGAAAGTACCTTCTAATAAAACAACCATTTTTTGTGTGGTTTTTGTTTGTTTGTTTGTTTTTGTTGTTTTGTTTTGTTGGCTTTTTTTAATAGTCCCCTGAACCATTTATCTAATGAGAGAAAGACAGAAAGTGCATCACCGGCTACATTGTTTACAGCAGAGCGACTAAAAAACTCTACCTGGTGCTTCCAGTAAAACAGTAAGATTTCTCTGTTACACAAGTTGGGAAACTTAAGATTTAGGTGCAACACAGAAATCTGAATAAGTGGGTGGTCTATATGATAATTGACTGCAGCAGGTATTTTGGTTTTCCCCTCTGGAAGATTGTATTTGCTGCAGCTGACAAGAATGAGATGCAGCCAAAGGTCATATCCTCTTAATACTTTTACTTTCAACCAATTAAACCCATGTGTTATCTCCACTTTTCATTCCATCATCCCGAGTATCAGAGCCTAATCATGTAAGAAACTTTAACTTGCAGACTTAATCATCTGGCGGGGCGTAACCAGCTGACATCCTCTGTGAGCAACACAGAGATCTGCAACACATCTGCTGATGAGCTGCCTCTACTCCTCACGAACTGTGCAAAATAGCATTTGACAGGAACAATCTGAAAGATCAATAAAGTGAAATCCCAGCGGAGCAGAGAGTCACATTCACATGAAACTCAAAAGCTTTCCCTGGAGTCTGAACCTTTACTATTTTTTAATGTCTTCTAAATATATAATAATTCACCTTTCTTGGAGAAAGAAAGCTCATTTTATAATAGAGCTACATGACATTTTCTGTGCAGACTAAGCATTCTGCAGCACATAGCATAGAATTTCAAAATCCAGGGTCTGGACAAAATAATATAGCATGCTGAAAATATGTATAAATAATAATAATTCACAACCCCCCAAAAAAGAATATTCCATCAAGCTGATTTTTTTAAGTTTGGTTACTTTGAAGATAACTAGTTCCTATCTCATGACCTTGCCAGCCTTTCCTTCTGATTATATAGTTCATCACAGAGGCTGAGAAAAAAGGAAAAAATGTTAATTCTGATTCTAGGAAAAGGTTAATAGTAGCAATAAGGTCACTTTAATGAATTATTTGCTTTAACCTACCTTTCCAGCCTTAATGTAACTGCTGCTCAAGTATTCCCACTAAGCTAGCTATACTGAATAAAATAATCCTAGAGCCTTTCAGATCTCAGAGGAAAGATTTCTTCATTTATATGCCACACCAAGTGGTGTGGCAAAGCCCTGTATCTTCCTCTCTGTCCAGTTATAGTAAAAAGCAAGTGGTATGTTTTTGCTGCTTTCTTATTTGAGATATTGCATTTCCTAAGACAGTCAAACATACAGTTGTAAAAATTTACAGATTTTAATTCTACTTTGCTGCTATTCACAGGCTTACCTTGCTTCTAACTGTGATTCCTGCAGAGTAGCAACCAGAACCTGGGCTGTAATTAGTCAGTCACCTGGAAGTGTAGCTAAAAGCAAGAAAATCAACACTACCACACAGCACAGAGTATAGTTGCCTTTGAGTGAAGAATAATTCCATACTTGGAATAATCAAGTTCCGGAAACCTAAGTTATGTGTAGCTGGGTCATGAGGATTGGCTTCAGGGTCAGCTACCTTTAAGACGTCTTAAGAATACCTGGACTATATGTCTGTGACCCATCAATATCAACTGATCAAACATAATACATGAACAACACTATAAAATTCCATTATCAATTAAAAATGCTAGAAATATTAGGAGATCTACACATTTTTTCTTTGAATTTTTTTCTGTGTTCATTCAGTAGTATAGTGAACCTGTCCCCTTTTTCTTTGAATTAAGAGATCTTGTGCTTGTTTTCTAACAGCAGTTAGTCCTACTGCATAAATTAAGGCATCAGGGAAGCATAACAATCCAAACCAATTAATATGCCTCCCAGGTAGCCTGCCTAAGGCCTATGTATAAACAAAAGAAAGAGAATAATCTAGTGAATTATTTGGGACGCTTAACATTGGCTCTTAGCTGAATTTACTCTCTAGAGGAGTCTCTCTGCTTTTCAACCATATGCACACATTAGTCTCCAATCTCAAAGTGCTTAAAACTAGGAGATATGAAACTCCCCCACATTTTAAAGAGAAAAGGTTCTGCAATCTTAACTCTGCATTTAAATTCAAAACTATCTCTGATTTTTGATTAGTAACTTTCTAAGTTTAGGAATGGGACAGGGGATTTTTTAGGGGAATTTTGTACAGCAGCTGCTGTATTACAGCCTGGTGGTTTAGTAATGCTGCTAGGCCCAATGAAAAGCTGTCAGTAATATTATGTCCACGTTAAATTTTGCTCAAAAACTCTAGTAGCGAACTCTAATTTATTTTTTTTTTGGCAATATCTAAATCATAGAATCATAGAATCATAGAATCCTAGGGGTTGGAAGGGACCTCGAAAGATCATCTAGTCCAACCCCCCTGCCAGAGCAGGGTCACCTAGAGTACATCACACAGGAAGGCATCCAGGCGGGTTTTGAATGTCTCCAGCGAAGGAGACTCCACAACCTCTCTGGGCAGCCTGTTCCAGTGCTCTGTCACTCTTACAGTAAAAAAATTTTTCCTGATATTCATCTTAAACCTCCTATGCTCCAACTTGTATCCATTACCCCTTGTCCTATCACTGGTCTTCACTGAAAAAAGCTTAACTCCATCGTCTTGACACTCACCCTTTACATATTTGTAAACATTGATGAGGTCCCCCCTCAGTCTCCTTTTCTCCAAACTAAAGAGACCCAGCTCCCTCAGCCTTTCCTCATAAGGGAGATGTTCCACTCCCTTAATCATCCTTGTGGCTCTGCGCTGGACTCTTTCAAGCACTTCCCTGTCCTTCTTGAACTGAGGGGCCCAGAACTGGACACAATATTCCAGATGTGGCCTCACCAATGCAGAATAGAGGGGGAGGAGAACCTCTCTTGACCTACTAACCACACCCTTTCTAATACACCCCAGGATGCCATTGGCCTTCTTAGCCACAAGGGCACACTGCTGACTCATGGTCATCCTCCTGTCTACCATGACCCCCAGATCCCTTTCACCTACACTGCTCTCCAGCAGGTCAGCCCCCAACCTGTACTGGTGCATGGCGTTTTTCTTCCCCAAATGCAAAACTCTACACTTGCTCTTGTTAAACTTCATCAGGTTTTTCCCCGCCCAAGTCTCCAGCCTGTCTAAGTCTCTCTGAATGGCAGCACAGCCTTCTGGTGTGTCAGCCACTCCTCCCAGCTTGGTGTCATCAGCAAACTTGCTGAGGGTACATTCTGTGCCCTCATCCAGGTCGTTGATGAAGATATTGAACAACACCGGTCCCAGTACCGACCCCTGAGGGACTCCACTAGTCACAGGCCTCCAACTAGATTCTGCCCCATTGACTACAACTCTCTGACTTCTTCCTTTCAACCAGTTCTTGATCCACCTCACTGCCTGATCATCAAACCCATACTTGATCAACTTATCTACAAGGATGCTGTGGGAGACGGTGTCAAATGCTTTACTGAAATCAAGATAGACCACATCTACCGCTCTACCATCATCTATCCACCTAGTAATTTCCTCATAGAAGGCTATGAGGTTAGTCAAACATGACTTACCCTTGGTAAAACCATGTTGACTGCTCTTGATGACCCCCATCTCCTTGATATGTCTAGAGATAGTGCCAAGGACAAGTTGTTCCATTACCTTTCCAGGGATGGAGGTGAGGCTGACCGGTCTATAGTTACCCGGGTCCTCCTTCTTGCCCTTCTTGTAGACTGGAGTGACGTTTGCTATCCTCCAGTCCTCAGGCACCTCTCCAGTTACCCATGACTTACCGAAGATGATGGAGAGTGGACTAGCAATGACCTCCGCCAGCTCCCTCAGCACCCTTGGATGCATTTCATCCGGACCCATCGATTTATGGATGTCCAGATTATGCAACTGATCCCTAACCCAATCCTCATCTACTATGTCCTCAATAATTAATTCCAAAGCAGAACTGCACATAGTATTTCTGTGAGATCTCCACTCAGCCACAGACATGTAGCCTATCTTTACCAGAGCTACTTCTAACCCTCTGAGTGACTGATGAGCTTCAAGTCATGGATATTTAATTATTGAAGTACTGTTTTGAGCAGTTACAGAAAAATGCTGCCTTCTTCATTGGGATACTATGGCCATACTGTGGTCTCACATAGAAAATGAGGTCTGTAGAGTTATTTGCACAAGTCAGGGAAAATTATTATGCAAGCACTAGAGCAAATTTTATTTCTACCCATCTCCTTTTTTTGTTGTTGCTGTTATTGTTTTCTGTCTACACTTTTAGCCTGACTTCATGATTGTTCTGAATAATTGATTTTATGGTATGTAATTCCAAACCCATCCTCATTTCCTATTTCTTTGTTTATATGCATCCTTATTTTTATTGTTTTCTTTCTAAAATGAAAATAATCTTTTACTTGCTTTCCCCCACACACACCACTGCCTCTAGTACTAAACAAAGAGTATCTCATGTACTACTCAGGGATGTTGGTGACAGGAAAAAGAAGACAAGAAAGGTAAGAAGAAAGAGGAGAAAAATACATTTTAATTCCATGGCATCTGTAAATTTTTGCTTTTGCTGCTTATCTTTAATGTTCCACAAGGAAATGTGTTTTATTCCAAGGATCTCTAAAAGTGTCTCAACACACACTAAAGTTTCTGTCAATTACTCCCTAGTACCTGGCTTTTCCAGACCAGTATGTGAATAACACTTCGTAAGGGACTAACAACAGAACAAGAAGGGGTTTGAGCAGTTCACTCCTCCCCCTCAGGCTTTAGTTGATACCTGCTGAAACTCCCCCACACACAGGTAGTATGCACTGCTGCTCAAAAAGGGAATGAGGAGACAGAGTGGGGGATTTATACATGTTGATTCTTTATAAGCAAAACAGATATCCAAAGATGTAACTGTAGTACAAGCCTCTGATAACACGAAGATTGTTATGGTAAAGGGGTCAACAGCTTCTGTTCTTAACAGAACAGTCCGATTTCAGCCTTTATTCTGCCCCTGAGATCCCACGAAGACCTGGCAGGACGCAGCACAACAGGGTGCCCCTCAGCTACCTGCGAGTTCCAGGCTCTTCTCTCACAGAGGCAGAAACCCCCCTGTGCTGTCTGGTGACTTCTCTTAGGTCTGGGTGAGTTTCAGCTGCCCAATGTGTTATCTCATCTGCAGCCAGCGCTGGCCCAGCCAGTCTGGAGTCCTGGGGCAGGACAGACCAGCCACAGGCAGGGGGGCAGACCCTTCAGCAAGGAGCCAGCATCTTGGGTCTTGATGGTTCCAGGTGCCAGAGGCACTGTGCAGGAGTGGTGTCCATTTAATCGCCCTTATATGTTGAAATAGGTTTATGGGAGATATATCTTTTTTGTGGTAAGGGGCGTAATCCTTACACACTTTCACAAAATAAGATCATTCTCAGCTTAATTGCTTCTTGAATATGTTTTGCAGAGAAAAAGGAAGAAAGTGCTATTTCATCTCTACCCACTGACTGTGGACTTGGTTTCTTTTAGATGTTTTGCTATTATCAGCAATAGGTAAAGAAAAATAAGATTGTGCTGTGTATTTGTGGGTCTGATCAGTTACTTCTACATGTAGTCTTATCATGTGACAATGATTTTAATGCCTCAGTCCTCCAGCAGTGCATCAAGGAATGCACACGTTTTACTTCTCAGCATCAAGAGTCTGCCAGTTGGCATGTTGTGTAATGGGGGAAAGTATCGGCTTGATGTTTTATAGGGGGGATCAATTTGGGCCCTTGGGTTCACTGGTTGGTTGCATTTTTAAGAAAATTAAAGTGTCTTAAAAATGAAGATTTACAATGTTTTAGTTTCAATGATGCATTATTTTGTCTACTACGTGTTGGTTTTAGCCTTGCAGAAATCCATTGAATTAGTGAAACAAACCTTTTGGAAACGTTTGTCAGCTAGTTTTTCTGGATAACGTCAGGTCAGGCTAAACAGAATTTAGATATGACTTTCATATAGAAGTAATATCCAAGGAAAGTCCATTAATATTAAGATTCTATGGTTCATCTTTAAGGAAGGAAATTACACTTATTGTGTCTTTTCAAGGTTTTTCTGATGAAAATATTGTCACTTGTGCATATTTGTTTTTCTCCATAGGAGTTCAGAACTTAGGTAATGGTACCCTAAACCAGAAAGATCATAGAAAATGTATATTATTACATTTTCTTGTTTGCAAAGTTGGATGAAATCTCTTCAGGAACATGTCATGCAGCTCAAGTGACTCCTTTATGGTCTGCATAACTAATGGAGAGAAGTCTGAGTGACTAATTAGGTAAACAAGTCACAGGACAATATATGCAATTCCCATCTGCATATTTAGGTGCTCTGAACTACTTATGCATATGAAAAAGAGACTTGGACTTCTGTGCCAATTACATATTTTTGTTTAATTTGCCTCATTTTAAAATCCTTTGCCCAGATACAGTGGTAGACTTACTTATTTTTTTTTACTTTCTGACATTAATATTTCACTATTTATAGAGGCATACCAAAAGAATACTGAATTTCTTTAAAATGTAAACAGTTTATAAGAATTCTCTGTATTCATTACTTTACATGAAGGAATATATAACTTTGTTGGTAATTGCTGACATTTTCCATAATCCATATCTGGCACTCTACTGAAAGAATTTTTTATACAATTATTTTTTGTCATGTCTGCTCATTAGGGTGAACATGAATGCCATTTACTCATTTAAATTAAGTAAAAGTAATATAGTCATCTCTTGTCCCTGATCATTATTTCAGTCTATACACTTAGGTTTTAGGTACTCTCCTAAGTGAAAGGGTTGCAAAGGTGTTGCAAAATGAACATATTTTGTTCTGTACCACATATCAGGTTTTCCTGCTCAACAGATCAGATTTTCCTGCCTTGGGAAAAGCAATAGGATACACAGGTATGACACAGGTGGACTTCTATATTAATTGTGTGATCCCATGAGGTTACTGACAGGATCATGTAGACAGAAATTACATTTATCCAAGGGGAAAAATGGTATCTATGAATTATCAGAAGTGTTCATATGTGATACCTTACTGCTGAGTTTGAAAATGAAACATGGATGCTGACCAATATAAAAAGACTCAGTCAAGTTTGTAACCACTGAACTTTTCAAGGTCTTTATGTAAAATCATATTTTTTTATCCATGATAGGATTGCTTTCTTTATTCCACTAAATCATTCAGTTTCACAAGAAGAGACTTACAAAAAATAGCTACTAATATTACATAGATTAATACTTAATAACCCTCTAAATAATTATAATTTGTTATAGAAGGATGAAACTTAAAATGGAAGAGTATATATATATATATGTAAAGAATATAATATTCTGACTTTTGATTTGCAAAGTAAGAAAAAATGTATTAAAAGGTTTACTTGCAGTAAACAATCTGTTACAAATGCCTACCAAAATAAAGGATTTACAGTCTACAACTAACTGCCAAAAATAAAATAAACAAGTTATAGTGGAGATTTTCAATTTGGAAATCTCAAAAATCTATGGAATGTATCACGTTTCTGAGATTTAACTGAGTTTCATAGTAAAGCATATGACTGAATTCTGGGACACAAACATGAGTATTTGTAGCTAGAGATCTAGAGAGATTTTTGTTTTAGGTTTTTACAGTGGTATTGATCTTTCTGGAGCTTCTTCACCACAAATAATATTGAAGTACAACATTTTGTATGAATTTAGATGTAGTATGACACCACAGAGATTTAGTTTCCTAAAACTAGTACTTTCATAGGGAGCCACATCACTTTATAAAAAAGTAAAGAAAGGTTCTATTTCCATAGCCAGCACTCATGACAAATCTGAAATGCTAAAGGGGTTTTATAGTCACGCTTTCCCTTAACCATATTTTTATCTTTGTTGCTATTGGATCTTGTGGTGGTGCGGACCCCCCTGTTCACTGAGCCACATTGCAACATCAGCCAGCATTGTTCTTGCCCTATTTACAAGTGTGGTGGGCTTAACATTGTTGTTAATACCAAGTGCAGTGGGCTGATGCAGTCTGGCACTTTCTTGCTTTGCTTGCTGGAGCAGTGAGTCCAAACAATCAGGAACCTTTTAGTACTAGTGCAAATACAATGACTTGCACGATTTGGAACTCCCTAACAGTGTCTGGAACTCTGTTTGCAGAAAGTACCTGAGACCCCTCCTGTTCAGAACACAGGCCAGCTCTGAAAGCAGGCAAAGATCACCTAACCCAAGTCATGGTTATAATGGAAAAGTACTGAACAAAGTCAGTCATGTTGGATCCTATAAATAGATCAAACAATTTAGTAAAATAAATTTGAGCAAGTGAGGAGACTAACAGTAGTGAAAAGGGCCTGTAGTTTAGCAACATTACTATTTGATTTTTGCCAGCAGACTTTGGCCACTTTGATGTCAATTATTAATTGATATAAGTAAAATTTTGGGGAAAAAAAAACACATAAAAAACCCAATGAGACATGCAGAATAAAAACTGACCTTATATAACACTGAAACAGCAAGAATTAGAGAAAAGCACAACCCAAGTAGTTAACAGCTCATCCCTGAGACAGGCCTGCAAAACAGGAAAGCGATGGGAGTACTGCCCACAACTTATCTTAGGTATGGCTTTGACTACTAGGTAGAAAACACTGACTAATTTGACTCACTGTATTAACATATCATCAGCGTATGGAAGAGCTATTAGCATACTACAATGCCCATCCACAGGCTAGAGGGACCCCTACTAACAGAAAGGCCCTTAATCTTTGAGCATGCCGAGTGAAATTTTTTAGCATTGCCACTTTAAATGGAAGCGAGGAATTAGTTAAGCAATCAGGTGTGTCAATGATAGAGTAATGTTGGAGGTAAAGTCCTTTCTCATTACTTGGGGTTTAAAAGTAACACTTGTGTTTGGGGAAACTGAGCTTGCTTTGTGAAATACCACCTTGCTCCCTTTTCTGCTCAGAAGTCGGTATTAAAGCAAGTATCTCAGCTCTGTGTGTGGATCAGCTTCTTGCACACATGAAAGACCCTACTTTTTTGGAGCACAACCTAGTTCAATAAAAAATTTAAGACAATCAAGGCAAGATCTTGGGCTGTATTGAGATCCTGCTGAGCCACAAGGGCTACAACAGAATGGAGGAACCAAATGAAGGAAAAAGTGTTTCTCAGTGTGTTCATGACCAAGTGAAGGTACAGTGGCTGAGTACAGTGGCTGGGGTCTTCTTTCTATGCCAATAATGCTATAAATTCATTCAGTGGAACAACAGCAACAGCTTAAATTAACCTAAAACATAGCTTTCGTTTTTACTTGAACATGCTTAGCACTTTCCCATAACAATGCAGAGTTACAAGGCAAGAGTTCACTTTCAATTCCCTTGGGCTTGAGTTCCCCTAGTAATACTTGATTATTTTTTTTCCTCAGAATTGAAAACAACAGTCTGAAACTGTGAGAAGAATTAAAGATTTACCTATAGCATTTAATGGGAATTAACATTTCGAAGCAGCCATTAATACGCTGGAAATTTCTCCAAATATTTCACTTGCATGTGATGGGTTGTGTCCTGCTTTGGACTTCAGTAAGAATACTATGAAATGGAAAATTTTTTAAAAAGGCCACCACCATCTAGTGATTAATAGTTTTTAACAACAAAGCAGTAATTCTTGTCAAGTGAGCCTTTTCTAAATCAATATCACATTAGAAATCCCATCCATTATAAATAACACTCTTTTACTTATTCAGTGTTTTCATTCCCCTGAGTTTGTTGCAACTTTACTTACAATTCCAGCAGACCTGGTCTGACATTCCTAACATTCAAGCTAGTGCATGCATAATTAACAGTAAGCAAACGCTGTCAAGAAAATTAATAGTGACAGTCAAAGCGCCAAAACCATTTGCTCATCTCTTTTGCCCATATACATCTAGAAATCTTTCTTACAATCTGGTGTAGACATAGCACAGTATCCGAGAATCTCATAAAACGAGATGCATTTCAAAGACAAGATAATAATGAAGAAACAATGGATATTTAGCCTATGCCTTGGATTTATCTATACATACTGCAGCTCTGGAATACTTTAAACTTCCTAAATACGTTCTTTCTCTGCCTTTCTGTATTTTAGATAGAAAATAGCCATTGTGAAGATATGGATTTTTAAATTTGTTTCCAGAAAATGTGAACAATTATGGAATTTCCATACTTTTTTTTTCAAAAATGTTTGTAGGAAAACAGAATTTGTATTGTGCTTTGACTTTCTTGGAAGGACCTGTGCAGAGGAGTGCAAGATGAGTGGTGCTTAACTGATGTGTTCAGCCTTGGACCTGACAGATAGGCTAATTTAGGTCTGGTAGGGTGAACAAGCCTGGCTCACTGGCTGGAAGAGATACATCACTGTCCTTGTCTGCTTGCCATCAAACCTAGGTTCCAAATGGCTATGTAAACACATGACTTGCGAAGCAAAGCAAAAACTCCACAATCAGAGGATGTGCAATAAAAGCCAGGATCAAAACCTGTATGACTTCATCTGGCCATGTGCATGCGAAGCAAGGCCTGGGTATCAACGAAGCTTGAACTTACATGCAGAGCAGGTATTAGGAATCTCCCCTACCTTTTTCCTACTTAATAAATATCACTGCCCTATTAGAAACCAACCAATAAGCTAGTTATTACCTAAGTCTCACCTCTTCAAAAGATGTTAAATTACTCTTTGAATCTTTTGTTTGGGCTGAGAAGAGCACCTCCACAGGTCAAAGGGCTTGATCCTCTCTTCTTCTGCTCAGGCCAGGATGCCTCCTTGAATGAGATACCACAGCTTCCACGTTTTGGGTAGGGGTGAAGGAATCCCTGGGTGTATTGTGTACTTTATATTATTATTTATAGCAGTATTAACATTTCTTAATAGTCATATCGTTGTCAGTGCATTTATCAACAGCTATCTCAAACTTGTATCTGTCGCCCTAATTTACAACTATTTTGTATTTGCCACTTGTGAATCCATCTCATGGCAGGCCTTGCTCCCGTTTCTGCCCAGAACTGGATATTAAAGCAAATATCCCAACTCTGTGTGTGGATCAGCTTCTTGCCCAGTAGAGAGGGAGCCCAGTTTCAGGACAAAAGCAGGTTGAGAGGAAATTGCCTCACATTGTGCCAGGGAATGCTTTGATTGGATACTTGGAAATATGTCTTCAGTGAAAGTGTTATAAAACATTGGAGCAGGCTGCCTGGGGAAGTGGTTGGGTCACCATCCCTGGAGGTATTTAAAAGATACGTAGATGTGTTGCTTAGGGACATGGTTTAGTTGTGGGACTCAGCAGTGTTAGGTTTACAGTTAGAATTGATGATCGTAGAATCTGAGAATGGTAGGGGTTAGAAGGGACCTCTGGAGATTACCTAGTCCAAGACTCCTGCTGAAGCAGCTTACTATAGAGCAAGTAACACAAGGTCATGTCCAGGAAGATTTTTAGTATCTCCAGAAAGGAGACTTCACAACCTCTCTAGGCAGCTTGTTCCAGTGCTCTGTTGCCCTCACAGTGAAGAAGTATTTTCTTGTAGTTAGGTTAAACCTCCTTGTCCTAGTTTGAGCCAAGATGAAGCCACTTTTACTATTTTTTTTTCCCTTCAGTAAGCTAGAATAGCACTAGTATTTTGAATAGGTTTGTGATTGTAAAATGCATTGACACAGATGTTTAATCTGATATGGGAAGGCACCCTGTAGTAGTATAGACACCTTCATGCCTTTTTAACAGCAAAGAGCTAAACAAAACCAGTTATATGGAAGGAATAATGCTGGCAATCAACAAAGATTTCAGAAAGAATTCTTGATTTTATAATTCACAGAATTACATAATTAAGAATTCAATTTTAGTATTTGACTTAGGACATTCCAGCTAGTCTGCTAACTATCTTGATGTTATCAAGTAAATATCAATTTTTAATTTTAATCAATTAATCAAGTTCAAAGAGGCTTTTATAATTTGTTTTGGAATTGACAAATGCTAAGATTTTCCATAATGATTGCTTAGATTTAGTCTCTAGGAAGAATTGACTTCATAGCATTCTGAACATCCTCTCTTTCTGTATAAAATAAGCTAACACTGCAGATATAAAGTCTCTTCTGGAAAGTAAGCGCAGAAACATGCTTAGAGTTTTGAAAAATACAGAAAAAAGCCCCGATAGCAGTTACCATCAACATTCTAAAAACACAGTGAGCAGTGCTTGAACAAATGTCTCATCCACTTTTGATCATGTTTCCTTCCAAGACACCTTAAATTTTCATCTACACGCTAATAATAGTAAAGAATGAATCCTTGTTCTATTAAGTCAATGGCAAAAATTCAGCTGATATCTCTTCATATTAAAATCAGGGATTGTATCCTGTTAGTGTGGTCTAAATGTATTATAATTTATTTATTCACAATTTGGGTCTAAATATAAATGCTATAGTCCTGTATACACAGTAATTTCATGCCTATTTTCTTCATTAAAACATGCAAAATGTAAGAAAAAAACTTTAAAAATCAGTATTCTGTTTTTCATTTCAATGGTCTATAGCAATAGGTAGATCTGCAGCAGTACCATGGGATCTAATGCCATCCTCAAGACACTGGCAGGCAAATGGTATAACACAAAATGTCACATTATAGGTTATTATTGGCTCACTGACTCAAATAAAGGAAGAGAGGGTATTAATTAAACCAGTGATGATTTAGAGAGAGAAGAGCTATGGGAGAGGGGAGAAATAGACAGATAATGTCCAGAAGAGATCTAACATTGAAATAATTCCCTTCTGCGTCTAAAGAGAAAATATAGTCTTTGACAAGGACAGTCCATTAAGTGATGTGACCTGATTAGGCTTATGAATGCTGCTGGCAGCATTATTAAGATGAATGAGAGGCAGAGAAGCCAGGACTGTGTAAGCAAACAGATCCCACCTGGGTGGGATTATTACATTTCCCCCAGTACACGAGAAATAATTTTTGTTTTGAAATGAGTTACAGAGATGAGTGGAGGAAAATTCAATCTATATTTCTCTATGATAGAAAAGGAAAACATAATCAGAATATAGAAAATATGTAACTGCTATTTTTTCTTCTAATTAATTATGCCCAAAGTAAAAGCACATATTCAAAACATGATGCAAATATTACATTAAATCTCATAACAATCAAATCAATGTTTTCTTTCTCCCATTTAGATACAAAAACTTATAAACCACTGAAGAAGTAATGAAGACCATTGCCGTTAGCTTATTGATCAAAAGTAACGGAGAAGAGTCAGTGTATTTGGTTTACGTTGTGAGGTTTTGGTAGTTGGAGGGGCTGCAGGGGTGATGGCTTCTGTGAGAAGAAACCAGGAGATGCTGACATGGCAGACAGAGCCAGTTCCAGCTGGCTCCAACATGCACCTGCTGTTCCAAAAGCAAGGTTCGTTACCCGGTGTGCAAGGAGCCAATGCACATATAGAGCTGAGATATTTGCTCTAATATCCAGTTCTGCACAGAAAAGGGAACAGGGTTGTATTTCACAAAGCAAGCTCAGTTTCCAGAAACGCAAGTGCTACTTTTCTACCCAAAAATGTGAGAAAAACTTTTGTCTCTAACATTATTCTAAAACTCACACACATGATTGGTCAACTCATCCCTGCTTCCATTGGGTAATTGCCAACAATACACAGGGGAAAAAAAAAAAAAAAAATCCCACCCTGGTGACCCACTAACAAACTCTAAATCCTGAAATCAATATCAGGAAAAGGGGCAACTAAAGGATTTTAAAGCTTTTGACAACTTCCTAAGGAGCAAGAGGCCAGCAAGTACAAAGAAACATGGAGTTTCAACTCCACTAGCATAATAAGCAAAACCACTGTCTGACTTAAGTAAACAAAGTACAAAAGCACTTAGTGCAAAAGCAAGGAAATTGTCTTGTTTCTGCACAGAAACATGATTCAAGCAGCTGTAAATTTTTGTGAGTGTTCTGTCTATCTGTTATATAACCAGAGATAAAGCTAGGAGGATAGCTATTTCTTTTCAAATTTAGCTGTACAAATCTGTACAATTAATCATTTTATCATCTGAATTTGACTTATTTTTGCTCTTTAAGTCAGTGTATTTAAAAAGTGGCTATGTTTTCCAGAATCTGAAATATGACTTTTTTAAGGAAAACTGTCTGAGGAATCAAGCAAGTTATAAACTGCTTTAGCAGGTGAATTAATTTTCTTTAAACAGAACTAGATGTATAATCAAAGCAGTACTTTTTAATCGACTTTTGTCTTTATTTATAATGGTCTTTTTGAACAGAGATTGACAAAATAGCAAAAAAGAGCAATTCAAGTCACACAAAACTGATTACAGTCTCAAAGCGTCAGTTTAAAATTAACTTGCTCTCATTGAAACAGTATTTAAACAAATTTACTTGAACACTTGAGTAGTAAAGAATTTTAGTTTTCTCAGCTGGATATACATAGCTGTCCTAATGTTTTCCTATTGAACAGGGCTAGATATTTGCCCAGAGACTGTTAATGCACGAAGAATAAGAACCAAATTTGGGCACCTTCCTTAAAATGCCAAATTGATATGAACTATTTTTTTCAAGAGAGCTAACAGAACTACCAGTGTCAACTTGGAAAGGCCATCCATAATCTGAACTACCACATTCCTTTGATATTTGCAAGAATAGACGTGATTTTATGGCATTCAGTAGTTTGTTTTAATTAGATCTCAATGATTGATATTAGTCTTCATTTCTTTATCATTGACATGATAAGCATAGCATACTAGGATTAAGTAGGATAAGATCCTGCTGAATTAACAGTAGAGTTAGGGAAGTGCATGCATGATAAATCTGCACATCTAGATGCCACATTTCTTCATCTTTCTCAAATCTGATGTTCAGAAAATGATCTCTAAGGCAGCAGGACAACCCTACGAGTGATGATTTAAGGTACTGCCTACCTGTTTGTTTTTTTTTTTTTATTCAACACACCTGCATACTAAAATTGAACCAATGCTCACCAACAGTCTTACAAAACTCAGTAATGTGGTGAATTTTTTTTAAATGAAAGTCAGAGAACTTAGCTTGAAATCTGAATGTCATTGCTTGTGGAGCCATTTTGCTATGCTCCTTGACAGTCTTGACAGTATTAACATATAAAGCCTTTTCCCTTCAGTGCAATACCTGAGTTTTATTCAAAGGTGATATTTTTTATTTATGAATCTTGTTCAGGAGGAAAAAAAAGGACTTTTAATGCAAGCTTCAAATGTGCTGCATGACTACTTAGCTAACACAACACATGGGAATTGTAATCTCCATCAAGAGAAGCAAAAATGATCAAATCTATCAGAAAAGTGTTACAAGAGCTGTCTTGGGAGGCTTGATCACTGCTGTGGAGAATGAGAAGTAAAGAGGCTATGTTTTAAAAAAGGAAAAAAAAAATTCTAGTTACCTTCAAAACTGTTTCTAGTTGTCTTTCTCTCTGCACAAAACTACCTGCAGTTTATACAATATATTAAGCAATTAGACTTAAAGGCGTAAGAAAATAGTGTTATACATTGTTATATGGTGGACACCATTATGAATAGTGATGTCCTGTACCAACTTACTCAGGAAGCAGATAATGTACTTTTCAATGAATATATATTCAGCATTTTCTTCTCTGCAGTGCTTCTGGAAATTGCAGCACTGGACAAGCCTCAGGGAGCATATTTCAAGACAGAGGTATGTCTTTTTTTTGTGTGTGTAGTATCTTTTATTATGTTATGTTTTAGAGGTTCTTCTATCTTCATTCAAACTGAGAAATCAATAGTACTTCTGTGTGTGCTTCTTCAGATTCAGTTTGAAGTTCACAGGTGTCATTGCTTGACTCAGGTCCAACAACAATGCTCTCAATCCCCTCCCCCTCCCACTCAGGTAGGGAAGGAGAGAGAGAAAAAGAGAGAGACTTGGCTGGATTGAAAACTAAACTACACAGCTTTAATTAAATGCTAATGATATAAGAAAATATATACAATTATATACAGATATGTTCAGGTATGTGCAAGGGCCTCTCGCCTCCACCCACTCCCAGCAATTCCCACCACATTCCCCTGAGCTGGAACAGTTCTGAGAAATCCCAGAGCTGCTGCTGGAGAAAGCGGAGAGTGATGAGGGTCAGGAGAGCTCGAGCCTGGGGGTCGATGGTGCTGGATGGACGGAGTCCTCCTCGGACGCCGGCCATGGATGGGAGAGAAGGGGAAAAGAAGAAGGAAGTTGTCTTCTGTGATCTCTGACCTTCCTCTGAGCTTACGTAGATATATGGAATGGAATATCTCTGGCCAGCTTTGCTGTCTGTCTAACTCAGCCTCCTACAGGGGGGTCATAGAATTCCCTGTAGTGTCTGAGCCAGCAGAGTGAAGGCGTGACCTTGAAGACGCAGCAGTTAGAAAAACATTCCACTGTCTTATCAGCTTTAGAAGAACACAGTGTTGCTAGTTAAAAGAAAGCTTACTGAAGGAAAAAAAGATCAGTAAAAAGGAAAATTGGTTTCATCCTGGCTCAAACCAGGACAACAGGAGTGGCAAAATCAAGCACCATGGAGGGAGGGGAAAAGATTTTTCAGTTCTGCAGTCCTGTTAGGTAACAAGGCTTTGTTACCAAGCAGAAAACCTACGAATACACTCTCTGGGCTAGACATATTAAATCACATCAGCTGCCCTCAAGCTTTATCCAAACCAATAAAATAATTAGGTAATTCTTGCATCATCAGAGAGAGCTTAGTGTCTGCATACTAAACATGAGGTAATAGATACTCTTTATGTTTACAGAAAACAGGTTGTAAGTGCAGTTTATTCAAAACCCAGTTGAAAAAGGCAGTAATGCCCCTAGTGGCTTTTACAGAGGTTAGATTAGACAAGCTAAGACTAAGTTAGAGGGAGGGAAAAAAAAATCAACCCTTTTTGAAGCCATGTAAAAAAAAAAATAAAAATCAGTGAGATGTATTAATATAATGGAAGACTCATGGCTATATATTGGGAGAAGATTCTAGAGCATCCATACCGGGTGCAGGTGGCAGCAGCAGCACTGGGAGTAGCCACAGGGGCGACCCCCGTGCGGGGCGGGCGGGGCTGCCCCGCGCCGGACACAGCCGGTCCCAGCGGCTCCAGCGGCCCCAGCGCAGGGCACAGCTGAGCCCCTCAGCCACGGGCGGGCGCCTCGGGGAAACCTGGCTCAGAAAGGGCAAAACGCTGCCCGGCAGCCAGGGCTGAGGGGAACGGGGAGAAACAGCCCTGCCAGCCCCCAGGGGAGAGCGGGAGGAGGGGATCCAGGTGTCCCAGCAGAGATGCCCATGGGGACCCCAGAGAAACCCCGGTGGGGCAGGGGAAAAGTGTGAGGAGAATAAATGGCAAAGAGGAGCTATTACAGACTGACTGGAGCCCTCTTTTTGCCTTTTCTTCTCACAATCCTTATCTATTTTTAATTGTCAATACACTAACTTTCTCCAGGTTGGGTCAGTTTTCTTGTGACAGCAACTGGTCAGTGATCTTCTTATCTTTATCTCACACCATAAGCTTTTTCATCTTATTTTCTCTCCTGTCTGTTGAGGAAGCAGAATGAGAGAGCACCTGGGTGGATGTCTGGAAGCTGTCCAAGGTCAACCCACCACAGCAGCCTACCAAGATCAGGCAGGAAAGCAAATACAAAGAAGGAACTTGGTAAGTCTGTAAAAAGGATCACAGGATTTAAGTTGCTCTCATTAGTAATTCACTCATTGATCTAAGAGGGTGGGTGCTGGGGGCTTCCCAGGTCAGTAATGGCAGGGCCTGGCAGCAAGGATCTGGCCCACCTCCCAGCCAGGATCAGGGCAGCTGTGGCTACTGAAGCAGCCCCTGCCCCAGGCAGGCATTGTGCACCTCCCTGAGGCTGTGGACTGGACAAGGATGGGACAAGATGTGGGCCTGTTGGTGAGCGTGGCTCAGTGTGGCCCGTGGCTGGGCAGGCCTGTGGGGAGCTGGAGACCAGTCCTGCTGTGGCACCACTGGGGCAGGGGCTGACCCCAGTGCATGGTTGTCAAATACATAAGAGCACATCAACATAATCCATTAACTGTCTGCCCGAACTTGATAGCAGAACTTAATAATGAGATTTTTTTAAAGCATTTTGTTATGAAGATTTATTTTCCACTAACTGTAGAATGTAAGAAAAATAGAGGAGTTCATTAAATGTTTTACTGCTCTAGATTGCCTATATACTTGTATTTCTGCCATTCCTGAAAGTCAACTCATATAAAGTGCAATGTTTAAATCAACTTTATTTACAAATAAAAATCACATAATAGATTGCATAAAGGGAACGTGGACTTTGTCCCCCCAGTCTTTAGGCCAATAAATGAAATCAAGTCTCCTATTAGACAGAGGTCTAAGTACCAGATAACCTTAATGAATACTTGAACTTCCAGTTGTAATGATAAGTGGAAGGCTGCTGAAATGGTAGCTCTGGATTCCCTCATGCCAATGTTCCTGCCATGAAACATCATAAGAAGTTAGCAGCCATGACTCCCAAGTGCTGCGATAGAAGAATTCTTTGTAGTTCTCATATAAAAACCCCTTTCTTATTGTTGTGTGCCTGGCAACAGTATGAATTCAGTACAGCTGGATGTGTGACATAAAGCAAAAATTTATTTAGAGAGCCCTGCTGGGAAGCAGTTTCACTCCATCCAGCAATATGCAAAAGATAGCTCATCATGCCCAGCTGCACAAAATTTAGGCAATATCCTGATGTAGGTCAGCTTGGCACTGCATTTCTGCAGGTGGACAGAGCAATAAAACTCATCATTATCTCTTCTAATACCACAGACTTGATTTATAGGCAGTTACTTGAATTTTGTCTTATGTGGAGTGGTTACAAAAGAAATTTTTAAAATAAAACACATTTAAATCTTACACTTCAGTCATACTTTTCCTATTCCGTTATGCTCTGTAAGGCTCTTAGGTAACATAGAGACATCAGTCATGGCTAAAAAATGGTTCAGAACTCTGACTACCATAGACTTTTTGAAACAGAAAAATAAACGCTTCTAGCACATACCACCCACTATCATTCATCTCTTAATATACCCCCAATACCTTGGAAAGCAAGGAAATTTTTCCCCAGGAAGACTATCAGGGTAGCATCTTTGAGCTGAGACACAATCTGAGCCTATTTCAAATGGAACCAGAAGGCCTGGGAAACAGTCCCAGAATGCAATTGTCTAGTCAGTCTTATGGTTCATGCCACTATGTTAAAAAACAGACACAAACATGATATAAATATATCATACAGAAATAATGTAGCTCCAGCACCACCCCAAATGACCAAGTATTAATGTCTCAGCCAGTAAATGTAGATTCAAGAGGTGGTGTTTCATTTGTCTCAGCTATCTGCTTTTCCTACCTCAATGATTTCTCTATATCAGACAGTATCTCACCAAACAGAAAGCTTTTTTTTTTTTTCCCCCAATGCAACAAAACCCTTTCATTCAATCAAGTAAACACTATGCTAAATATAATATATTTAAGCTTTTCTGTACAAGGATAAAAGCTATCTAGTGTTGACACAAGTGGAATTTATTTCTCTGCTGTGACTTTTTTTCTCTCTTTAAAATACTGTTTCTTATTAGTTTAAACTCTTTATTCAAATCAAGTTATTGATTTTACCATTTGTTTAAAATGAAAGGTATGAAGCATATGAAGGGTGTGCATGTGGGGGTGAATCTGTGGAAGGTGTGGATCTACTTTACTGAGTAAAATTTGTTCTATAAGCCGAACTTTGTAATACAAGGCTTTTATTTTTCTGGTATGCTTAGAATAGTCTAAATAAACCAGGCGGAGTTATTTATTTGTATGAGCAAGATTTCCTCTTGCATTTTGAGCAGAAGCACGTTAAGTGCCAGTGCTTAACTGGATTATAGTCTGTTGTGGCTGGTATATTGGTGCGAGTTCAGCATAAATAAATAAGCTGTTATCCATCAGTGGTAGCTATCACGTTGATAAATGACATTGACAGAACTAAGAAAATTATGTTAGTAGATATAAGCTTTTCTATCATGATGATTGTTAAATACAAGAAACAAATGCTCCACTTATCAAGTAGGAAGGAATACTCACTGCAATACAATCCACACAAAATCTTAGTTTAGTATTGACAAACTGTATGTGTAGAATGCATTCTTCATTCTGCAGCAGGAAGGTAAGAGCTATAAGCTACAATGTATTTATTTTAGGGCAATAGAGCATGTGACGGGTCTAGAGCATAAGTACTATGAGGAACAGGTAATGGTACTGGGGTAGTTTGGCCTGGAGAAAAGGAGGCTGAGGCAAGACCTTATCGTTCTCAACAGCTACCTCAGTAAGTAGCATTTGGACTTTTTAAAAATGAAAAACAGTCTATTTTTAAAAAGAAAGTATTAAGGATTTTCACGTAATATACTTAGAAGTAGTTCCTTAAAAAACTTTATATACTCGAAAAAGGAGTAGTTCTATTAAAACCACTCACTAATTTAGAGGTAAAAACTAAATGTGTTTTTGATGACACATGCCTTTCCATACTCACAATACAAATAATTTATTTGCTTATTACATAAGTAATGTAAAATTTATATGTTTGTATGCTTAAAATACTAGAGTATTTTCTTGCAAATTATCACATTTGTAACAAGAGATAATTCAGTGCATTATTTTCAATTACCATTTCTAATAACAGATGGATTTAAAGTATTTGGTTTGCTATGAATGTCTTAAATTTTAACATATAGAGTTGGTATTTTTAGTTTCAAAGTTTTCTTTGAGCTACCTGATGCTGAATAAAACACGTAACTAAGTTCGTTTCTTACCAGGTATTTTGCCAGCTAGAATCCCAAGCATAATATGAAAGAACACCATGAATATCACAGGTGATGTGGTTAATAATTGAGAGATATAATGGTTCACATTTTTCTCTTTAAAACTGAATCTATGAATCCTTTATGTGGTTGCTCTGTAATCTCAGCTCTCGATAATTTAATTAAGTAATTACTTAGTTCAGAACATTTTAAATGGTATAATAAGATGCCTGTGGACAGTATAGGATGAGAAGAGGCCAGCAGCTCTTTGACTTCAGTTTCATAATTCATTGGACTTCAAATGAACTTGAGAGTTCATTTTCCTGACTGGCACTATCCACAGATTAAGCAAGTCAGCTGAAGAAGGTTCGTGAACTACATCTGTAACTGGGTGACAGGCAAATCAGGCAAATTTTAAAGACACAGGAGAGGATGGAGGTAGGTATTACAGGGCTGGAAATTATTTGATACTGTCTTAGTATTGCAAACCATTAGGCATGAATCACTGGAGCTAGTTTTAACCCTATAGTGATTTGGTCTCATTTTTAGTATCTCTTTTGCCCTTGTCACGTTGCAGAATTTATTTGGGTTGAAACAGTTTTTAAAAACAATCCCAAGAGCAAAGTACAGCCCAGCAATGCTGATGCCTGCACCTAACAACAAATTGCAGCTGTGTGACTTCCAAAGCTGCATCTGATGTGGAAAAAAGGCTCTGTCAGTTTTGTATCCACAACATGACTTCTACTTTGTTAGCTAAAAACTTGTGTTATAACTTCTAGTTATTCTATTGTGAAAAATAGTATTTTTTCTGTTTATTTCCTGCATGACAGTTCTAATTTTTAAATCTCTTTTTAGAATTTATAAAGTATTATTTTCATTAGTAACTTCTTTTCCATATTGAAGAGTCCTAAATTTTAAAATATCCTGACATGGGTGTTATTCCACATCTTTGGACATTTTTCTTGATTTCTGAGTGCTTTCCCTCATTTTCCTATTGGACCAAGCTATTTACTGAGCAGTTGAAAAGTGGAACCACTCGGGGTCTTTGATGTAGCAGAACGACACTTTCTAATTTGTTTTCTATTATTGCCTAATAATTCTTAACACCAGATTTAGTCACACTGTTTTGAATGACTGCTTCGCAGATATTTAGGTTGAAGCAGTAACTCGAAGTATCCTTCCTGAGTAAAAACAATTTATTCTGAGTTCATGGTGTAGATGTATTTTTCATGGGTTTTATTTTGATTCATTACTTTGTTTCAGTTTCATCCACAACTTTAGTGCATTCGCTGAGTGTCTATTGATTTATTTGAAAGTCTTCACAGTTTGCTTTTCTAGATTATTTTCGACTCTAAGAAACAATTCCAGTCCTGGAACAATGCCCAATAGTACTTTTTACACTGAGAAGCCTTGCAGAGTATTCCTGTACTTTGTTTCCTGTTCTTAAATCAGTTTTTAAGATGTCATTCCATAATAGGTTTGATGAAGGACTTTGACAGAAGCTTATGGGTTCTAAAATCAATCAGGTTATCATTATTCAAAGGCTTGTTGACAGCTTCAAGAAATTCTAGTAGATTAACCTTCTACATAAACTAGATTTACTTTTCACTCATATGTCCTATGAATTGCTGTGTCTGCTTGGTTTTCTTGCCTGTGACAGTTGCTAGACACTTGATAACTGAACAATAGAACGGTTAGATTTTGAATTTTTCTAGCACTTTCACCCCAGGTTCTTAAAGCACTTAACAACATGGGATTTTCAAAGCTGGACATTAAAGCCAAGCTCCTAAATGACCTAGTTTTGAGGTTCTAGATTATTTTTAGAAATCATCACCAAAAAGCATTTTAGCATCTTCTGTTTAGCGCATATTGATATATGGAGAAAATTTATTCCAGACAAGTGTATTTGAACAGCTGGGACTCATGAGTTGCCCACTGGAAGAAATACAAATTAGCTACTTGCTAATAGGCATTTATTAGAATATTTGGTCTGGGACAGAAAAGGAATGGATTGCAGGGTCAGAAAAAGCTTATTTGTTTATGGATCCAGAAATTGTTGAGGTGATACTGCAGTATAAATATTTTTCTGTGAATTTCTCATTTAACAAAGCCATTCTAATTTCTGGCCTTTGGAGTAGATAAAAGTCCTGTATGGTGCGGGTCCAGTAGTATGATTTGTTATTATTTTTTTCTACAACAGATCTATAATACTTTTGTACTACCAGTGGCTGTTCAAAGGCCACCTAATGGTCCTCTGCTTAAAAAATATTTCTGCCATTTGCTCCTTGTCCCTTACATGATTGATACTATTGTTATCATGTCTTTATATTATTTGGCCATTTTCTTTGATTTTTGAATTGTGAAATATCTTGGCTCAGGTTCTACTTTAGAAAAGTGGATAAACCCTAATTGCATGATAAGAGAAGGCGAGAATTTGAGCTGTATTGTACATAAATCAAAACAGAAAAAAAAAAAAAGTGTGTGTATATATATATATGTGTATATATATATGTATGTATGTGTGTGTGAGTTACATTCTAGAACCAGACAGAACAGGTTTACTTTGATGAGTTCTGTAGAAAGATTTATTCAGATTTTGACAGCTGCCAAGGTATGACAGTGTCTCACTCCAACCTGGAAACACTGCCAATGATACAACCAGGATGGAAGCCGGAGAAGGAGCACTGTGCTGAACACAGCCACAGTGCTATTATTGTAAAACTGGATAGGTCTTTTTAAAGGCATATTTGCCAGATCCCCTAGATCACAGAAGAAACTCAGAATATAATTAGGAGTGGACAGGAATATGGTGATTAGTCTGAGTGACTAACTCTGGCATTGCCATCATGCAGGTTTTCTGTACTAAGACAGAAGTGAGATTACAAACAAATTTCAAGTAAAGAAATAGTCATTTGGTGCTAATCATGTTTGCATTTCTCATTTCCATTTCAAATATGAACTGGTGACCTTGAACTGAAGTGCTCAATGTTTCTTATAATTTTTTTTTTAACAAAAAATTTATCATTATGTTTTATTAAGAAGTCTGACAAGAACGGCATCTTCCTTAGCAATACCATGGAATATACAGGCTGCACCATCAAAAGCAGACAACACAAGATGGAAAAAGACAGATTGATCATGAAAACCTCTCACATTCAGCAACAATGCTTTCAAGCTGTGATAGTATCTGACATAAAACACCCTGCAAACAAGAAAAAGCTTTTCACTTTCAGAGGGCAAAAGTTTTCTTTTCCATAAGGACAAATAATAGCAGCAAGTTCTTGGCTGTCAGAATAATGTAAAACACTACAAGACACCAAATACCCCTTCCACATACTTAAATTGGGATGTTTATTATCTGACCTGTTTTCTCACCAGGTGTTCTTTCCTTCTAAAATATAACTTGGAAAGACATACTCTGAGCTCAAGTCTAAATTGCTGTCCAAAGTCAATTACTTTTCAATTGACACACTGCATCTTCCTATGTACACATTTAAATTGTAATTTCATTGACATGACATTTGAGAATTTAGTGCTGAAGTCAAAGGGCTGAGCTAGCCAAAGAGCTTGCTGCTTTTCACTTTCTTCTTGTGAGGAAAAAGATCAGATAATAAGCTGAATATAGCACAAGCTGCACAAACTGTGCATTTATGTTCTGTGTTTAGTATGACCTCTAAATTCTCTTGACTTCTTTTTTTTTTTATACAAGCTAAATGAAATGTGAGCAATGAAATTATATTAAACTCACCTAATCTGAAATTTGGTTAGATATGAAGAGCTAGTAAAGAGCCAGCAGAAGTTTTTTTTATTTATACATAATGCCAGAAGGTTTTTTCCAATGTTCCATGAGCTCTACCAATATTTTGTCTGGATTCAAATTGGATGAAAAGTAATAGATTCCTGACTCCCTTTACTTGCAGTCCTCTATGTAGCTATTTTCACTGTTCTTGTAATGTGTAATCTTCATCAAAAAAATTAAAATTCTGTTACAGAAGTGAGGAAATTATAGCAATTTTTCATTATAAAAGTCCAAGTGCTCAGGCTTGGCTACAGTTGTAACACCTTTCAAACTTTGTGTGGTCTATCGTCCTCCAAGAGTCCTAATCCCATTGTCCTTTTCCCCTTTGAAGGTTTCTTTGTTGGATGAGGATGTTTTTGCAGGTGTGACTGCCCACTAGCTATAGTATGCACTATTGCACATACTTCCAGAATAAACCAATTTCAAAGGCAGCTACTGTGGAGTTTGTTGGATCTTCAGGACCTTCTTGACAAATTAAGGGCTGAGGTATGCTGATAGATTTGTGAGAGTTCCACAGCACAAAAATGCTACACAAAGACACAAAACCCTCAGAAAAGGTCTACTTACAAGTAAACTCACAAGTAAAACTTTCTAGCTTTTGAAGACTCTCTGTACCCAAAGACATTTGAATCATGGAAGGAGTAGTATGGACATCAAACAACCTAAGATTTAATGCAATCATAATATAAGAAGACAATAAGCTTCACCAAGAAGAGAAACGCTCAGTGAATCTTATGTATGAAAGATGATTTTAAATCTTTATAAACATTATTTAGAAAGTTCAAATACCTCAAGTGAGGGCCAAAACAAAACCAGCAAACCCAGTAGTTCCTCCTTGGAACTTGAATTCAGATTCAGGCTGACAATGTTTTTCTTTCAAATACTGTTTTGTTTTGTTTTCGGGGGAGGGGTCCAAGAGGCAGGGCGCGGTGTCAAGGCACATGTGGGAATTGTATAGCATGGTGGTACAAAGTCTTAATTGGCCTATGGACAGTAAAGTAGAGCAACTAGGATACTAAAACAATATTGTCCTTTCATTTCCTGTCAACCTTAGCTTCATTTTTAAATTTTACGTCGGTCTGGGAAAGAATATCTTGCATGCATCAAGTTCCTTGTAAGCCATAGTATCAATATTTTCTAAGATAAACTTGTTGGTAAGGCCTGTCACTCCCTTTGACTGATACCTGTGCACTTGTATTGAATGTGTTTGAGTTTGACCACTGTGAATGTCCTTGCCTGTTTTCTCTTCTAATCTGTATCAATTTAGGATAATAACCCTGGCTGTTACCACCAATCTGGATTCATGGACATGCACTTCCCTAACTCACTCATGTGGATAATGTATTCATCCTATAATGCTGTATTTCAGTTCCAGGACAGTGATGGTTGGGGTGCAATAGTTGGCACAAGTAAAAGTAATGAACCATTTAGCATTAAACTGCAGTGTGTTACAAAGTATCTCCTGGTGTCTCTCGCTCTCTCTCCCTAACCATCTGTAGGAATAATCATGTAAGACAGTCTTTGAAATAGTGACACAACTCAGTGAGCATACCAAGCATTAAAAGCTAGCTTGAGTTACCTTACCATTTCTGACATTGACCTCATTAATGCTGCTGTATCACATCTGATTCTTAAAGACAAAGTGCCTTTAGCTATTTATATTTCTTTGGTGAGCATAAAATTCACAAGTGGAGAGAAAGTGACCCATTTTAGTTGTGATGAGGAATACAATAACCCATCACCATAGCAAAGAGTATATTTTATTTGAAAAATACGAATAAAAGATTTTGTCCCTTTTGTTTATTAAAAGAAAACAACAATTTATATCAGTAACACTTGCATAAGGAGGTATACTTTACATTACACTTTTGTTAAAAAATATATATATATTTTTGGAGACTTTGGAAAAATAAGGATGGCCCAATACTTGCAACACACTATTAATGTTCCTTAGAGTACGCTGTGCCATTTATCTGTACTGCAAGTACAAGGTCTTAGCACTTTATTATCCACAAAGTAACCCTAAGCAGCATAATTTCATATTCTTCTCTGCATTTAGAACATCTCCTGTGTTACCCTTTAAGTGAGTCTATGAGTTTGTCCACCTCAGACTGGTCCGATATTTAGATTTTCTAAAGGATGATTTTACAAACCTTAGACCACAGAAAATGTGTGGTTCCTTTTAAATGCCAGTGAGAATACTTGACTTAGACATTTTCTTGCAGTATTCACAACTTCAACAACTGCATCAACTAGAACTCAAAACCAAAAAAAAAGTTATTATTTTAGTTTTATAAGAAAAATGCAGAAAATAAAGTGCATAACAGTGAAATTACTTTCAACTTTTAGTCTTCTATGTGTATATAATATATGGTGACGATGATAAACAAATTGTTTTCAATGTATGAATCTTTGTCTAATGACAGCTGAATTCAAGCTCTTCCTTGACTGTAAAGTGTATTAAATTACATATTTTAGGTTGACAATACATTTTCACATTTTAAAGTATTTACACAGACCATTTTCTCAGATGACATGTCACGACTACAGCATACTGAGTCCCCATACCATTACAAGAAAGAAGGTTTGTTTGAAAGAATGAAATAAATTGGATTTTTTGTAAATGTGCTATTAGTTGAATAGCCATTGCAGTAATAAACTTGTAAATCATAGAGCCCTTAAACATTGCTTTTTATGTGCCATTTAACTTTACTCATCTTCCAATTTAAGGAAAGCCAGCAGTTTTCAGGGTTTAGTTGTCTAAGCAGCAACAGGATTACTGCTTAGGCTGACAGGAAAGTATCTAAGAATATGAGTACACTAAAGATCCATGAAAGCTTTAAGCAAAGTCTATACGATAAGACTTAACCATAAACAAGGAAATTTTCCCATAATGCTTTCACAGAATGTATACTTCATTTATACCAGCAGTGCTACAAAATGATTGTGCCCTCCATGGCATAATGTTAATGTTCTTCAAGTTTAATCAATGTTAAGACAGAAATTCTCAAATATAGTTTAGATTTGTTTCTAGGACACAAAGAACCAAACAACAAATTGTGGGATCAGAAAAATAATCAGTAAACCTGTTCTTTCTACATTGTGAAACCTTTTTCTATGGCCCTGAAGATTTCATATTCTGCTATTTGTCATGCAAACAATACGGCACTGTGATGTGAATTTGAGTTAAAAAAACAGTAAGCATAGCAAGCATGCAGATGTATCATGACAGAAAAGCACATTGGGTGATCACTCTGGATAGGACATACCAAACAGGACACACCACAGTATCACTGAAGCCGTGTCTCAACATCCCTGCAGTGTTTTGAAAGATAAAGAATTCCTGGAGCTGTGGGTTTAATGCACATGCTGTACAACAGCAAAAAGCACCACGAATGGTGAAAAGGGCATTCTTATTTCTCTGAGGTATGATCTCTTCCTCTCATTAACATCAGAACAAGAGTGTAAGGAGTGATTATTTACTTATGTCAATGCAATTATCTTGGCTTTAAGCTAGAATGTTCTATGATACAAATAAAAAAATACTTAAAAGAAAAAATACAACTGATTTTCCCTGCTTCAGTGTAGGACCAGAGGGAGCAGACATAATGCTGACATAACAATAACTAATACCTGACTCTAGAAGCTATAATTCAACAATTAATGCAGTTTTCATGCAAATGTAGTACAAAGTATTATTGCCTATGGTACTACTAATGCTGCAAGACTTTCTTAGCACTCCACGATATAAAAATTCAGATGTTGGCATAAAGCAAGTGCAATCTAAATAAAAATAAAAATAAAATTTCTCCTCATAAAATCCTGCACTGCTAGTTGCTTCATTTCAGACAAAACTGAAAGATATATGAACTCCACTCCCAAAAAAGACAATACATAAAGCATTCTCAGCTTGATTATAACTTACTGCATTAAAGCATCTGGCTAACTTTACAATCAAAATGTCTTCTTAATGCATTTCTAGAAGATTCTGTATTTGGTAAAATTTAAACAAGCAAACAAAACCAAACCAAAACAAAAACAACAAACCCAAAAACCTGAGCATGGATTATTAAACAACTTCCAAATAATCAGCAGAATATTTTAGGATTCGGGGTTCTTTCTTTCTAAATTGCCTTGTGGGTTCAGATGATGACAGAAAGTGAAACATTACAATTTTCAAATTGCAAACTTGAAACAGTGTAGCAAAAACCAATTCTGGAACTACAGTGCAAATAATATTTTTTAGAGTTTGAAAAGTTTCTTAAAACGCTACAATCTAATTTTTCCAGTAGGCTGCTTAAACCAGAAGCAGTACACAACATCTCAGTAAGAAGATCAGTTCAAGAAAGTCACGTCTAGGATCTACTCAACTACAGAGAAGAAGAGCAGGCTTAATACATTTTAATTAAAACTGGAAGAGGGGAAGTTTAGGTTAGACATTATAAGAAATTATTTAGTGTGAGGGTGGTGAGACACTGGAACAGGCTGCTCAGGGAAATTGTGGAAGCCCCATTCCTGGAAGTGTTCAAGGCCAGGTTGGATGGGGCACTGAGCAACCTATGGTAGGTACCCCTGCCCATGCACGGGGATTGGACCTAGACGATCTTTAAGGTCCCTTCCAACCCAAACTATTCTATGATTCTCTGAATATTCTGGTTCATCTCTGTGGCCCACAGTAGGTCAGCAATACAGACCCTGCTTGGGGTGCAAAAGGTATTCCTTCTCTACTAAGCTGAAGGTAAGTGCCACCTAAAATGCACAGGGAAGAATCTAGTGGAATATACAAATCTGTATTACACCAGCCCACAGAGTAAAATAACAGTACACAACTGATAAGCAGTTCTGCAAAGCTAAAATTACTAACATGAGAAATCAATTTATTTAATTAATGCATTTTAATAAATTGATGCATTTTCATTTTTTCTTCCTCTATTGATTTAAAAGGTTTGTGTTCCCATGAAGCTTGAAATAGGGAAAGAAAAGCTTGCTCTGCTTAGATGGAAATTGGTCTAAAAGACATTAAATATCAGTAGATTGAACTAAAAAAAAAAGCATCATCATTTTATTCTCTTTGCTTCAATTTTCTCTATTCTAATGTCTTACAAGCCACTCTGTTTTGCTTTTAGTCATGCATGGAAATAGAGAGACATTATGATTAAGAACTCTGTGTTGTAAACTGACAGTTGTAATGCCTGGACTCAGACCAGAAAAAGACCTGAAAAGCTTCAGCTGTTGATATAAGTGAAGCACAGTGAACCAAACAACTGCATAGTTTAATGGTGCTGCCATTTATTGAAAGAGCCTATGCTTCATGTATTTTGCTGCATCAAGAGTACTTTGGACCCATTCCATTTAAATGAATGATGTTTCTGTGAAAAGACAAAAAAAAAAAAAAGCACAATTCTGGAAACGGCAGTTCCTCTAGCACGCATTATCAGAGCAGGTCTGGGGTTATGGGCTAGAGCCATGTTTGCACTAACAGCCCTCCTGCTGTTAGCTGGTTATGGATGAGAAGATTATGAAGGACATAATGAAATTACATCATCTCAATGCAACCTGCTAATTCAGTAAGATTAAATCATCAATGGACCATTTATTTGTGAGGACAGTTTTAGGTTATTCCTTCTGTAGAAGGAAACAGACTGTTAGCATTTCTCACACTGATAGTAATCCCCATTGGCTACCTCACATTGGGATCACAAGGCCTAGAGCACAGCTTGAAATGCAACATTACAACCACCTGCAAGAGATTTAATCCTTCATTAGCTATCTTCCTAAAAAGACATGACAATAAACTTACTGTAGCTTAGAGATGTTTAGGTTTAGTTACAGATACAGTATCATGGACTTCATTGAGCAACTAAAAAAATATACACAAGGGACAATAGCTTCTTTTTTCTGTATTTTTCAAAATTTGACTTTCTTCCAATTGGAGAACCCAGTTTCAAATACGAAAAGGGCACTTGTTCTACAGTAACTGCATACAACTTGCTCAGTTCCAAGTACTGTATTCATTTTTTGTTACTGTTGCTGTTGTTTAGGAACTTCTCTGTTCTGGGAAACATAACTAAGTTGTTCTTTCTGATTCTATTTCTCCATAGAGTTCAGCTAGCTTCTTGAACTCAGGTCCCCAGTCTCCAAGGTAATTATAATCCTGGTCAGAGTGCGTTGTGGCTGAATCCAGAGAGCTGATAGATCCAGCTTCTGATCTATGACCCTCATAGGCATATGTCTGTAGGGAGTCATATGGGGGCACACTGGGGTCCAGATCAGCCTCTACCAGTCTTTGTTTTATGAACTCCTGAACATCTATACTGTCAAGGCTTGAAGAGAGATGATGCCTGGGCATAGGCTTCACTTCAGGACGGACGTCCCTCCGGTATTTTAGCTCCTCGGCAGCTGATGGATTCCTCAATGCTGTGATATCAAATGCTTCTGTGTCTTCTTCTCCACCACCCTCATCATCATATGTCACAACATTTTCCCGTACATCTTCTTCTGATATGATCAAGGGCTCCTTCTTGCTACGTCTTAGGGTGATGAAAAGGACCACAATTGCTAAAGAGAAAACTGCAGATATTAGGTTAGGTTTAAAGTTTACATCTGAGGTAAGTACATATATGCTACAGAAAACAGAGGCTACTAAATTATAAATGGAGGCTGAATACTTTCAGGATAATACTGGTATTCATGATCATTACATCAGGCACGTGTCTGTAACAAAGAGTAACCAAACTTGTCCAATCTAGAAAAGAGAGTACGTATATTCCTAGGAATAAAGTGAGCAGTGCCTTTGTTGTGTAGCAAGATACCTGAAGATAGATTACTATATGCCTGGAAAGCACCCATGAAATCCATGCAGCTGTGTTTTGACATAGCAATATATGGAAATGCAAAAAGCTGAGACCATACAATTAAGGGGAAAATTAATAATGTAATAATGCTGTACTGAATCTGATACAGCCTTGTGTTCCAAAGGACCAGTAAAGGGAACTCTTCTACTATATATTTTCTTGGTGGGGATTGCTAAGGTTTCTTGAGCCAATAATTTGTGTCCAGTTCTGTGCCCCTCAGTTCAAAAAAGACAGGGAACTACTGGAAAGAGTCCAGCGCAGAGCCACAAAGATGATGAAGGAAGTGCAACATCTCCCTTATGAAGAAAGGCTGAGGTGCTGAGTCTCTTTAGCTTGGAAAAGAGGAGACTGAGGGGCAACCTCATCAATGTTTACAAATCCATTAAGGGCGAGTTTCAGGAGGACGGAGCCAGGCTTCTTTCAGTGATGTCTAGTGATAGGACAAGGGGCAATGGGTGCAAACTGGAACACAGGAAGTTTCACGTAAATATCAGAAAAAACTTCTTTACTGTGAGAGTGACAGAGCCCTGGAACAGGCTGCCCAGAAAGGTTGTGGAGTCTCCTTCGCTGGAGACATTCAAAACCCGCCTGGATGCATTCCTGTGTGATGTGCTCTAGGTGACCCTGCTCTGGCAGGGGGGTTGGACTAGATGATCTTTCGAAGTCCCTTCCAACCCCTAGGATTCTGTGATAATGACATCCACTAGTTAAATTATCAGGGAGATAAAAGAAAATAACATACTTTCAGTTAAATAAGAAATGAGTAACTAAGACTGGCTTTTTCAGAAGCATTATTAAGGACTGTCAGTGCTTTAATAAAACTGATATTTAGGGTATATACTGAATGAAAAGGTAAAAAAAATATATTTTTTTCTTTTACAAATATTAAATATTGGATGATAAAATGTAAGATTATAAACTGAATCACAGAATCACAGAATTGTTCTGGTTGTAAAAGATGCATTATTAAACATTTGTAATCATCTTTCTGACAAGGTAGTTCTGAAGTAACCTGTGAGAAAAGTAGTCTTTAGAAAATGTAAAGACTTTGGAAAGAAAAAATCCTCAAAATTTCCAGTATGGGTCATAGTGCAATTATCATTATTTCTTGCCATTTTTATAAGAACTAAGAAAAGCCTGAGTGGTACAGAAATATGTACCCAGCAAATTCTATCTCTACCAGGAGAAAAAAAGATAAATATCTAATGGGTAACATTCAAATTGGTCTCAGCCAAAAAAAAATTTAAAAAATCAAGAGAAAATGTATTTGTAAGAGCATTTATCTAATGGAGTCATCTGATAGTCTCAAATGTCCCTTGCCCCTGTGGGTTATGTTGTGCATTGCCATCAGCTTATCCCACAAAGGTAATTAAGAAATGGCTTTTGTACAGTGGTAACCGTGTTCCTTACAGTGTAATGTGTTTCAAAAAGCTTTCCTCATCTCTTTTCTATCATTTTTCACACTGTTCTAGACATAGAATTAGAGTCAGTAGCTTTTTTTAAATCTTTCCAAATTACAGAAAAAAGATCTGCAGTGCTAATTATTTCATAACCTCTGAAAAATAATTTCCACTGGATTACGGATATTTATGAATGTACTTTAAAAGCATAATTTTAGCTATACCTTTACCCCTTAATCACAGCTCTTTTTCTAATTACTTACTACTACCAGAAAGCAGCCTCTGGTTCAAAAAATATATCATATTAAAAATTTCTACCCTGTCACATTCAGAGAGCCAGTGGAAGGGTAGCATTTCTTAATACTGAAAGTGACTTACCAAGAAGAATGACAACACAGAGCAGGATTGCAATTAAAGCTCCTGTGCTCAAGCCAGCTGAGGAGAGGAAAGCTTCAGCATGGCAAGTTCTCACTCTTCCATCTCTCTCACATCCACAAACCCTAATTGTGAGAGTACTGCTGCTGCTGAGAGGGGGCACTCCACCATCAGAAATCAAAACTGGGAGGTAATAGATATCTTGAGCGGTTCGACTGTATTTCCTTCGTCTTGTCAGGATACTGGCTGTATTATCTACAATATGAAAATCAGAATAGAATTTCAATGAAGTAAACATTTTAAAATGTTATTGAGTGTTTGTTTCCTGTCTAGTAGAAGCACAGGACACCTTAAAATGACAGTCCTAAAAATCTACAATCTAGAATTAAAACTTGACAGGAAGCATTGGTGGCCAACAGAAAAAAAAATAAAAAAATAAAAAAAATGAAGAGGCAAAGAAAAGTAATTAGCATTACATAAATAAGATTATAGAAGCTCTAGTACCTGTTTTAGAGTCTATATGGACTTTGATAAATGTTTAGGGCCCAGTTTGCAGGTGGTTTAGTCCTTTTTTATGCTGTTGGTAACATACAGACACTTGTAAATGTGGTTTCACACAAGACATATATATAAGGTGGTAAGTATTATTCATGCTGCTGAGCCACTGTATTGAAGTTAATCAGCTTTTCTTCTTCAGCCTCCCTACTCATCTTCTTGGAAATCTCCAGCATCATGAGTTTGTTATAAACTCATTAAGTTTTGTTTTCATTTGCAGTGAGTGCAAAATATGACATTTATTTATGTATTTATTTGCTGTGATCCTTGAAGTCTTCCTCTTCTTGTTAATGTCAAGGTATACTTTTGATAAATTAATCCCAAGTTTCTTGCCAACTTCCTCTTTAGAGGCATGACACCAGCCAGTAACAATGCATTTTATATTAATTTCATTTACAGAACCCTATTGAAACCAGAATGAGATGAACAGATAATTCATCTGAAAAAATCTGACAAAGTGTAGGATCATCATGTTTAAGAAATAATACTTACATGGGGGTTATAAAATACCTATGATAAAACATATTATGCTCCTTACAAAGTTGACAGATGCTACGCACACAAAATAATCTTACAGAACACACATTACAAAGAGGTAGATTGCCTGCTTGTCTTTTTTTCAATGCATATATTGGTGCAAACAAGGTGCAAAGTAAACAGCTTTTTTATGTTTCTGCTATATGATATTGCATTGTGCTGGTTTGCTTTGTTGTGTTTTTTGGTAGTGGGGGAGGGGTCCCACGGGTGGCTCCGGTAAGAACTGAGAAGCTCTCCCTGCTCCAAAACCAGGAGCTAAGGAGCCGTTAGAGAGACAATAGATGCCTCTGCGATTAACATACAAAAGAACTGATATAAGACCTGAGCAGAGCAAGCAGTTAGAAAAGAGGAGCTGTGTTGGAGAGGTGAAAGGAAGTGCTGGGATGAAGATCCCATGGTTGGTGAGGAAGAAGGACCCAAGCAGAAGTTTCCTTGCAACCCATGACGAGACGGCAGGCTGTCCCCCTGCATTCATGGAGAAGCGCGGTGGAACGTTCCCTGAAGGTGCCAGGACTGGTGAACTTGGCCAGTAGACTTGGATCTGCTGTCAGTGGACTTGGATTAGGCAGCTGTGGAAGACCCCAGCACCAGGGCAGGTGACTACTCTCGAAGCAGCCCGTGACTCTGTGAGAAGCCCAGGCTGGAACAGCTCCTGACCTCATGGCAAGGACTCATGAAGGAGAGGTTCATGGAGGACTCCCTCTACCATGGAAGGGACCCCATGGGGAATCAGGGAAGGACTGTAAGGAATCCTTCCTGAGGAGGAAGGAGTGACAGGAACCACCAGCCTGTGAACTAACTCTAAACCCCATCCCCTGTCCCCCTGTGCCCCTGGGGGGAAGGAGGGAGAGAAACCGGGAACAAAGTAATTTGGGCCCGGGAAGAAGGGAGGGGTGGGGTAACATATATAAATGCTGTTCTGTGTGTTGTCTGTGTCCTGTGTGCATTTTAATTAGTGTGAAATTAAATTCTAATTTTTCCCTAAGTTGAGTCTGTTTTGACTGTGACCTTAATCAGTGATGAACCCTCCTTGCCCTTTGTTTCGACCCATGAGTTTCTAGTTGGCCTTTGTCCTCCTCATCCCACGGTGCAGATGGGGTCATGGGGGCCAAGATTTGAATGGGCAGCCATGTGGCTCTTTCTTTGTTGTGTTAGGCCCAAACCACGACATGCATAAAAAACTTCTCTTACTTTTAGAAAATCTCACCCATTTTCCATTGTCTCAATATTTTATTTTATTTTTTATGTTAGGCTATCAGTCTCAACTTCCCTAATGCTGCTGGAGGATGGAGGACGGAGCTAAAATCTTCAGCTGGTCTGCCAGTCAGCTGCAAAAGCAGTGGTAGATTGAGCTCTAGATACAGCTCAAGAGCTGAAATAAACTCACATATCTGTAATAACTCAGGAATTTCAAACTAATATCTATTTTACATAAAATAAGTTAATGTTCTCAGTATATATATAAGGAGATGATTGCTGCTTCTGCCTTTCTACACTTAGAAAAATCTTCATCATAATTTCCCCCATATTAATGAAAAAACACTGACTTTCTAGTTGTTAAGAATCCAATTTATAATTATTTTCCTTTCTTGATATGCAACTTGTTACAGATTATCAGCACAGCCCCTTTCTAGCAGCTTCTCCTTTTGTCTCCTGCAGTTTCAGGTTGTTAAACAAAATAAGGCTGGGGAATGAGTTTAATCCCCGGAACACTGACTGTTCACACTGCAAAATTTTAGTGCTCTCTCTGGAATTCCACTAGTCTGGGCTGACTAAGACTCTCTTACGTAACACCCAACCACAGCTGGAGTTAATAATGTATACCAGAAACCTTTCCCAGCAGGCAGTCTGGAAAATAGTGCAGAAGGTTTGTCTTCTCCAGCTTTGCACAGTGCTTCGACATAATTCTAACAGCCTGTGGCTCCTTAAGCATCCCTAAATAGCTTCAAGCTACATGCTCTGCAGTACATAACTTCTTTTGTGATATGCTAAGACTGCTCTGTTGGGCTGCATTACAACTTTCACATTATTTCATACACTCAGAAGAAAAAAAAACACCATAATAACGAAATCTGAGCTCTACTGGGTACTACACAGGGTCCAGAGGAGGTAAAAGGCTAAGAATCATAGAATCATAGAATCCTAGGGGTTGGAAGGGACTTCGAAAGATCATCTAGTCCAACCCCCCTGCCAGAGCAGGGTCACCTAGAGCACATCACACAGGAAGGCGTCCAGGCGGGTTTTGAATGTCTCCAGCGAAGGAGACTCCACAGCCTCTCTGGGCAGCCTGTTCCAGTGCTCTGTCACTCTCACAGTAAAAAAAAAATTTCTGATATTCACCTTAAACCTCCTGTGCTCCAATTTGTATCCATTACTCCTTGTCCTGTCACTGGTCATCACTGAAAAAAAGCTTAACTCCATCTTCTTGACACTCACCCTTTACGTATTTGTAAACATTGATAAGGTCACCCCTCAGTCTCCTTTTCTCCAAACTGAAGAGACCCAGCTCCCTCAGCCTTTCCTCATAAGGGAGATGCTCCACTCCTTTAATCATCTTTGTGGCTCTGCATTGGACTCTTTCCAGCAGTTCCCTGTCCTTCTTGAACTGAGGGGCCCAGAACTGGACACAATACTCCAGGTGCGGCCTCACCAAGGCAGAATAGAGGGGGAGGAGAACTTCTCTTGACCGACTAACCACACCCTTTCTAATGCACCCGAGTGGTATGTACAGTCAGCCTGTGGCATTTAGCTCCATTGCAAGAGAGCAGTCAGAGTTCTAATTTTCTTTGCGAGTTTTTCTTTTTTTTCTATTTGCCCTCAGTACTAATACTATCACAATAAACTAGTCTGAGTGGTCACGTAGAAATCCCACCAAAGTCTAGAGAAGTACAACACTCCCATATGTGTTTTTTTAGTGCAGGTACTTGGAACAGAAAGATGAAAAAGTTTCAAAGAAGTAACAGTTCTAAGGAGAGCTACATTTCCAATTGAAAACAAATAAAAATGAGACAATAACAATCATACAAAGTTATCCAGAAAGAATACCTTACAAACCTAAGAATATGTTTAAGGACTCGGTTTGAAATGTAATTCCCTATTGATAGTAAGGGATACCATATCAATGACCTAAAAATTAATATTAACATCTGTCATGTCTCTCAATGCAAAAGAAAAAAATATCAGATTTTATACTGCTAAATACAAAAGATGACAACAAACATTAGTACCAATAATAAGAACAGCCTTTCATTACTTAATACTCCATTTCTGTGACAGTGTCCACAAGCCCCAAACGCTTCAGTTCAGCTACCTTGTCCATAGAAGTAAGAAAGTTCTACAAAATATTCTCCATGTGAATTTTCTTGGGCTTACACCCAAAGAAGAACTAGAATTCAAATTTGAGCAGGAAAGCTAAATCTCCTCCTTCCATCCCCTGGCAATCTAAAACTTAGTGAATGACCTGGTGTCAAACCATACAGCTACAGAAGCAGCAATGAAAATGCAGGCTGGAAAGAAAAGCATCAGAGACAAAAAATAATGAAGACAAAGTGAGTAATCATGAGCAGGAACCTAGAAGTAATGAAAGGTGTTAAGCACAGAAACTACTGGCAAAACTGTAAAGGAAAGAGAATTGAGATGTAAGCATGTAAGGACAAGAAAAAAATAAACAAAAAAAACCACAAAAAACTGTGAGAAAAGCAAAAAGAGAAGACCAAAATGACAAAATGGACAAACTGAACACTTCACATCTTACAGTGAATAATTTTGAAAAGAACTATAATTAAACTATGCTTGGCTGGGGTGGAAGGTCTTGCCAAACAACAAACTGATGTTTTTATACTGCACAGGGTAAATACAAATTTAAAAAAATATGCATTTTTTCTTGTAATGTCTTATTTTTTTCTTTCAACATTAAATTGATGTTCTTATATTGTTAAAATAATGTAAATAAATATTGATTTAAGACATATTTTGAGGCAAAGAAGAAGCCAGAATTTCAAAAATTTGTCATGGTGAATTTATGTTATTTGTATTCTCTTGAGCAATAACTAGATTTCTGTAGGAACAGATGTTACATGACATACTCAGGAGATGTTGTGACATCATACACAATTCTGAGCATTCTCAAAGAAAAAATGTATTTTTACAAGGTCTTGTAGTGAAAAGACAAGGGGTAATGGATTAAAACAGGAAGAGGGGAGATTTAGGTTAGACATTAGGAAAAAAATATTTAGTGTGAGAGTAGTGAGACACTGGAACAGGTTAATCCAGGGAAATTGTGGAAGACTCATCCCTGAAGGTGTTCAAGGCCAGGTTGGATGGGACTTTGAGCAACCTGATCATAGAATCATAAAATAATAAAATGGTTAAGGTTGGAAGGGACCTTAAAGATCAACTAGTTCCAAGCTCCCTGCTATGAGCAGGGACACCTCCCACTAGGCCAGGCTGCGCAAAGCCTCATCCAACCTGGCCTTAAAAATCTCCAGGGAGGCGGCTTCCACAGCCTCCCTAGGCAACCTACTCCAGTACCTTACTATCCTCATAGTGAAGAATTTCTTCCTGATGTCTAACCTAAATCTCCCCTCTTTCAGTGTAAAACTTTTACCCCGTGTCCTATTACTACCCTCTCTGGTGAAAAGCCCCTCCCCAGCTTTCCTGTAGGACCCCTTGAGGTACTGGAAGGCCACTATAAGGTCTCCCCGAAGTCTTGTTAGGGCTAAATAGCCCTAAGTCTCTCAGCTTGTCATCATAGCAGAGCTGCTACTCTAATCATCTTTAGGGCCCTTCTTTGGACACCCTCCAACAGCTCCAAGTCTTTCCTGTACCAAGAGCTCCAGAGCTGTACACAGTATTCCAGGTGGGATCTCACCAGAGCAGAGTAGAGGGGCAGAATCATCTCCCTCGCCTCGCTGGCCATAATTCTTTTGATGCAGCCCAGGACACAGCTGGCCCTCTGGGCTGCAAGCACACACTGGCGGCTCATGTTGAGCTTCTCATGTACTACCACCCACAAGTCCTCCTCAGGACTGCTCTCTATCCATTCTCCCCCCAGCCTGTATCAGCCTGTATTTGTGCCTGGGGTTGCACTGACCCAGGTGCAGGACCTCGCATTTGGCCTTGTTGAACCTCATGACGTTGGCACTGGCCCACCTCTCCAGCCTGTCAAGGTCCCTCTGGATGGCATCCTTCCCTCTAGGGTGTCAACTACTCCACACAGCTTGGTATCATCAGCAAACCTGCTGAGGATACACTCAATCCCACTGTCCATGTCTCCAACAAAGATGTGAAACAGCACTGGTCCCAATACTGAGGAGCACCACTCATCACTTGACTCCACTTGGAAACTGAACCATTGACCACAACTCTCTGGGGGCAGCCATCCAGCCAATTTCTTATCTACCGAGTGGTCTATTTGTCAAATCCATAACTTATCAGTTTGGAAACGAGGATGTCATGTGGGACAGTGTCAATGCTTCGTATAAATCCAGGTAGATAGTATCAATTGTTCTGCCACCATCCACCATCTCTGTATGTTTGTCATAGAAGGCCACCAAATTGGTCAGGCATGATTTGTCCTTGGTGAAGCCGTGATGGCTGTCACCAATCAACTCCTTATTTTCCATGTGCCTTAGCAGATTTTCTAGGAGGATCTGTTCCATGATCTTGTCAGGCACAGAGATGAGAATGACCTGCCTGTAGTTCCCCATATCTTATTTTTTTCCCATTTTTAAAAATGGGAAAATGAGAATGGGAAAACCTTTTTTTCCAATCGGCAGGAACTTCACCAGACTGCCATGACCTCTCAAACGTGATGGGACAGAGACTTAGCAACTGCATCTGACAGTTTCCACAGGACCCATGGATAGATCACATTACATCCCATAGACTTGTGCACCTTAAGATTCTTTAGATAGTCATGATACTGTTCTCCTACAGAGGGGTACTTCATTCTCAGAGTCCCTGCTTTCACCTGCTGTGGCCTTTGCAATGTGGCTGGAGAACTTTCCAGAGAAGACTGATGCAAAGAAGTGATTGAGAACCTCAGCCTTCTCAATATCCTGAGTAGCTAGGTCTCCCGTTTCTTTCAGGAGAGGGCCTACATTTTCCTTAGTTGTCCTTATATCCCACAGATTAAAATATTATAATAATATTTTGGTCACTGGCATGGAAACTTTCTTCTCCTGATATCATAAGATTTGATAAATCTTGCTATTGCTCTCAATATTTCAAAGAGTTACAAATAGTAACTCTTTGTACATGCCCTTGTGTATATATAAATAAAATATTGGAAAAAAAATATTTATATTATTATTTCTATGTATATATTTTTAGATACATTTATATATATAAAACTTAGCCAGCTGAGTTTTGAAGAAGATCGAAGAAGTTCACAGATCTGTGGCAGAAAAATGTCTCCCTCTGTGCTAGCTATTCCTGGTTTTCTGTCCTTTTTATTCATGTTGGAATTCCATTTTTACTTTCTTATATTGATTCTGCAATAATACCTGCTCAGGCATTCAACCTGTTTACATTAACAGCACTTCTATGGACTTCACTTACAGTCTCCATGTATAACTCTAACTTTGCACTCCCTCAGATATCATTTCTCTCAAGTTAGAACTTGTCATCTTTACAGGATGACATTTTATGGAAGGTAGTAGTAACTACATAACCAGAGTATGCCACTTTGATGGAAATTAAGGTAGGACCTTTGTTGCTGTTTCCCGCTTATGCGTGGTTGCAAAGTGAAGGTTTTAACCTGACCTCTCTTAATGCCTCTTCAGACAACTAGAGCACCTAAGACATGGTCTGTTATCTGGCATAGTGATTTGTAACTCTAAAGCTCTGAAGTCACTTCACTGGCCTGCCACAGTCTTTGTGTGTAATATGGTTGGATTGAAGAATTTTGCACATATCAGGGAAGAGAGATAAACAGAAGCTTCTGCAAGGGAATTAATGCTGGGGTGGGGCGATTTACTCTCTGCAGGTTGCTGTCTCCCTAAATAACAGCAATGCCAAGTAAAACTGACCTTTTTTTTTACTTAATTTTTACTTGTAGCACAGAAATATGTTAATTTGCATAACAGGCATGGGTGGATGGACACATGACAAATTTCATCTTATACAAATGCCATTGAACAAAATGTGCTCCAGATTTTGTAGACAAGCAGTTCTCTACTTTTGCGGGTAATAAAGTATCTTGTGGCATAACATGAAGAGAAAGGAATCTCCAAAGGGATGGCATTAGAAAAATGGCCTAACTCCAGAATATTCTCCATCATTGGGCAATTTTCAAACGGCCAGATGTTTGGGAAAATTGGGCAGATGGAAAAATAAAACTGCAACTATTCTTGTAAATTGAAATATTTGTTCTGAAGAAATAAAAGGAGAGGAAAACAAATGATGAGCATTCTCTAGGGAGCTGTTCTTCCTTGAAAGGAAGGTACACTTTGTCTACTTCCAGAAGATGGCAGTCTCAATTTATCAAGGTAAGAGGACACACAAATCTTATTGGCAATCTTGGGTAAATGTGCACAATCTCCGTACAAACCCTTATTATCTAGAAAATTTACAATATGCATTGAAGCTTCCATGGTAGACTATATATTGTGAAAAAAAATAAAATACCACCAGCAAAATAGTGCTTTAAACAGTGCATAAAAACCATAAATGTTCTCTTGCAGCTAAGTCAGCTGCTCTCTAGGGCTTCAATCTTTTCCCAGCTCCCTGAAAAATGTGGTATAACTTCTGGAAAACATCTCTAATAGGTAAAAAAAATAGGCAAAAAGAGGGAATTAATTTAAACTCAGACACAGAGAGAGCGATTATGCAAGTGTTTGTCTATATGCTAACGGTTGGGGATATTACAACAATGACATTTTCTCATATGTATTTTCCATCAAACTAACAATTTTTGACATATTTATCAAGCATTCTTTAAGCACCTGGAAAAATATCATGCTTGTTTCAGGATTAAAAAAAAAACCTATAATTTTAAATTTCAGTCATTCGAAATATCTCTACTCTGAAGAGGCTCATTCATGTTTCATGATTACACAATAGAAAGTACTATTAATCTCATATTGCCCTGGCAGACTTAAATGGGACAACCAAAAGCAGGTATTTCTGATTAGGCAAAAAGTATAAATTAAAGAGATTTTACACAAGTGAAAAAAGTATTTTAAAATTTTCTATGATAACTGCCTAAAAACAAAGTGACAATAACACAGACAAAGGTGAACAGTTAGGTAGCATCTGAACTACAATTTCAAAACACCACCAAATTAAAAAAAGCATTTGGCTGCTGAGGTTTTAAGAGAAATTGCAACATTTTTTTCTGGACTGAATAGATTGTTAAGAGTTCTGTTTTCATTAAAAAGCCTTCATAAGTACAATTCCCAAACAAACAAAAAGGCATCTTCCCTGGGTTAGCTTTCTAAAATTGCAGGAAATTAGGAAATTATTGCGTCTTTGTGCATTTTCTTTGTATAGCAGAGAAATCCTATTGCAGCTCTCGTTTTGTCTTGTTTATATGTGTACAGATACTGCATAATTTTGTTGGCTGTCCTCTTGTTTGTACTCTTAAGCCTTCACTTCTCTGAACAGTACTTTTTCAGTATATACAAAAAAAAAACCAAACAACAAAAAAACAAAGAATCCACTGTAACTTAATCTGATCAGTAGGGAAAGAACTAATATATTCTGCCTTTTCCATGTATTTTTTTTTTCTTTAAAATGAAATCTATAAACACCAATGGAATCCAGAAGGTGATTCTGCTGAACTGCATATTTCATATAGCCCTGTGGCTGTTTACTGACTTATATTACTCTGAGGGTTTTAAGCTCTGCATTATGAAGATGCATATTCAAAGACTGGAGCTTTAACACTGGATTGTTACTGAGTAAGGGTGCAAGTTCAGGACCAAGAGGTAAAAGCTTAACTGTTCATACAAGCAATTACTTGGACTGAAACATTAATATCTATTTCCTCTGCTGAAGCCATTGAATATTACTGACCTCAATCATACATATGCTGGATCTGTGTATTGCTGCAACCTACGCACATAGATAGGGTCAAAATATGAAACATTATACTTGTGAAAGTGCTCTAGATTTCAGTCAAAGTGCACAGATATAAGTGTTAATATTTAAAGATCCAATTCAGTGCTGTACAGTCTTTTGATATTGTAGATCTACTGATGATAACAGAGTTGGGGAATATTAATTCAATACTGTACTTGGGGTCAAAGAACAGAATTATGTTGTTCAGGGTTATGAAAACACGGGAAGAAAATTTCTACTGAAATTTTTTGAAATATCAAAACTCTCCCGAAGAAATAAAAGGAGAGGATAACTGGATCCAAAGATGACTGCAACAAAAATACAGCTTTGCAGTGACAGATACAGTTGCCACTGACTACCGCTTTCAATATGACATTGAGTTTTTGGTTTTTATCCTTCTGCAAAACCTCTTAAGGCAACTGATGTTGTTTGTTTTTTTTCCTTAAAAAACACAACAAACAAATAAAACTCCCCAAGAATGATAGCCTTTATGGAATTATTAAATTCAGAGGTAAAAATAGCAGCCATCACATGTTAAAAGAGTATTCTGATGCTTTCTAATAGCTAATGCTCAAAACCAAGAGTTTTCAACAGTGCAAACTTGTGACAGACTTAAAAGCCTTTTCTTCCTGACATCTCTCAACTATTTTCTAGAACAGAAAGTAACAACAATTCAATTTCTGAATAGGAATAGGTGATAAATATGAAATTTGTGAACACTAGCTGACTGGGTATTGTGAATGCACTTTATGAGTTTCATTTATCTTTTACATACCAATTATATCACAAAGAAAATATACCAGTAAAGAGTATTCTTTAAACAGTACAATCAATGGGTCATATGCCGAGCAAAATAGTGACAATTCTTTTGTTTTTAAGATACATTTCTTGCTATGATTAGAAATAAACTGTCATTCTATTATATATGCAAATTGTAAATTGTATTTCTACGGTCTCTTTACATGCAGAAGTTTTATGGAAGATGCTACAGGAAGTGTTTACTTACTTTTTTAAACTCCTTAGCTAATATACAAACATAATGCACAACATGCCTTTACCTTAAAAGACATCTTCTCCAGTTCCTTTCCCTATTTGACCCTGCCAAATCCGATTTACAATAGCTCAGACACTGCTTTCTGCTGTTGGTGAAGTCATTGCTAACTTCGTTTGGGGGAGTGATAAGAAAGCAGCAAATACTTCATGCTGCATACTTATAACCAAAGCATGATATTGCCTCATTAGAGATTTGTGGTAAGTTCTTACCCTCTTATAAATCTTTGTAGGTAAATAACATGTCAACATGCAGTCCTAAAAGTAAAGCAGCATTTTTCACTGGTAATAAACATATTCAATACAGATCCTAATTAAAAATATCTGAAAGAAACATAAAATACCTACTCTAATAGTTAAGCAACAACTATTCAAAGCATGTCTTGATATAAGTATCTTGTACTAAAATAAACATGGCCATGGTCTCCCACATGAGATCACAGTCCAGTATTTGAAGAATTTATTTGAATCTTATGCTCAAATGCAAAAATGCACAACAGCACACTTCCCTTATTTTGGGAACAATCCTCTGGCTTTTGCTATAATGACCAATTACCATCTGAGTGGAGCTAATACATTAATCTGAGAAAGAGCTGGAGGAATATTTTTAATATATTATAGAGTATATTATATTATAGAATATTATAAATATATATATTATATATATAATATTATATATTATATTATAGAATCATAGAATGGTTTTGATTGGAAGAGACCTTTAAAATCATCAAGTCCAGCAACTAATCTAGCACTGCCAAGTCCACCTCTAAACCACATGCCTAAGCACCACATCTACAAGTCTTTTAAATACCTCCAGGGATGTTGACTCAACCACTTTCCTGGCAGTCTGTTCCAGTGCCTGACAACCTTTTCAACACAGAAATTTTTCCTCATATCCAGCCTAGACCTTCCCCAGCACAACTTGAGGCCATTTCCTCATGTTCTATCACTTCTTACCTGGGAGAAGAGACCAATCCCTACCTTGCTACAACTTCTTCTGCAGTAGTTGTAGGGAGTGATAAGGTCGCCCTCAGCCTCCTTTTCTCCAGACTAAACAAACCGAGATCCCTCAGCTGTTTCTCGTAAGATCTGTGCTCTAGACTCTTCACCAGCTTCATTGCTCTTCTCTGGACTCATTGCAGAACTCCCAATATCCTTCTTGTAGTGGGGGACCCAAAACTGAACACAGGATTTGAGTTGCAGCCTCACCAGGACAGAGTACATGGGGACAATCACTTCCCTGTTTCTGCTGGCCACAATAGCCAGGATGCTGTTGGCCTTCTTGGCCACCTGGGCACATGCTGGCTTATATTCAGCTAGCTGTCAACCAATACTCCCCGGTCCTTTTATGCCAGGCACCCTTCCAGCCACTCTTCTCAAAGCTGATAGAATTACATGGAGTTGTCTTCCAAGTGTAGGATCTGGCATTTGGCCTTGTTGAATCTCATGCAGTTGGTCATGGTCCATTGATCCAGAATGTGCAGATCCCTCTGCAGAGCCTTCTTCAGGCAGAGTAACACTCCCACCTAACTTAGTGTCATCTTAAATCTTACTGAAGGTGCACTCAATCCCCTTGTTCAGACAATTGGTAAAGATATTAAATTAGAACTGAACTGGTCCCAGCACTGAGCCTTGAGGAACACCAAGCTGTGTGCTGTGGTCGACACTCTAGAAAGAAGGGACGACATCCAAGGGGTCTTGATAGGCTTGAGAGGTAGGCCAATGGCAACCTCATGAGGTTCAACAAGGCAAAGTGCAAGGCATGATATGAGGCTCAAGATATGCTCCACCAGTGTGCACTTGCAGCTCAGAGAGCCAACCACATTAAAAGAATTATGGCCAGCAGGGCCAAGGAGGTGATTCTGCCCCTCTACTCTGCTCTGGTGAGAGCCCACCTCGAATACTGTGTACGGCTCTGGAGCCCTCAGCACAAGAAAGATACAGACCTGCTGGAGAGGGTCCAGAGAAGGACCACAAAGATGATCGAAGGCCTGGAGCACCTCTGCTATGAAGACAGGCTTAGAGACTTGGGACTGTTCAGCCTGAAAAAGAGAAGGCTCTGGGGAGACATAATAGCAGCCTTCCAGTACTTGAAGGAAAGCAGGAAAGCTGGGGAGGGGCTTTTCATCAGAGAAGGAAGTGATAGGACAAGCGGTAATGGTTTTAAACTGAAAGAGGGGAGATTTAGGTTAGACATCAGGAAGAAATTATTCTCTGTAAGGGTGGTGAGGTACTGCAGTAGGTTGCCCAGGGAGGTTGTTGATGCTCCATCCCTGGAGATTTTTAAGGACAGGTTGGATGAGGCTTTGTGAAACCTGATCTAGTGGTAGGGGTCCCTGCTCATAGTAGGAGGGTTGGAACTAGATGATCTTTAAGGTCCCTTCCAACCTTAACAATCCTATGATTATACGATAACACCACTTGTGACTGGCTGCCACCTGGTTTTAAATCCATTCACTGCAACTCTTTGGGCCCAGCCAGCCAGCCAGTTTTTTGCCAAGCAAAGCATACACCCATCCAAGCCATGAGTGGCAAATTTCTCAAGAATGCTGTGGGAAACTGTGTCAATGGCTTTATCAAACTCTACGTGGACAACATCCACAGCCTCTACCTCAAACTTTAAGTGGATTACCTCATCATAGAAGAAGATGAAGTTAGTCAAGCAAGACTTGTCTTTCATACACCCATGCTGACTGGGCCTGATCACTTGGTTGTCCTGTATGGGCCACATCATGGCACTCAAGATTATCTGCTCCATAATCTTCCCTGGCACCAAGGTCGGGATAACAGACCTGTCCTTGATCATCCTTCTGGCCCTTCTTGTAGATGGTCATCATATTTGCAAACCACCAGTCAAGCAGGATGTCCCCAGTTAGCCAAGATTGATGATAAATGAAAGTGGCTTGGTGAGCACTTCCACTCAGCTGCCTCAGTACTCTTGGGAGGATCCTATCTGGGCCTCATAGACTTGTGTGTGTCTAAGTTGTGCAGCAGGTTGCTAATGAATTTATCCTTCAAATAATATTAGGTTTTTGGAACCAGAATATGAGTGCCATTAATCTAATCTGAATAAACACTATGACTTTTTTTTTTCCTTTTTTTTTTTCTTTTTTTTTTTCCCACTGTAAATATAGTTAAACATTGGAATAGATTCTTTAGGAAGATTATGCAGTCTCCTGTTCACTAGGGCATGTCCTGTTCACTAGGGCATGTAAGAGTAGGACAAGGGGTAATGGTTTTAAGCTAGGAAAGGTAGATTTACACTGGAAATTACAAAAACATTCTTTAATATGAGGGTGGTGGGTGGCTGGAACAGGTTGTCTAGAAATGTGGTGGAGGACCCATCCCTGGAGGCATTCAAGGTCAGGATTAATGGGGCTGTGAGCAATCAGTTCTAGTGTGAGATGTCCCTACTTATTGTAGAGGGGTTGGACTAGATGACTTTTAGTGTTCCCTTCCAACCTAAGACATTCTATGATTCCTTCCCTGAAAGGTTTTAAAAACAGCTAAAAAATATCTGTAAAGAGTAGTCTACACATCCCTTTGTCTGCCATATGTACCAATTATGCACTTAATGCTTCTCAGTCATTATGAGTAGTGATCCATAAGATCTCAGAAAGTATTCCATGGCACTACAGCAAAAATATAACTGTAAAATAAAGCCAGTCCCTACACACTTCCACACATGCATATAAACAAAATCACGCAATACACATATACACAAAAGCTCAAGAGGAAAGCTACTGACAAGCATTGACATTTAAATGTAATTTTCATCAGGAAGCAAAATGGAAACCAGTAGGTAATTCTCAAAGAATAATAAGGCTGATATTTGGTTTTGTTGGAAAGCCTGAATGGTCCTTGGATTCCAGAAATGTTCAGAAACACTCAGCTGGATGACTCTGAAGGTCTTTATTCTTCTGGGCTTCTTTGATAATGATTTTCCAATTGTGATTTTTAGGCACACTTTGTTAAGAAAGGTGTGAAACAATAGACTTAAAAATTCAGGAAACACTGAATAACCTGCTCTTGGTGTCATATCTGTAAAGGTAAGCACAAAATCATCTTTTTATGCCCCTTACATTCTTATTTTCCCCTTTAATCAATAACCAGCCATAACCATGACAGTATCCACTCTGTGCTATTCATCTAGAAATAGACAGAATTGCTGACATATTTTTCATTAATCACTTTATAAAAACATTCCTGAATGTATGAAATATAAATGCTAAACCAAAATGAAACAGAAAAAAAAATTCTATATCTGATTATTCATAGTTTGCAGTATTTTGCAAGCCATGTCCTTGATATCATCCAGTTCAGTCTTGAAAGATTACAATTTTCCCCTTCTGTCAAGAAATGGATGGAAACTTCTGTTCAATGAGACATCCCAGACAAAACACAGAATGATTTATTGAAATGTATGTGTTTGATTTACCTTCATTGTCCCTTAGAGTAAAGTTGGGATTCAAAGAAAGCTCTTCATCAAGGGAAAAATAGAATCTTGCTCCATTTGCAGCATTATCTTTGTCAGTTGCAGTGATAGTCTGAATTACCTGAAATAAAAATTAACAATAAGTGTGCTGAAACTTGAACTTGACCCAAATAGTACCTGACCTCAGCAGGATGCTCAAATTAAGCTTATTTTAATTTTATACTTGGCTGCTGCAAAATTCAACTGATTAAATGACTGGGCCATTAGCTTGATTTCTCTTGCATGAAATATTTTAGGAAACACACTTCAGACCTAGATAAAAGCATCTAAAGTATCTATACTTTCTGACATTCAAATATAGCCAGGACCAGGTACAGAGATTTTAATCAGCTACACTGCTTCCTGATGAATTTCAGAATTACAGTTTCATCTAAACATCTGTTTTTATAGAGCCAAAATTCAGACTGAACTGGAATGGTCTATGTGCTCACTATCCCAATAATTAGATGCACTTCAATATTAGTTAGGAAAAATAATTGTTTAACCAAAACGGTGGTCATATAATACCAGCTCTCTGTTTAAAATTCCTGTTAAGAATCAGTTTTAAATTGCTGGAGAACAAGAACAGGCAGAACAGCAGCCACTCCTTGTTTTATTTTGGTTTGCCCAAAGGAACAGAATTAGATGTAGCAACTATGTATGGGAGAGGAATTTTTGAAAGGTGGGACCTTCGTGTTCAAAAACCCTGGTGGTTTTTAAAATTTACTTTCAGCTAAAACTGAGCCAAGCTTTTGGAATGTGTGACCAAGCAATATTTCTACCTCTGCTTTCATTTTCACACTGCGCCTAGAAGCTCAAGTGCTAAAGTAGAATTTAATAAAAGTTGTTCTTGTGATATAGCCAGTGAAGCCCACACAGACTGCTGCACAGAGCTGATAGATATCCTGAGGGAAACATAAAAGGAGGAGTGAGAGGTTTTTTTCTGTTCAGTGTTCAGCAGTAATCTGTCTGGATTGAACCTAAAGCATAAACAGTGTGGGCTCAAGTGGTTTGCTCTGTTTTGTCCTAACACTAAAAGTAAAAGACAGTACGCAGTTCTCATCTCCATTCACGTAAGAGAAGCAAAACAAAACCATTTTAAAACCAACAGAGTAGAATGCTTATTCCATGGACTATATACAATATGGTATATTTACTATACACACCTGAGACAACTAGTAATACTAATGAGAATTGCTGAGAATATTTTTAAGTGGGTTGTTACACACTTTTGCTGAACTGTAGCAGAATAAATTCAATCTGAAATGTTTGTAATCATGCAGTTTACCAAAGTCATGGCAATAGTGATGAAAAAGCTTGTTAAAAGCCAGTTGTTCTCTACTCCATTTTGCAATGGTGGCACACCTGTTATTGAAACAACTACTGTGTAAAAACAGAAATATGTTTTTCTCAGATATATTTAGTTAGTAATGTTGAAATGGCATGAGGTAAAGGAAGACCAAAAAAAAGTTGATGGAAGAATCTGTTTCTGTTATTACTCAAATACTAAAAAAAACCCTGTTAAATACTATACATAGATCTAAAAAAAAAACCCCAAAAAACAATAAGACCTTTAAAATGACATTAACTTATTAAATATTGTTTATAAATCCTCAGTGCTCTTTATCAGTGATATGTATTTCATTTTTCCATGCACTTCAGCTTATGTTTGACAGTCTAGCAGATAAATTTTTGTCCAGTTGCCCTCTCCTACCTAAGATATTCAATGACATTTTACAGAATCTTGCTACAAGAACATGTTATTTTGAAACAAAAATACCTTTGATCAAGATTTCTGTACCATGAGACTGATACAAAATTTGTTTTAAAGACTAATTTAAAAACTCAATTAAATATACTTCCTGACTCCCTGACTTCACACATAGAAATTCACATATCCCCTGAATTCACCAATGTATGTAAGAAGTATAGCACCGGCTGGTATAGAAGTCATGGGTTTCCGCGTGGAAAGTAGATATTGAGTAGCAGGACAGGTCAAATATTTTTGACAGAACTGTTTTAATAGAAGAAGTTCACAGTCTTTCAGAAAAGGCTCTTGCTTTGTAAGGAAAAGATATTGAAAACATGCATTCATAGGTAAGGAACAAAGATATGTGTCTTTTTGACAACCAAGTGTATTTTTGATGCTTTTCTAATTAATAGACCAGTTAAGTAATGGCCAATTAGCAGACATGAACATGCATCTTACCAAAGCGAATTACAACAAAAATGTAGAGACAGAAACCTATCTGCTGTAACTGAAGTGATGAAACTGAATGGTTATGCTACTTTTATAAAGGCAAGAGTTGATGAGAAAAGGAAGAAATTCAAGAATGGTGGAGTACAGAAGAGGACAGAGAGTTAGTGCTAAATTCTACTCAGATCCTTTTTCGGAACTGAATCAATAAACCAGTAAAGATATATACATGACAAACCTACTTACATTCTTCCAGGATAAACACTGAACTTGGAAATGTTCAGAAAACTGTCAATATTCACTTATTCACTTTTTAGAAGACTGATTTTTTTTTTTTTTTTTTTTTTTTTTTTACATTGCTGTTTGCTCCCATTATCTTAAAATAATAAAACAAGTCACATTTGAAGAAAAGGAAAATTTCATTTGTCAGTTCACTTTGTCAAAGATTGCAAAATTTCATTTTCCCACATTGGTTAAGTTTCACAATCATGCACAAAATTAGTATATTTCTAGAAGTCAGACTTCTCCAAGCCTGGATTCCATCTAGGATCAAATCACAGGTGCCTTATCTACTTTAATAAGTAATATCTAGCAAGCTTCACCTGGAAGCTGTTGGAGATACTTAGTTTATCTTCTCAATAAGGTGACAGCTAATGGAGTGAAGTTATCACTTCAGTGTGGAAATTAGCATCTTTGCACAAGTATTTTCTGTTGAAGATGCCTTAGGGGGGTTCATTTAAGTATATAAGCCCTTTAAGTTTAATTCACTTTTTTTTTTTTTTTTCCTTGAAGTAAATAAATCAGGGTGTGGAGGGAAAAAGAAGCAGGAGACAGAGGTCATGAAATTCAATGATATTGTGATGTCTCTCCATAGATGCCTATTCTGAAAATAAAAAAATAAACACAGTGTCTTCCAATGACAACCTATTAGTTAGCGTGTCTTGGACATAATACATTCCAAATACATGTGCTGATGGATGAAATAAGGATTCTTACAGGACAATGCTGGGCTGAAGCCCATCTTCAAACTACTAGTCAAGCAGAGGTGCCTGGTAGCACCTCACAAAATTTGTTCTTTAGTGATAAATCTTATGAAACATTACTGCAAGATGACGGAGAACTCAGAGTAAATACTGCCTTTTCAGTGACTCAAAATCATCAGGCTGGACACACTTCTTAGCATATGGAACAGATGTTTTGTAATCACTGTTTATTTGTCCCTCCTTACTATTTGTTGAACACTGTAATTTTCTTTAAGTAGACAGTAATATCTTCTGAGTAAGAACTGTGTACTTTTGTGGTTTGTGATTTGTTTTGTTGTTTTGTTGTTTTTTTTCATTGCAGTAGTAACACAATCTTTCCGATGCCTTTTCATGCCATGTAGATAGTATACACCACGTGCATAATGCAGGCCAGTCAGGTTATGAATACAACAGCATGCTTATGCAGCCCTTCATATTAAACTACTGCGTGTAGACTCCTTCACAGAACCATAGAATTATATCTGTTGGAAAAGACCTTTAAAGTCATCAAGACCAACCATTAACCTGGCACACTGCCAATCTACCACTAAACCACTTCCCTAAGCACCATATCTACCAGTCATTAAAATACATCCAGGAATGGTGACTTACTTTGACAGCCTGTTCTAATGCCTGACATTTTTTTCCTAATTCCTGAATAATTTTTTCGTAATACCCAATCTAAGCCTCCCCTGGCACAACTTGAGACCATTTCCTCTTATTCCGTGACTTGTTGCTTGAAACAAGAGGCCAACACCCTCCTTTGCAGTAGAGAGTGATAAGGTCTCCTCTCAGTCTCCTTTTCTCCAGGCTGAAAAAAACCCAGTTCCCTCAGCTACTCCTCCTAAAATTTCATGGTAGCATTAATCTTGGGTATTATACTGCAATGCTACAGAGGTCAGGAGTCATTCACACTTGCAATAATAACTAAGAGAGAAATACAGCATTGACCTAAATCAGGAACGAAGTCCATTATAGCAAAACTTATTTGATCCTTATAGTAATATTTATTTTATCTTTGACAGGTCTCTCATAAATTTCCATATACAAAGTTATTATTGGAGAATTAAATATTTTCTAACAAGAAACATTAGATGCTCACCTCCAACAACATCCCTGGCAAAGAGAGCATCTCTAAGCTAGTTTAATTTCATACTTTAGCTTATTATTAAATATAATAACTATCAAATAAAACAAATATTAAGTATAACAAATATTTCACAATTATTGTTAAATTACACAATTAAAAAAATCAGGATATCTTGAAAGCAATTGCAACTAGTGGTTAAGGGAATTTATCTTTTTTCTAAAATTAGACTTTTGCAAGTTCTAAGTCTTCTATATTTGACTCTGAGGTTTTCAGAACATTATTTTTACTTAATTAAGAATGTTAAAAAGAGATATTCAGTTGATAGAGAAACCTACTTAGATTTTAAAATGCTTTCAATGAGGTGTCTCAGTAACAGCACTGAAGAAAACTATGCAGCCATGAGAGGAGATGAAAGGTCCTTGCATAAATTGCTCAAAAGAAAGGAAATGGGGTCTCTTCTGTAAATTGCCTATTCTACAAAGAAAGAAAGTCACAGAGATTTCCCGTTCCATAGAGATTTATGCTGGACCACTTGTTGGTCAGTGTAATAATAAATGCTTTATAAAGAGTATGAATAAGCAATACACCAAATCTATTTATGATACTGAGTTGTTCAAGGAAGAAAAGAGGATGGGCTGACACTAACGGCTTTCCAGTACTCAGTAGCTTGGCAATACAAAGACAGGTGAAATTTATTATACATATACCTAGATTTTTAACTTCACATACATGATGATGATCTCTGAGCTGACCATACCATTATTTCTAATTATATCGTTATGGCAGGCAGTTTTTTTGCATTCAGTGCTTACTAGTCATTAAAAAGCAAAGCCACTGATAGAAATTGCTAGGAAAGGAATAAAGAACAAAGCAGAGATCATCATATACTATGAAGCATGAACTATGCTTCATAGAATTATTAACCACTGCATACCTGCATCTTGAATCTTGATTCCCCATCTCAAGGTGAATAGAGAGGAATTGGAGAAAGGAGGACAAGATGAATGATCAAAAGTCTAGAAGGGCTTTATCACGGCCTGTCCAAGTAAAGTACGACTCTTCAGTCTGGATAAGAGACGGCTGAGGGGCAATGTGCTAGAGATTTGTGAATGGCACAGAGATAATAAATAGGGATCAACTTCTCTCTCTGTCTCTCTTCCAACACAAGAACTGGTAAATAGCAATTGAAGACAGCATGGGAAGTTGTGGTTTTTTTAAAAAAAAGTAAAAAAAAAAAAAAAAGAAGGTGGTACTTCTTCCTGAAACATGCAATTAAATTATAAAATTCCTTGCTGCACAAAATAGCAGATATCACACGTGTATGCTTGTTGTAGGAAAAGCTAGACAGATTCAGATGAGATGCTTATTAAAGGATTATTAAAAACACAGAAACCACACCAGGATCAGAAATGATCTGCAAATTATCTGAGACCAAGGAAGTATTTGGGGTAAGTATTGTACACACTTGCGATTTTCTTATACTGCTCTTTATGTGTCAGCTTTTGGCCACGGTTAGTATCAAGATAACTTTGTTCAGCCTATATTCTAATGAAGTACAGCATTTTTATAGTCAGAGTTAAAAACAGAAATGTGCCACTATGTGTTTATGTACACTACTTTTAAAGATTTTATGAGAAAAGTGTTAGTACTAGTAATATATTCCTCAGGAAAGATGTGAGTTCACAGTTGCAACTTACAACCTGTGTAATAATGCAAAATCAGTATAGCGTGATGGGTAAAAGCTGAATCTATGCAAAAAAGCAAAGGTACTTGGCAAAGCTGTCAAACCGTGGACTGCAATGAAGTGCATAAATCACAGGAACAGTGGCTGGAAGGTGATTCTTCTATTCAGTCTCAGTTCTAACCCTCCCCATTCTCATAGCTGTGAAAAATACATTCAACATCTTCCATTATGACACTGCACAGAAGAGGGCAATCCACATGCAAAAAGTGAGCATGGTAGCCATGTTAACCAGCCGTTTCACTGAGCTCCATTTGAAATATTGAGTACCGTGTGACACTTAGATGAGAGATGTCAAATCTGCATCATCTATTTTGTTTGGGATAGTGTCTTGTCAAATTTCATCACTTATCTGGCAAGATTAAAGTTCTGCTTATCTTCACTGAAGATAGTTTGGATATTTTTTTTCAGCAAGAAGAACGATATATTGAACAAATTCCCAAATCTTCTCTCTTAGCCTAATACATTGTAAAAGTTGAATCAAATGTGACATTCAAAAATGAAATAAAAAATAATTATGACATGTGTTCCCTGAATCAAAATTCTTACATATGTGGTATTAACAAATAAGGTAATTCTTCTTTCGCACTGGGAGAAAGATAAATGTGAGAGTTACCTGACCAGGCTTTGCATCCTCACAGACGACTACATCATACTCTCTGGCAAGCTCTGGAGGGTTGTCATTGACGTCCAGAATTCTAACACCAACTGGAACGTGGCTCACTTGCCCAGGATCGTCTGCAAAATATACAGGAGACTATTAAACCTTTTGAAATATTCTATATTCTGTGACATCCTCAATTTAAACATAGTTTCTTAACACAATAACTGAATTAGAACTACAGGCAGACATTTAGGTAGAAAGATACTAAAATATGTTGTTTGCTGTGCATCATAAAGTGTTTTGAGAAACAATAAAAAAAGTAGAAAGTATAGTATGAGTCTTAAGTCGCTGTTACATCAATTAAAATGTAGGTTAATCTGGAACTAAAGTGGGAGAAAACTGTTGCAGCTATCATATACCATCACACTGTATAAGAAGTTGTCAATTGCTTTGTCATGAATGTAAGTGTCACCACAGTATTGAAGAAAACCTAATATGGAAAATAATAAACATCTTCTTTTCCTCAGTCCTCTAAAGAGTTTGTGAAATAAAATACCAAAATAATAACAAAATAATTATATATAGGCACATATAAACTTTTTCCAGTCTAGTGTTTGGATTCACCACAAGTTACTATGCTATCACACTAAGTAGTTTATGAGTCTTGCTTTAACAGTGACATACTAGTAAGAAAACAGTGTTTAAATAACCTTGTCTTAGGCTATGATTTATACTTGCATGAGAGCTCACCCTCAAGAAGCACAAAAACCAGAATTCTTTCAATGAGAATACACTTTCCATGATGAAATGGAAAAAAACACAATTTTGTTTAATTTCTTTGTTCTTACTACTACGTACTAAGACAAAATTATGTTATTGAAAGAATTATATATTAAAACTTTTTATAACCAAAATACATATTTGAAATCTGTATAAGTATCACTTAGTTAGATTATAAATGTCATTTTAATTCTACCAGTAAACGAAACTATCAGTAGAAGCCAGAAAAGTCAATCTTTCAATCACAAGATGGAAGAATGGGTTCTTACAGATTGTCATTTTAAAAGTGCATGTAGTCTTAATCTCATTTGCCTTGGTGATTTTGATCTTAATCCACACCATATTTCTGACAAAACTGGTAATTTAAAAAAATGCCTTAGATTTGTCAGACTTTTAATAGCTTCTTCTTAGTATTATGAAAAAAAAATAAAAATTTATTAGACACATATGTGGATTAAAAGCCACCAGCTTCCCAATGAAAGAATACTTGAGAATGTCTCCAGGAGACCATGTGGGGTATGACTATTAACACAAAAAGATGCTTGTTTTTTTCTTTGGATGTAGGTCATGAGATTGTGGAGAATAGCACAAGAAGTGGAGACTGAATATGTCTTATTGATCACTGAAATATAGTTTACTAACTTAGGTAACTTCCTCTGTCAATGTCATCAGACAATCCAATTACAAAAATCCTGTAATTGCAATTACAAAACATGGTATCAAGCATCAGATGATCTAGAGATGATCTGTGACTCAAAGGAGTTTTATTCTTGAGGCCTTGTTCAGGAGGGTCTTGCACATAGTTTGTAACATTTGTGAAGTAGAAAGTTGTTTTAAAGCAGACAAAGAGAGAGCACACAAAAGCACAGAAAGGATACAGAAGGCAGTAAAGGGTTAAGGACTAACAAATCCATTTGGGAGTGGATTCACTAACTACAGTGCAGGAATAGATTATTTTAATACTAGAGAAATCTCAAAGAAGCTCTTGCCAGCAGGCAAAACCAGCTGTCATTTTAAGATAATCATAGAATCACTGAAATATTTTAGTTGAAAGAGACTTCTGGAGGTCACTAGTTCAGTCCTCAGCTCAAAGCAGGGCCATCTTCAAAGGCGTAAGGAGGTATATTTCATGTAAGAGGAAAGCAGTAAAATAAGCAGGAAGAGCACAGTGCAGAGGGTACCAGAGATAGAGAAGACCTGTTCTGTAGGTTTGGTGTATTTGGAATGGTTACTGAGGAAGGAAAATAAAACTTTTTAGTTCAATCTGTGGCACAAAAATGGTAAATACATATGTTTCAGTACAGTATATCAGACCGTTTTGCCACATCTTGTCCCCTTGTGTCTGTCACTGCTACCCAGTGCAGTCTTACTCTAGTCTGTTGAATTTGCATTATTTTCACAGAGGTTTCATAGAGAGTCAGAGAGTTTACCTTTATTTGTTCCACAGCTGCTTTGCAGTACAAAGAACTCATAAATACCTTAACAGTTAAAAAAAGCTCTTAATGCACAAAGTACTATGAATATCTTTCTGGAAGCAGTTATCCCATGGGATTGTTAGCATTAACACCACTTACCGAAACAGTCTAAGTTTGTTAGATTGTTTATACTATATAGTATAAACATTGTGCATACAAGATGATACCACAGTTTATAATAGTATGAGAGAATGAGAATGAATTAAAAGGGACCTTATAAATGTATTTGTTTGGGTTATTTTAGGTTTGGTTTCTTTGGTTTTTTTATAAAATAAAAAAAACTTAAAAATTTTCAGGTGTACAACTCCCGTACAATATCCAAACCACTCTAATAACTGGTCCTTTTAGTAGTACCTTTTTGTTAATTATACTTACATTTGCAGCAGCAGTTTGGCAAGTTTCCAGTTTTAAGATAATCAGTATTGACATATATTTCAGGCCTGTGAATTATAAAATTGCCAGATGCATAACATGTCCTATTAACATTATGCCTCAAGAGCAGATTTTTCAAAGTGAATGCCTGCTGTTTGAGGGATAACTGAAGCAGAAATATTGCTCTGACTCACCTATGTTACGTACTCACTTTCTTATGCTTGAGACTTTTCCCAGAATAAATAGTTCTTCTGCCAGAATACTAAATATCTGTAAAGTGAATCAATTTCATTAAGTATCAGCCCCTTCATCAGCAACTTCTCTGTGAAGTCCCTGTCCACAGCCAGTCTCAATTCTTGAATCTTCTGTTAATTTCTGTGGTCAAACTTTAAAACGCTTATTTAATAAGAAAGCTTTTTAATACAGCTACTGCTATCTGAATCTTCCTCTTGTTATTAAGAAAATTCCCATGGGTTTTATGAAAAGAAATTCTGCCTAAATGACATTTTTTATTATTTTTTTTTTTTTTTAAGTTAGACTGGTATAGTTAAACAGTTATTATTTTGAAAGCTGAGTGAATAGTTTAACTCAGAGACAGCCTATTTAAAAGGGTGAAGGATTTTACAAACAAATCAAGTAATTTTATGTTTCATGATCTAGAACAAAAATCTTCGTGTATCTTCATGTGGATTAGAATTAATATCTATCCTTTTGAATCATCAATATTAAATATTGATCTTAATCAGTACAATAAGAACTTTTTTTTTCTCATTTTGACACCTTTTCAAGACTCTATGAGGCAAGCCAACACTTAGGATGTTGTCTATGTTTGAGCAGTTGTTCTATTACCCAATGAACCCTTCACCTGAGAACGGGAATCAGGAAGAAGAAGGGTTTCCAGATTTATTAAAATAATAATAAAGAGCAACTATTATTCTCAATACTACTATGAACACCAAAGTTATACTCAGCCCATATAGTGGTCATGAGCTGTGAATGCTGAATGCCAAACACTGTGAGCACCACAGCTCCGGTGAGAGCGCAATGATCACAGCAAACAGGAAAGTAGGCCTCAGGAGCAGAACAATGGACAAGAGCCTGTGGGGACAGCGGCCTTTGAGGAAGAGTCCTGTCTCCAGCAAACTTCACAATTTATATTGAGAGTGATGCTTATGATATTCCAAACAACTGTTGGCCAAGTTGGGTCAGCTGCTGTCAGTTCACTCCTGCTAGCACTAGCAGCTGGCTAGCTCAAAACTGCTGACAACCTTTATCACCGTGGAAAACCACGTACCATGTCTGAAAATAAACTGCAACTAAGTGCTTTAACAACTTTGTTCTCACAGAATTGGGTGCTGCAGTTTTCTCAAAAATTGCAGCTTCCCTGAACAGAAAATTGATTTTATAATTCTATCCCAGCAAAACAAGGACAGAAGTTCAACCAGCTATCTATTCCAGTACTTTTAAAAAGAGAAGTAGAAAGCAGTTACCACACTTCTTTAGTAATTACTAGTTCTGGTGCATTAGAAGACTAAATGCAGATCTAGGAAGAATAAAATGTACTACAAAAAACAGAACTAAAGTGATGAAAGAAAGTCTAGTATGTAAGCAAGAGCATTAATATTCAGAAAATACTGTGTTTAATTCAGGATAGTGTATATGTGATTAACTAGATATTCTGTCAAGAAGAGAAGTATGCAGAATCTAGTAATGTTCTATCCTGTTTTTTTAAGATAGCATGTACTTCTAAATACTGTTACCTGAAGATGGCTAGAAAATGTTCTCATTTTTCTTACAGCAAAATCTGACTTTTCACTGATGGACACAAACCTGAAGGGCACTCATAGTATCTCTTGGATCATGCTAGTAGTTGTAACAGTAGTAGTAACAGGATCGATAGTAGTAATAATAGCACTGCAGCAGACTTAAAACATATAGCGCTCTCAAGCTGGCAACTCCCTTTGCCTTAATGTAAGAAAAATTCTGCAGCTCATAGAAAACACTGGTGCTCACCTTCTAAACAGATCTGGGAACCACAAAATATACTGGTCCTGTGGCCAGAAATGTGTGGTTTGAGATTCAGGTACTGACTGATTCATAAAGCCCTGAACAGGGAAATGTCACATCCTAAAGACTGTATCTTCTTTGGGGACCCACCCTTGCAGCCCAGAAGAGCCATACCCTACATCATCTTCAGATGACAGGGTAGGAATATCTTCATCGTATCTTTCCCCAAAGAAAGTGAGGAGAAGAAAATTCATCATTCCTAGAAGCCAATGACTAAACCAAGATAAACAGTGAATTAAGCATCAACTTGGAATTTGAATTTTCACTTCTTGTGCAGGATGGAGAACTAGCTGCCATTTGACAACTGTTGCTTTTTTGTTAAACTGTTTTGTATAGGTTTTCCTTATTGCACTGATAAATAATTTTAAAAGAACCACAGATTCTGATACAAATCATATTATTGTGATTTTATGGTCCATCAGTAGGCAACTTGCCAAGGCTGAAAATAAACTGTATCACTGGAAATTTTGGATAGGGTACCAGCATTGTGTTTAGCTCCCACCATTAAGAAGATATCAGATACCCAGTTTGTCACTACTCTATGAGCAAAATAGTCTTAACAATCAGACCATGTAGTTTTTACAGTCTGCTTTAATCTGGTCCACATTTTGGGAAATATTTTTGTGGCAGAATCTTCCTTGGAAAAAATAAACTAATTGTTACCAGTATCAAAACTTTCTGAAACTGAGCTAGCAGGCAGAATGCAAGTGAGGTCAAAGATTAAGAATAAATGTGAGTGATAATCATATATGTAGCAAAACAATATGTAAGACAAAATTTTCCTGTACTGTTGTTAAAAAAAAAAAAAAAAAAGTGTATTTCATCATTTAAGTACACTCTGTATTGTTAAAAAATATTAGATTTGGATAAAAAAAATATAGACTGCAAATACATATGAGGAAATGTTATGTTTAGTGCAAGGAAAAATTCACTTCAAGGAAAAAGTATGACACAAAGCCAGCAACAATCTCACTAATATTATACAATCATCCTGCTCTCCACCAGATACAGAGATTATAACACTGTAACAGCACTTTTTTCTGAGTTGTTTTCTTTTAGATCTTGAAAAGGCTTTCTTTGTATAAAATTTAATTGTTTGATACGAGGCATTAGATTATTTTTGATTATAGAAAGAAATGAGAAAATAAAATGTAATTAATTCTCCTTGTTTTCTAATTCTTTCAATGCTATCTGTCAGGAAGCTATTACTCTATAGACTCACTTGCTTCAGGCATTGCATATGTTGTTCTCATGTGATTCAAAATAACCAGAAATAAACATCTACTTTTGTCTTCTGATTTTACTTTTTGTAAAATAAATGGAATTTTCTGTATTTCAATTTCTGCACATTGCCTCATGTTATTTCACTAGGTACCACTTTCCTCATTATTTTTTTTTTTCCTCATCATGAGTCTTTCCTCTTCTTTGAGCTACTAGATATTGTCCAAAGAAGCGCAACAAAACTGATGAAGGGTTTGAAGGATATGTCTTATGAGGAGCGGCAGATGGAGCTGGGGTTGTTTAGCCTAGAGTGAGGGAGGCTGAGGGGAGACCTCATGGCTCTCTACAACTACCTGAAAGGAGGTTGCAAAGAGGTGGGGATTGGTCTTTTCAATGAAGTTAGAAGTGATAAGAGGAAATGGCCTCAAGATGAGCCAGGGGAGGTTTAGATTGGATGGTAGGAAGAATTTCTTCACTGAAGGGGTTATCAGGCACTGCAATAAGCTGCCCAGGGCAGTGGTGGAGTCACCATCCCTGGGGCTACTTAAGAGTTGTATAGACATAGTACATAGGGACATGGCTTAGTTAAGGACTTGTCAGTGTTAAGGTAAAGGTTGGACTTGATGATCTTAAAGGTCTTTTCCAACCAAGGTAATTCTGTGAGTCTGTGATCTTTGCTTCTCTCCTTTAGCCCCACTATCAGATATGTAAACACATTGATAAGCTCTTCTGAGCCTACTCATTTCCCGGCAGAACAGACCCAGCTCTTTCTGCCACTCCATGTATAACAAATAATCCAGTTCTTGAAGATTTCATGCCTTTTCACTGGACGTAGTCCAGCTGCATCATGTCTGTCTTGCACTGGCGAGCCCACATCTGGACCCAGCACTCCATGCGTGGCCTCACCAGTGCTGTGTAGTGGGGAAGGATCACCACCCTCGACCTGCTGGCAGCACTCCTTCTCATGCAGTGCAGAAATACAGTTGGCCTTCTTTGCCATAAGGGCACATTTCTGGCTCATGTTCAACTTGCACCCACCAGGATGTCCACATCCTTTTTTGCAAAGCTACTCTCCATCTAGTTGGCCTACCTGTGTACTGGTGCATGGGATTACACCTCTCCAAGTGTTGGACTCTGCATTTCCTATCACTGACATTCACAAGGCTCCTGTTCACCCATTTCTCCAGTCTGTCAAGATGCCTCTGGATGGCAGCACGACAGAATCACAGAATCATCATGGTTAGAAAAGACCTCTAAGATCACCAATGGTACACCCAGCGTGGGGGGAAAGGGAACAACACAACCCACCTGAACAAAAAACAATAAAAAATAGCCCCACAATCACACACCCCAAAAAACTGACAACACTTAACCCACAAAAAACCCACCATGTCCACTAGAGCAAGGTCTGAAGTGCCACATCTACATGTTTCTTGAATACCTCCAGAGATGGTGACTCCAATACCTCCCTGGGCAGCCTGTTTTAGTGCCTAACGACTCTTTCAGTAAAGAAATTCTTCCTAATATGTAGACTAAACCTCCCTGGCACAATTTCAGGCCATTTTCCCCAGTCCTATTGTTATCCACTTGGGAGAAGAGGCCAACACCCACCACACTACAACCTTCTTTCAGGTAGCTGTGGAGAGCAATGAGGTCTTCCCTCAGCCTCCTCTTCTCCAAACTAAACAATCCCAGATCCCTCAGCATCTCTTCATAGGACTTGTTCTCTAACCCTTCACCAGCTTGCTAGTTCTCTGGACACGCTCTAGCACCTAAATGTCTTTCTTGTAGTCAGGGACCCAGAACTGAGCACAGCACTAGAGGTGCGGCCTCATCAGTGCCTAGATCAGGGGCATGATCACCTCTCTACTCCAGCTGGCCATGCTATTCCCGATGCAGGCCAGGATGCTTTTGGCCTTCTTGGCCACATGGGCACACTGCTGGCTCATGTTAAGCTAGCTGTCAACCAGTACTTTCAAGTCTTTTTCTGCTGGGCAGCTTTCCAGCTGTGTCATTTGCAAACTGTCTGAGAGTGCATTCTGTCACATCAACCAGGACATTAATGAAGAGATTAAATAGTATTGCATCCAGTATCAGGCTCCGGGGGTACTCCCCTAGTGACCGGCTGCACTTTGGACTGCTGACCACAACCTGTTGAGCCTGCCTTTAAGAGAGTTTCCAACCCACTTCAGCATTCATTTATCTAGCCCAGACTTCAATCTGTCTTGCTCTTACATTATATTCTTTAAATCCTCCTTAATACTTAGCAGCTAGGGAGGGTTTTTTGTGAATCTGAATCACATCCTATTATTGTGTGCTATCATTACAAAGAATTCTAATTGATAGATCCTACACCAGTCCTTAAAATAGCTCAGCCCTAACTTTTTCCACTCCCAGAGGAACAACCATTCACTATGACTATTTCTTTCCTCTAAATCAGTCTTTAATTTGTTATAAAACTTTGTGAACTTGCTCTCTATTACTGTATTTCCACTACTCTTAACAAAGACTTTGTCAAAAAGCTTTAATAGAGTTAAGCAAATTGTATCTCCATCCTCTTTCAAATACTCTTTTATAAGCTTTTTCAAAGAATTCAAACATGCTAATGAAATGTGAATAATCTACGTGAAACATATTTTTAAATCCTATTACTATCAATTTGTAGTCCTTCCCCCTACATAGTCTCTAGATCCTTCAATGTATTATGTAGTACTACTTCATCATTTTTCTTATTCTCTAATACCACAAAGAGTTTTCAGGAAGCACTAGTGAAACAATCAAAATTACATCTTCAGTCATGTGCCCTGGACACCAAAATCACACTACTGCTTATTGTATGTTGCTGTTTAAGAACAGTGCATGTTAAAAAGGATTGTCCCAGCCACTTTCATGGCAATGAACTCTGTTGTGCTTTAGGAAGCATCTGTGTTAATGGAAAAAAAACCACTGATGGTTACATGAGCATTCCTTCCACAGAAGAAAAGGCAATGGAAATTCATCAGACTTCAAGACCTTTCAAATGCACAGGCAAGTATTTATTGTATCTTAACCTGGCAATTTGCCTATCAATAGTAAACTGGCAGCCTTCTCATATACAGAAAACCACAGTAAATTTACATAGGTGGAATCACATAGACATTTTGGGTTTTGTTTATTGTTCTGTGGAATTAGGGAATTTGTAAAGACAGAGAAAATTCTCCTTTATCAAAACTGGTTAAAGAATCCATGGTATTAAAAAGAACTTAACTTCCTAAGATAATGCTTCTTAAAATATATAAAAATATTATTTTCCTTTCTATTTTTTTTAATATTAATTTTTATTATTTACCTATCTCAGAAGCAGCCACTGTGATGTTGTACCAAGGTGTCTCCTCTCTGTCAAAGATCTTGGCAGTCTTAATGGTCCCAGTACTAGCATCAATGGCAAAATACGCATCTTCTTCTGTGTTATGATCAATGAAATATCTATGAAGAAATAAATAAAAAAAAAGGTATACACATTCTAGTATGTATAATCCAAAATAAACAAAAGGTACATAAGAATATTCCTTTCAAGCTTTTAAAACAATAGAATTAAAAAAACCCACAAATACTATGTTATGGAGACACCCAAAGTAACACTATATTTCATTTATTTCATAATGTTACATTTCTTTTGATACACAAGGGTTTGACTGTGAAACACTGATTTTACAAAGCAGGATATAATCCTGTCAAAGGTAAGATACAGAGATGTTTTGACTAAAAAATCATAAAATAGAAAGGCAGAAAAGAAAACATTAATATACAATTCTTTTCTTATTTACTTGTCACTGCAAACCTATGTTCTCAGTCCTAGTACCTGTTTTGAAGCATGTCTCTCTGACACGAAGTTCATGACATGATGACATAAACCATTTTGAACATAATCATTACCGAGACTAGTAGCAGAAAGGGCTGATTCCAAGAGCTGCAATTGACACCACTCTAGAAGCAGAACTAAGCACCCCTGCTTAATTCCCTTGGCTTCTGAGCAGAGAAAGTAAAAACCTTGAAGTGGGTAATGGAAGCAGAGGAAGGGAACACAAAAAAGAGATCGACCAGACATTTTTTCTCAAAGCCACAATAATTTAAAACAGCAGCCTACAAATTAAGTAATTACAGACCCCTGTCAAGTTTTCTTCACTGACTTCAGACTTGATGAAAAAAATAAGGAAAAAGCTTCTAAGTCTTTTCTATAACAAAATTGTTTTTCCTGATAATTTGTCAGCCCTGCTTTCATTAGTGAAGTTTTTGATACATGGATGTTATATATAGGTTAAAATTATTCATTTGTCCTATTCAATTGTTCTTATTTCTACATCACCAAAAAGTGTAATTGCCAGTTAATAAAAAGAGTGGTGCATATAAAGGCTGCCAAGCGCAAAAAAAAAGTTAAAAATAACCAGAGTTTTATTTATCTCACAATGTACTTATTTTGAATACTTATGAAAAAAAACAAACAACAAACAAGCAAACATTTAATTGAATGATGTATTACATTAAGATACAATCCGTGATAAAGCAATGGAAATAAAACACGAGAAAAGAAGGCAGCAATTTGAGTGAGTCAACGTATTTGGTCAAAGGACAGGGAAAAGATGGCTAGGACTTGATGATTTAGGTTAAATCTTGCTTGTTGAAGAGAACCTGAATCCAACTCTTGCACGTGCAAGAAGTATTTTACATCTGCCTTACAATATGCTATTATGACTCGGAAGTCAAGATTTTATTTTCATGCTTCCAGTATTTTCAGCAATTAACAAACTGTAGGTCAGACACTGGAAATCAAAACAGCCAAACCTAGCTTACAAAATCTTTCCTTCTCATCTGCTCTCCATCTTTCTTTTCAACATTGTGAAGAGTGAAACAGCTCCCGTATGACTGTGGGAGCTGCTGGAGAGACGGCAAACCTCCGTCCCCACCCATGTTATGCTCCTCTGGCATAAGGATTGAACTTGCTGTCTGAATGATGTCTGTATCTGAAATATAGTCAGAATGACATTAACAACTAACACCTGAGAATACTTCATTCTAATATAATCCAGAAGTGCTCAATAAAGACACTTTGGATGTGCAAAATTGCAGCTGAAGTTGCTTCAAACAGGCAACAGGCTCAAACTGTCTCCATATTGAAAGAAGACAAGCAAGAAGTCAATTGTGTAGGGGATGGGGCAAACATTTTTAACAATTTAAGTCAGGAAATATTTTTTTGAGAGGATATTATTTAGTCCATGTGTCCCAAATTGGATTGAAAAAAGCAAAACAAATGATGTTGCCAGAAAGTGAACCAAAAAAAAAAATTGATTAATTTCTAATTGCTGAATCACAGTGGGCATTGCAGATGTGCTTCGAAAAGTCGGTGGGCTTGTCAGTGTTCAGTAAACTCAGAAGATGAATTAAAAGCAAACTCTTGACCTCTATTCATCAGTCACTGCTCATGTCATGCTGGATATTACACCTATCCAAGAAAATTTATGTTGGTTTTGAGGAATACTGGAATCCTCTGAGCGCCCATCACAAAGCCAACAAAAAAAAGGGATGACACAACTATCCTATTGTCATTATTTTATGTGTCAGTATTGGTCCAGGCTATCCATACCTCTTTATTTGGGAATCAGTATTTGATTTTCAATTTCAGAACAACAACTTTTTTCCAGAGTCTCTGCAGATGTCAGTCTTCCATGAAGCACAGATTTTCAGGTTCTCCAAGTCTTTATTTGTCATAGAAATATTTTGAAAGATTGTGCCAATATCAGTGGAGAAGTTGTATTTTCTAGAGGTGCAGCTAGCCTTACCTTTTACTAGTTACAAAACCTTTAGAGACAGAGTGGAATCAAATTATAAAATTCTGTAAAGCTGCCATGCTTGCCACAGGGTTGTGTTGAGATTTGAATATCAAACAGATGAACCATGCTTCAGATGGAGAAATCTCCTCTCGACTCATGCCTTATGTGTAGCAGCATAGGAACCTGAGCTATGACAAACAGTTGAAACATTTGGCTATACTACTAGCAAGGCAGAAACAATGAACACTTGGTTGTGTTGGGCAAGATGGACAGAACACATGTACACAAATATCTTTTACATGATAGACTTGTATGCTGATGAAGGAAGCACTGGAAGCATAATCGTCCCTCAATTTTCTTGGAGACATTAGCAAGACCCTTTACTTGTAGAGCTTACAATCAGGTATACAATGAGAAAACTAATTCCTTCTCTCCTACTAAAGCCTTGTTTTTCTTTGGTTCTCCTGAAAATGAAAAGAATTATTAGGGGGAGGGGGGAGAAAGTTTCACCGTATAACTCAAGAGTCTTGTCCCTGCAGACATTTATTACCGTGGACATTGTTTATTTATTATCAACATCGGGCACAGTGTCTACTCTGTGAATCAGTATTGTGCTAACCACAGAACCATAAAAATAGGGATATTTCATATTTGTAGAGAGAAGCTTAAAACCAGACAGGATTTCAAATTGGGCTTAGATGAGAAAAAAACTTAAAGCAGTAAGAAAACTCAGCTGCTTTTGTGTGTGTGACATAATGAATCATTACCTCTACCTCTAGTATAGAACAAAAACCAACAAATACCTGTCCCAAATATGAAGCTTGTGTAGAAAACTTGGTTTGATGCTGTTAGGAATTCTGACTACCTAATACTTCTTTTTCATAGACATTCAGTAAAACATGGTCTTATTTTTTTTATATGAGCACCTTTTTCTAAAATGGTGATTTATATGTATGCTATAGAAACTATATGTTATCAGTTTTGAGAACTCAGTATTGGATGAATAATTTTATTTGTATTTTCTAAATAATTAATGTAAATAAGGTGATCCTGAGGTAACTTATTGTACTAATACTTCCACTTCCAGTGATACTACATTAATGAAAATGTTTTCATTTATTCACAGTAGAACTTCCCCTTCATGTGCTAACTTTTGCATACAGTTAAAGACATACTGAAGCATTCACAGGTTGTCAGAATTTTACTCGATCATAAATAATAAAAGTGGCCCTTTCTTAAGCTTTCCCATTATGATAATGTTCAGTTCTCTTCCCTTAGTCCAGATTGTTCCTTAAGATTGCTATGTACATCAAATCTAAAGCCACCACTTGCATTGCTGCAGTTTCCAACCTTCATGAATGTCTCAGTAAAACAGATATTCTCACACAGCAGAAGAATTAGGAATGCAAATCTAAAGCACTGCTCCTAAATGCTCTAATACATTTTGTAAAAGAAACTTCCTTAGTATAGCCACTCATTTTTGTCACATGTAAGAAAACATTTAGAACAAATTTAGTAACATTTATACATTGTGTGATATTTTAGGCCTTTATAAATACTAGCCACTGACTTATCTACATGTTGAGAATAAAGAGCATGCATATCCATAAATGCACCATACTCCAGAGCCAATGATCCTTTTCTTAGGCTTCTCAATTTATTTAATCCAGTAAAAAAAAATACTTTCAGCTAGATAATAGTGGCAACAAAAATAGTCACATGCTTCCCCTCCTATTCTTCCCTCCACCTCTACTGAGTAAATGCTTTTCAATATTTTTTCTAGACTGAAAAAACCTATACTGCAAGTTTTGAATTTCAAAATGTTACTTCAAAACTAAATTTTCACCTTAATTCAGTTGACTCTTCTTATTTAGAATGCACTTACTTTAAAATGAATTTACAATATTCATTGCAGATATTGCTTTACAGATATTTACTCATGACAAGGCTCTGTGAATTAGTATACTTTTAACAATTAAATCAGCACATCTGAGCTGCATGGCACATGTTAATAAAGAGAGTTAATAACAAGACATGCCTAGAAAAACAGCTCTCCATAAACAGTTCACGTCAAACCAGCAACAGAAACCAGTCTTAAATAAACTACATTTAAAAGGATCATTAATATAGAGAACTTATTAGTCACAGTATCTGAGGAGAATCTGAAGGAAAATAAATACCAAAACTTAGTCCTGCTACCACTAGGAAATGCAACATGTGCCACCTTTTTATTAGGTGAAGTCATTCAATTGAAGGGCATTCCCAGCTTCCATTGACACCATTACTCCTATTTCTGATCAAAGCAGCTCCCTGGCTCCTGTGACTTCATTTCTCACTTCCAGTCTTTTAGTGAAGAAGTGGTTCAGGGGCAATAGGCATTCCCACCAATTTTTTTTGGAAACTAAAAGCATTTGCATTAATTAGGAAATAAAGTGAAATATACATGCAAGATAGTATTTTTTTGCAAAAGGATACTCTAGATACATATTTCAGTTTGCAGTAATAAAGCAGTCAGGCTCTAATAACATAGACAGTGCCTAAATAACATATGCTAAAGGACTTCAGGAACATTAATGAGTTTCCAACCTTTTAGGAGGGCTTCTGAAGAATAAACCTATAAGCATTTCAGAATCACTATCCCTAAATTTTTCACTCAAGTTAATATTAACATCAGTTTGTCACTTGACAGACAAGTAGCATAGTTTATTACTATTCCAGTATGCCAGTATGTCTTTCTCCAGTTAATATGTTTTAAGGAAGAGCTTTGAGTTTGAGTTTTGTATAGTTTTGAGTTTTTAACTAATTTCAATCCTGGCTACAAGCCTATTATTTCCAATGAACTTCCAAAGTCATGTTTCAGTCAGATGTGGATTAACAGGTCACAGTACTTCTTTGGTTTTTTTTATTGAAACATAGGTTAACAGTCAGTTCTTGTGAAACTTGTTACAAAGAGGCACTTTAAAAAGGCCACGGGGAGAGGATCTATATCCTCTGCCAAACTAATTCCAACATCTGCATATCAATTAGAAATCAAATGCCATTATATGGAAACCTCTTTAGTTGAAAATTTATGCCAAGAATTTTTTTTTTCTAAGAAAGAGATGCTCAAAGTATAGAGATATTTATTTATTTAAAAAATACATTATTAAAAGAAAAAAAAAAAAAGTGCAATGATTACACAGGGAGGGAGATATACCAGGAAAAACAGTGAGAGAATTAATCAACTGCAACTCTCTGTGTTTGGCGAACTGCAGAGCAACAAGAAATGGCATATTGTGGCACATAACTCTGGTGCATGCCTTTCATCTCCTCTCTGCCTCCTGACAGCTGCACTCTGAGAACCAACGGCATCCTCTTGAACTCAAATGAAGCAGTAGGGAGACATTCTGTCGCCATGACTGTCTTGCACTCCCTTTCAGGACCAATCTATTTCCCTGTAGTTCAAACAAACTTCTCTAGAAGAGGAAAGCAATTGTGAAGTGTGAGTCAGAAATCAGCTGACACAACAGTAGACAACTGTTTTTCTCTTTACAGTACGTCTGACAGGTTATGGAGATATTAGATATTCCAGAACTCCTCAGCAGATTACTACTGAGAACTTTCCAGCTATGGAAATGAAATACTTTTGAAGAAAGCTTAGAGAAAGTGATCTCTCTGCTTAGCACTACTTTTTTTTTCCTAAACAGGAATATAAAGCATAACTTAGAGAAAATACTGTACCTCTTAGAGCACTGACAGGAACCTACTGAGTCAGCTCTGGTGCTGACTGCCAGCTGACATCCATCAGCTGATAAGCAGTACCTTGTTGTATCCCATATGGGACTCCTGGCTCATACAAAATCTCATACAAAAATCTCTCATACAAAAATCTCAGCTGATCAGAAGGGGCAACCTTCTCTCTCTTAGTCCTGGAGATGTGAGGTGTCAGATCCCAGGAAGTGCAGGGGAATTGTAAGCAGTGAAGTGCTGCCTCCCAGCAAAGCCTCTGAGAGACAGCCACTACTGATTTGCATTTTATGCAGAAGTTGGCTTCCTGTTTCCATTCCTATCCCACAAACACTGCTAACACGCCACTTGCCTCAGACACTGGAAATTCAGAACACTGGTCATTTGGAGGAAATGAGCCATTCCTCTACTCCTGTATTTTCTAGCTGACAATTTCTGCCTGCATGCATTAACCACTGATCCTCTTTTCTGGCTAATTCTGCCAGTAAATGTATAGACTAAAAACAGCCCACGCCCTTACAGACATAATTCAGAAGTCAAAGTAAGATAGAGGTTTGTTTCCTTTTCCTGTCTTTATGAATCTCTTCAGAGGATTACAACTGTCCAAACCCATTTCAAGTGGAGTTTTTGATGGCAGAAAGGCTATATTGAAGTTGCTTTTTATTCAGAGAGATTAACTCTTAGATTCCAATGCTGCTAAGACATAAAGTGCAGTCTGTGTTAGATGAGAATCACTTTTTGTTCTTAAAAGGTTTACCAGCTAAATTATGGTATTCTAATTGCATATTGTATTTTTTTCTCCTCATACTAAAGGCTACAACAAATAAAACCAAGATTGATATATTTATGCCTATCTATTGGACTTGAACGGCCTTACCAGAAGACTACACCACAGAGATATTAAGATATTAAAGCTGACTCCTAAAACCCTAGAAGAATTTTAAATACTAGAGGCATTCTGAAGCCATTGTAAAAATTATAGAACCATAATGATGATGTCCAGGCATCGAGTCACTATATAAAGATGATCTGTCAGTTCTTTCTTTCACAGCTCTAAGTGAGGGATGGAGGTGGTTCCAATTGCTGTGAGATTTTGACCACCATCCTGAGCTGGATGCTTCCTAAACTGAACAGCTGTCAGAATAGCTTACCAGTTCCTGCACAGAGAGACAGACATTTTTGTTGATGGGAGTTCTTAAACAGCTTGACAAGAATCAAAAATGGCCTAAAGGAAAAAATAAGCAACATATCTCCCACCTTAACACTATAAAGAAATGGTTTAAAATGGTTCCTCCCTGTGAAGACAGAGACTCAGCCATTCAAAATATGGTGTTCTTTTCCTGTTTTTTATTTACTGACCATCTAGGACAAGAATAATACTTGAGGAATAGAGAGCAAAAAAATGAAGATGAGATGGAGAAGCACAACACTGCTTCTCTCTGCTAAGTAACTGTGAGCCATTCACATGCCCTGGGAACATATTAATGTGTCTCTGTAGGTGTTGATCACAGGGTTATAACAGTGCCATGTTTTGTAGGTCTGAGGAGAGTGGAGGACAGATGTCTCCTTTTGCTTCCAAAAGTGCAGGGTTAGCAGGATCCAGGGTGGATGTTCAGCCATCACGCACATGACAGAGCAATGGTCAATGCACAACAGCATTCATCTCAGCAAGCTGCCCTACGTATAAATAACAAAGCTTCCTGTGCACAGGATAGCAGAAAGCAAAATGACCTTATTTCAGTTATAAGAAATTCAAAGAGCAAGCAAGACAAATCAAACTAGGTGAAGAGGTTTTTATATTCTCCAGCAGGGGATCAATCTTACACCTTCTCCCTACTTACAGAAGGGGGGTATGGCATAGAAACCAGTACTGATTTCAGAAAACAGGAAAAAAGATATTTAAAAATACAGTTTTCATTTTCAATGCCCTCCTCGATCCCCTCACACAGCTCTCTCATCCCTTCACTTACTATGCTGACACTGTATGACCAAAATTTGAGAGACTGAGTTTGAATGAAAAGCTCAGATTTTATTCCACCTCTATTAAATATTAATTTTTAATTAAAAAAGAGTCTATAACTGTGCTGGTTTGGTTTGGTGGGATTTTTGGTAGTGGGGGAGGGGCACTATAGGTGGCTCTGGTAAGAAGCTGAGATGCTCCCCCAGCTCCCAAACCAGTGAGCCAAGGAGCCATTAGAGAGGGACAATAGATGTGCCTCTGTGATTAACACACAAAAGAAATGAAGTAAGACGTTAGTAGAGCAAGCAAAAAGAGCTGGAGAGGCAGAGCAGTGCCCGTGGCCGGTGAGGAAGAAGGGGAAGAAGGTGGCCTAGCAGAAGCTTCCCTGCAAGCTATCACAAGATGGCAGGCTGCCCCCTGCATTCACAGAATGATGTGGTGGAACACTCCCTGAAGATGCCAGGAGGGGTGAATTTAGATTTTTTACCAGAGGACTTGAATTATTCAGCTGTAGAAGACCCCGTGGCAGGAGAGGTGACTGTTCCCAAAGCAGCCCGTGACTGTGTGGGAAGCCCACACTGCAGCAGTTTGCTCCTGACCTTGTGGGAAGGACTCATGAAGGAGAGGTTTGTGAAGGACTCTCTCCCATGGCAGGAACCCCGTGGGGAAGCAAGGGAGGACTAAGGAGGAAGGAGTAGTAAGGAACACCAGACTGAATATTTACTCTAAACCCCATCCCCTGACCCCTGTGGCACTAGGCGAAAGGAGGTAGAGAAATCAGTAACAAATCAGCCTAGGAAGAAGGGGGGGGGGAGTAACATATGTAAGTGCTGCCCTTTGTGTTGTCTGTGCCCTGTGTGCATTTGATTAGTGTGAAATTAAATTATTTTTTTTCCCCAAGTTGAGTCTGTTTTGCCTGTGATCTTAATCGGTGAAGAACCCTCCTTGTCCTTTGTCTTGACTCATGAACTTCTAGTTGACCTTTGTTCTCCCTTCCCCGTGCATGCAGGTGAGTGGGGCCATGAGGGAGTTGAGTGAGCAGCCACATGGCTGGTTCTTTGCTGCCGTGTTAGCCCAAACCACAACAATAACCAAAATTCTCCATAACATGTTATGTCTTTAAGGTTCTCAAAAAAATAATAGGAATATGTGAAACACCGTAAGTATTTTCTTTAGTCTACATTTGAGCATTTCTCTTAAAATACCACTTATTGAAAATCAACATTATTTTCTAGTGTTTGATGCCAGAAAATATTAAGCCTATGTTTATGATTTACTAACAATGCAGCAAAAGTTAGAATAAGTTTCCTGATGCAGGAATTAAAGAAAAAAATCATACATCACATTAATTGTTGTAATCATATGTACTTCTGACTCATTCATTTTTCAGTATTCCATCTGAAAGAAAAAGTTGTCAATTTACATCAAATGGGTAAGGCAACTTTCAATTCCTTACAGCTTCTACATACCAGGTATGGTGTAGAAAAGCACCTTTTTGTACTCATTACTATATACATGTATGATACATTGTGTCATTAGAAAAGTGAGAAGTGAGAATCAGGGCTGAGACTGTACTCTGACCAGAGAATTGATTGAGAACAGTCCTGAGGAAAAGGACTTTGGGGTGCTGGTTGATGAGAAGCTCAATATGAGCCATCAATGTGCGCTTGCATCCCAGAGAGCCAGCTGTATCCTGGGCTGCATAACAAGAAGCATGGCCAGTAGTTCAAGAGAGGTGATTCTCTCCCTCTGTTCTGCTTTCATGAGACTCACCCAGGAGTACTGTGTTCAGTTCTGGAGTCTCTAAAACAGGAAGGACATGGACCTGTTGCAACAAGTCCAGAGGAAGGCCATCTAGATGATCAGAGAGCTGGAGCACCTCTCCTATGAAGACAGGCTGAGAGAGCTGGAGTTGTTCAGCCCGGAGAAGAGAAGCCTTCACAGAGACCTTATAGCACCTTCCAGGACCTGAAGGGGGCCTACAGGAAAGCTGGGGAGGGACTTTTTACCAGGGTACGTATTAACAGGACAAGGGGTAATGGCTTTAAACTGAAAGAGGGGAGATTTAGGTTAGACACCAGGAAGAACTTTATTATGAGAGTGGTGAGACACTGGAATTGATTGCCCAGGGACGTTGTGGATACCTCATCCCTGGAAATGTTCCAGGCCAGATTGGCAGAGGCTTTGAGGAACCTTTTCTAGTGGGAGGTGTCCCTGCCGATGGCAAGGGTGCTGGAACTAGGTGATTTTTAAGGTCCATTCAAACACAAACCATTCTATGATTCTATATTATTACAAGACATGGCTTAACCCTGATATTTTCAAGCGAAAAAGATTTTGATACTGAAGAAAACTACTTGACACAGTGCAAAGAAGGGGGTTTAATGTCTCATAAATATTTCAACAAGGCAGTAATTCCTGTAAATTAACTACAATTCAGGATGTTTCGTTGATTTAGAACACAATTTTTAAAGTAAATATATTTTTTTCAAATAACTCAACAAATCTTTAAAATTAATACATAATGGATTTTCAATATCTTTCTTTTTTATATTGTTTATTTTAATATTTTTGCTTTACATATTTCAATAGAATAATAATCTTTTATTAAAATCACAGCATTTTTAAAAGTTTCACCTAAAATGCATTTGTATCTATTTGAAGAAAAAAATAATCAACTTAAAAAGAAAAATCCTTTAAAACAGCCCAAATTGCCAACAAGATGATGTCTGAATAAGCCTCTCATATCTACATTTGTTGTTACAGTAGTTCTTTTGGTTGGGTTGAAAAAGTAAAACAGTAGTGCAATTACTGGCACCAAGTCATGGCCCTCTGAAGATGGCTCAGCTCAGGAACAACCTGAAGTCACTGTGATGAACTTGCAGTGAAAAAATAAAGAGCAAAAAAGCCCCTAGCCCCTTTTTACTGGTACTTATAGAGGTTGTTGCTTATCTTGGGGTGTTTAGCTCAAATATTTTATATTTTAAATACTTCCCTTCAGCATTGTTAATTACTGTAACTACTCTAACCACTAATCTGGTTATAATTTCTGCTACCAAAAAAAAAGTATTACTTAATTGGGCAGTGAACAAATCATAGCAAATCTTGAACAAATCATGAACAAATCTCTTTCAGCAGCTGGACAACAAAGCAGTTATATGGTTGTACCCAAGTGTGCCTAATGTTTTATCAATCTCACACAGCGGAACAAGCATCCTCATAAAGTGGAAAGGATGCACAAGTGGATAAGGAAAATGGTTAAGCAAATTGCTGCTCTGTAGCTTGTCTTGTAGAGTCACAGTGTCTGGAGATGTATCTGAGCCATTTGGCTGAGGAATCATTATTTATTACTCCATTGCTCCACATACATCAACGGTGCAAGTCCTGTCTGTAGCTGTCTTCTCTGGAGACTCTGTGATCTGTGTTTTCTAAGAAAGTTACATCTAATCTTCCTGTTTTAATTTTTATAATACCTATTTTTATTTTGAATGAACTTGGACATATGTGAAAATGAAGGAGAGAGGTGATCTCTTAGGCTATCTTTCAGACTGATCAGGGTTTAAGAGGAACAGTGGAGGCATTACAAACCAGCACAGAAGGATGTAAGCGCAATGCGTGCATGCTTCTGAGCAAAACAGCCTCCTGTGAGCCACTTCTTTGCCCACTGCTCTTAGGGGGGTGTGGGGCACAACCTTGGCTCCAGTGCAGCAGCAGCTCAGCCCAGCCAACCTTTCCTGCCTCTCAGGTCATGTGCCACTTTCAACCAGCAGCTGCCCAAGCTGCAACTCTTGAAACAACACAAAGCCGTTTTGCACCGTGTCAGTGTTTGTGTGCAAAGTGAGGTGAGGGAAGATGGGTTTAAGTTGCCCAATCCCAGAGCAGACTTTCTCCACCCACAGCAGAAGGCTCAAGGAGAACCAGAGGGCACACCAGCCCAGCCTGGTACCTCTTCAGAGTCTCATGTACCAGAGTGTTAGTCTTGGCCTTAGAGGATCAACATCTTCACATAAAGCCAGCACGCTCAGAAATTATATGCATTGTCAGTTCCACAGTGCTCAATACAGCCTGGCTAGAGAGTGGACCCAGTCACAATATAATGGGTTGGCTCTTTTCAGAGCATCATGATCAGTACATTTTGCTAGTACTTTATTTTTCCTCCCCATTGGATCAGAGAGATATGGAAGGAATGATGAAAAAAAAATAATAATAAAAAAAATCCTGTTTGGAAAAAAAGGCCAATATAAAAAGCAAAATACTTGAAACATTTTTCCTTCCGATCCCACAGTCTCCAAATTCTTGCCTTTTTTCACACAGAAGATCTATTTCTGGCCTCCTCAGCCTTCATATAAAACTGCTGCTGCTTCCCTTTTACCTTGTCTGTCTTACCCCTTCCTGGACAAAACTCAGGGACCAGATACAGCTCAATTATGGAGGAAATAATTAAATCTTGCCCTACCTACTCCCAAACTACCATGACAGCTAATCTTTCTGTCCATTTCAGTTGTTTCAGGATTATAGTATTAGACGTAAAGGCGCTTGACAGTTATTTTTAGTAAAATTTTCTAAGTGATGTTATGATTTAGATACAACTACCATAGTGGCAATTTTTTCAAATGCAATAGCTTGCTACTAAGAAATTGTATACATCGATTGTCTGACAGTAAACATATTGAATCTTAGACTATTAGCAAAAGAGAACTATAAATACCTGATGTTTTCATTGTTCTGCAAAAATTGTTTCATCTTACCAAGACTATTACACATACCCAGCAGATTTCATCTCAGTCAAGAGACTAAAAATGCTCAATTATCTTAAGAAAACCTGTTTTCCAAGTATATCCTCATATAATTTCACAAAGGTTATACCATTATGTCATAGAAAGGAACAGTATCAGATATGCATTCATAAAGAATTTTTTTTCTGAAACATTTTAAGTCCACTACCACCTTTGAGACATTCATTAATTGTTCCACAAAATCTCACACTGTACATCAGTTTAGGAAGTAACTCATCCCACAAATGAAGTAAAGAAAAAATATAATTGGATCTTATTAAAGCTGAAAACATGTAGCTGAAACCTTTAAACCAGTAACAAATTCAAACCCCAATACCAGAGCATTCAAGGTTAAATACAAATGCTCTTAAATTTAGAAGAAATCAAATTAATATCCACATGTATATTTTTGGCATCAATGCTTTTTCAAGCTTGCTGTGGGGGTATTTCCAGATTGATTTCACTTCCTCAGTTCAGACCGTAACCTATTTCCAAGCCAGTTTTGCAATTATATGAAGCATTCTGGCCAGAGCAACAACACAGATACCTTCCCTTTTTATTTTATTTTATTTTTCAAATATTATTATTTTTTTTTTAATAAAAACATTTTCTTTAAGACTTAATTAAATTCAAAATACCATCAGTCTCTTTCTTTCCTAGTATATTACAGATGTATTTAGTTTTCAGATCGTGTATCTGATCCTGCAAGTGCTTGTTTCTCAGCTCTTCTCTTTGCCCTAGACCTGGCGATTTGAGATACGCCATGTCCCTAGCAACATCAGTGGGGTTCATTATTGCACCCATTCTATTCTTTTGATATCCCACTAAAACTGAAGGATATTAAAAAATAATTGCTTCCTCCTCAAGCACAGTTTTGCAAAAATTATACTGCACATCTGTGAGGAAAGGTGTACCTAAACCAGTTCTCACCTTGCACACCATCTGGGACAACTACAGTGAGCCAATTGTGCAGAGGGCCAGCACATATCATGTGTGCTATCAGCATGACTGGGGAAAAACAGCATTATGATCCTGAACAGATCTGCAGCTAGTGGTAAGATACTGATTAGCAGCAGGCAAGTGAAGTACAGCATAAAATAGGATGCGGTAACATATACTGGCTTTGTTCTGTCTGCTGTTTAGAGAGGTGTTGCTACAGGAACTAGTAGTGCACACGGACCTTTGCTTATACCAATGGCTCAATTATAATGTTAGTGCACATCATCAGAAGCTTGAAGATTAAGTTATTAAATGTAACCTATATAAAATTATCATGACACTGTTCTGACCAATATTTCCCTTTATGTACTAAAATAAAAGACGGTATCATACATCCCAGATCTCATTAACTCTTTGGCAATTAGAATTCAATCCAGTATAATCTGAATTTACTATACCTCACTAAACTGCTGGCAGTGTCGGGATCTTGTGCTGTTACTGTACCAACAGTTGTCCCAATCTTCGCATTTTCATAAACTTCCATGACATAGGAAGGCATAGTGAAGAGTGGAGGTTCATCCACGTCGCCAACAATGACCTTCAACATTGTTACATCTTTGAATGGTCCCAAGTGTGAAAAGCGGAAATCAAGGTGAGTATTAGCTCCTTCTATGTTAAGTGTATACGACTTCTTTTTTTCATAGTTAAGAGGCTGTTGGCAGAAAAAAAGATTTATCAATACCATTCTGTGGTTTAGTTTATCCTTCTAGCAAGCTATCTACTTTTCTGTGTAACTTATACCACATTTCTTCATGTCAATGGAAAGGCACAATATTCTGTGATAGTCTGGCAGCCACTGCCATAGCTTGTAAGTAGAAGGACATCTGTGAAGCAGGATGAATTCAGGTTTTCTCTACAACAGAATTTTGGGCAAGGTAGCAGTTTTGGAAAAACTCAGGGTTTAGACTGTCAGATTCTTTTTCTGTGACAAAGTAAAATATCTGAATTTTATCACCTTTTGCTTTTTATTGGTCAATGCTAAATGCTGAGAAAGGTAGAGCCTGATGTATCCCAAATTAAATTAACTTAATATCTTTAATTAACACAGTTGGAAAAGACCTCGAAGGTCACCGCATCCAACTGTCAACACCCACCCCTCAAAAACATAAAAAAAAAGCCCACTAGAGCATGTCCTGAAGTGCCTTATCTACACTTTTTTCAAATACCTCCAGGGGTGGTGACTCTACCAGCTCCTTGAGCTAAATTGTTCTGTTTGGAAAAGACTTTTAAGATCACTGAGTCCAACCAAAACCTAGCTCTACCAACCATTAACCTAAATCTAGCAAGTCCAGAGCTTAAACCATGTTCCTAAGCACCACATCTGAAGATCTTTTAAACACCTCCAGGGATGGTGATTCAATCACCTCCCTGGGCAGCCTACTCCAGTGTTTAATTACTCCTTCCATGAAGAAGTATCTTCTAGTATCTAATTCTAAACCTCTCCTGGTGCAACTTAAGACCATTTCCTCTTGTCCTATTGGTAGTTACTAAGGAGAAGAGACAGACCCCACCCTTACTGCAACTTCCTTTCACGTAGTTGTAGGGAGCAATAAGGTCTGCCCTTAGCCTCCTTTTGACCAGGCTAAACAAACGTAGTTGACTCAGACTGTCTTCATTAGACTTGTTCTCCAGATCCTTCACCAGCTTTGCTGTCCTTCTCTGGACTTGCTTCATCACCTTGATGTCTTTCTTGCAGTGAAGGGCCCAAAACTGAACACAGTATTTGAGGTAAGGCCTCTCCAGTGCTCAGTACAAGGCAAAAATCACTTCCCTATCATAAGAAACAGGAATTTGAATGTGTAAGAATAGCCTAAACGTGCTTATGTGCTTTTCTAATCAGAAAGGGTGCATCCCTATACTCTAAACCATTTTCATTTAAAATCTTCATCAGCAATAATGAGAGAGAGAACTCTGTGACCTCATTCTCACCATGTACTGCTCTGCTGCACGTAGATAATGCAGTCATAAATGAGAAGAAATTTTGCAGCCGAGGATATGCCTTCTACATGGCCTAATTTTCCAATACAACTCAATAGAAGGAACAACCACAGCTGTACCACCCAACAGAAGCACCACTGCCACTTGAATATTGTCCTGTTATTCAAATCAATAGATTCCCACTAGGAATCCTACCTCCCTGCTAGGAAGGAAGAAGCTAGGGGGTTGATTCATATATCACACAGCATGGATACTTTCTTAGCAGTCCCAGTTCTAGCTTGTTACTTACATGCAAAAAATTCATCTCCTGAGTTCAGATGGTTTTCAGATTATTGTGAACTAATTTTACTGACTTTATATACTTATTTTAATGGTATATTACCATGCTATTATACTGCCTTATGCAAGATAAAAGATACACAGGTAATTTAGTTCCATTACTGGATATACAATTAAACACTGCTTTTTACTGAAAGCCACAGTACACAAACACAATCACTTTAAGTCAGTTTCTTCAATGTCACTAAAGTCACTGACTACTTTTCATAAACAGCCCATTGAGACAGCCATCCTGAAATTGCTTTTAAAAATACCAGTGCAGCTTACATGTGTTAAATATCTTAAGAAACTGTTCCAAAAACTCGTAATCAATAGCAAAAATGCAAAATTCTTTTACCCCAGTGTATGAGCTGAGTAACTACCTTTTTCTTGATTTTGCAGAGGAAAAAAAATGTATAAATGAAGAACTGTCAGTCTCTTCCAAACTCTTCTGCAATCTTAGTATGTCCCCACTTTCCAGACAGAGTATGAGCCAGTCCCTCGGCCCAAAATTGTACTATAATGACTGTAGGGACTGACTGCAGGGACTGACAGCAATGACAATGACGACAAGGCCTGTGGGAGAAAACCTAACAGAGCTACCACATAATGAGGCGCTTAGGATTGAAGCTTCTTAAACACTGAAGTATCAAGGATAATCCCTGTTGTAATTTTTTGAACCCTTCTAAGTATCTGCCTACACTTCCACAAAGTTAGGCAAGTTTCTGGGAAAAAAAGTAAACCTAAGAGGACATGAAACATGCAGTGTTGCCACTTACCCATTTCACCAAAATATGCTACACCATGCAGTTATAGAACAGATTTCAAAGTTTCAGATTGCAATTTTTAAAATGTGTTTCTATGTTGAGCAAAAGCAATCTTTCTTGATAATAGACACCTCACTACTTACTGGGTTACAAATATCTGGCTTTAGCCAATTTATAAGGAAGGATAGGTATGTTCATATTTATTATTACAACAAAGAAAGCAGATAGTTCCACAGATATATATATACTGCCATTAAGTTTCCAATGTTGTCACAACACAGGCATGATACTAAAAGAACCTGCATACACATGCAAGGGTTTTTTTAGATACAATAGAAATTATCATGATTTTATGTCATGGCAGAATTCTACTGTAACCAATAGTGTTCTGTGTGGGCCTGAAAGCCTGGCTGAAGAGAACTCAGTACAAGAATTCAAGTCTTTGGCCAAAGCTAAACTGGTACTTCCTATCATCTTGAAGAGTGGAAAAGTAGTACTTATAGAAGGCAATATGAAGAACTCAATGTCTGAATTGCTAATGTCAGTGTGTATTTTGTAGACAAAATCTACTGTGAATTTAATTGATGACGTACAAGAAAAGTAGTTGGTCAGGATTTACATATGCTAGATATTCCTTGGATTTCTCCTCTATATATTGAAGGACAATTAATTCATTCTCTTTACTCTAATAGTATGAGACATTTTTGTCTTTTTCTTTCTCCGTCTCCCTTTCCTGAATAAAAAATTAAAATTTTAAAGGCATGGCATTTTACTATAGCTTGACAAGTATACTACTATTAAAAAGAAAAAAAGAAAAAAAGAAAAAAATAAAGAAAAAAATAATTGAATATACCAATCAAATAAATTCATAAAGAAATAAAAGTTTAGGAAATTCTAACTCAATGTCGATCATTAATTTACGTTGTATTTCATTTATGAGCAGGAAAATATTAAACAGGAATTTCAATTGCTCTGGAGCAAATATATTCTAAGATTTAAAAAATTTACAGTAGGGTTGTAAATTGTAACTATGACCCTTTTTTTTGAAAATTAAATTGAGTTTATACTGACAGTGATTGGATTAGGTTGGATAGGAAGATTAATTTCTCCCAGAAAACACAAATGGAATAACACAAAGTCCCAAGTATTGTTTCCTTCTTTTGTATAGTTATTAAATCAGAAAATACCAACACTTTTTTTTTTGTCCAGAAATAGAAGAATAATCCATCCCGATAATTAGAAAAAGCTGACACTATAACTATAGCCAAGGCTGTTTTTTTACTTGGATTTTCTCCTTCCTTCTTGTCTCTGAATTAAAGAATCAGATGCTGTGACATAAAAGAAAAACAGTCTACTCTCCTGCACTGTGATTCACGGAGGTGAAAAACAACACTATTTTCAACACTGAGCTATTTTAGATAGAAAAACACATACTGTGCTAAGCATTACTATTACCAGGGGTCACAATTTATTTTTTTTTCAGCTTGTTCTCTCCCAAAGAGCAGTAAGGAGCCTTACAAGTAAAGTAAGCCCTGTGACAATCCACATCTTTGAACGACTCATGAGTACAGTTGTTACCTCACATTTCCTTTTGGTAAAAATATTAAAAACCAGAAATCTGGTTGCAATTTGAATCTATAGAACTGTATTTTGCTAGGCTTCTCCTTCAACACTGTGTATGTGTTAAACTAGACATTTAGCTTTAATTTGAATTAAAACTTGGATTCCCATTCATGGCCTGTCTAACATGCTAGAAAGAAATTGGCTCATAGACTCATCAGTTTTTTCAGGTAATCTGAGCTGTTTACCAGTAGGAGGTTTTAATTGCCATCTTTTCCCTTTTTCTTTTTTACAAATAATTTATTAATCATAACATTCAGCTTAAAATAACTAAGCTATTTTAAACTCTAGGAAGAGTTTGGGCATTAAAATTATAATGTAAAACAATTCATATTTACAAAGGAAATATTTCATCTATTCCATAAAATTTTTAATAGGACTCATTTAACTGCAAATAGCCAAACATAATATGTGGTTTTGTCCTTTCTGACCCCTTACTTTCTCCATAAGCAGAAAATACTCAAATAAACTGCTTGAAAAGATGTTCACTCTTCCTGTGTAAAACCTAAATTTAAATTCTCCTTCATTTAACTCACAGGCCTTGAATATCTGTTGCCTATCTCAGGCATTAGCTGTACCTATAAGGTAGGAGAGGAAGCACTATTCTGCCTTTCTAGAAATCTAGATTTACTTAAAATTGTCCCAACACTGAAGTTCATTAACTCTTTCCTGGAAAGAAAACAAAACTTTTAAATTTTAGATGGATCAAAATATAGTTTTTGCTAGTGTTTTATTTTCCCAAAGCACAATGACTTTCCATGACCATTAGCCACATAACTCCAGTATGTATTCACTGCTTATTCTGATTTTCATGCAAAACTGAAAGTATTAAATGTAGCTCAAGAAACCAGCTTGGGGGAAATACTGTTCTTCATTATACTACAGTTTGTGTTTCTAGTATCAGGCCCCCGAAAGGAACAGAAGAATTTTATCTCACATAAATAGCTGCTTCCTGAGCATTTTCAGTCTCATTATACAAAATGGAAGAGACCTGGGATGTTGAGACTTTTTATTTCCGGGAAGCCTGAATGTTCCTGACATCAAGAAAGTATGGCATACTTCTCCAAAAGTCACAATGAGGTGGGGAAATGTTGAACAGCCATTCTCCGAGGACCCAGAGAATAATGGCTTTTACTGTGCTTTTTTGTTTTGGTTTCCTCTAGTCTGCCACTCAAACTAGGAACTGCATAAAGCAAAGGATAAATCCTTCATGACAGTATGCAATCTTCCCTATGTCGCAGAACCCTTGAGACTGAAAGGTAGCTCCACAGAGCATGCCAACAGGAGAGATGATGAAAGTACTGGATGTTGTGGGTCAGTCCAGAAAGAGACTAGAAAAGATTCCTTCCAAGACTTAGGTTATCAGCCTAGCATGGAGGTGATAAGAAATTTTATTTTTGCATCAGAACCTGAAAAAAGTGAAATTTCAAAAGGTTTGAGGAGGACTTCAGACCTTCAGACATAGTAAGATATTCTGCATTTTCTGATGTACTTACTAAGCATTATTCCAGAAAAGTATTAGAAAAGGACAAATAATTTCACTTTTCTGATACATAAGGTACTGGCATCGAACATGAAACAAAACTGATTCTGTTCTTGGCAGAGATTATCTGTTATGGGTAGGCTATTAAACTAATTCAGCTTCAAACCCAATCTAAATTAAAAGTAATTACAACACACAGTACATAAAATACTTATAAAACTGCATACAAGATCTGACTAAAAAAGCTATTTAAAAAATGAGATTACATTTTTGTACTGTACAAGGGGATATTATAACTCTTCTGAGGAAATAACGGAGGTACTCCATATGAGTTTTTCATATTCTAAAACACAGTGGAAATGTATATGAAGTATTTTTTTTTGCCAAAAAAGGTAAGAAATGGGATTTTACACATTTTAAGTGTGGACTTTTTCATTTTGTTACAAATACTTCCTTTCTGATTCATGTTCTCAACATGCCTAAATGTTGTATTTAACTAACTATAGTAATGATGAATTTTTAAACAGAGAATTTCTCATTTTGAAGAAGATATAACAAGTCATGGCATTAGACACATCAAAGCCACCAGGAAATAACTTCCGTGGTACAAAAGAGACAGAGTTCACATTTATGTGGCTGAAAGATGTGGGCATTACACAACCTTTATAAGAAGACACTGAATTAAAGCTTTTTAAGATACTAGCTGAGATAACAACCCTTTAAAAATAATTTTTAATTATAAAAATAATATTTCCTTCAGTTTCAAAGTATTTTTAAGATATTAAATTAAAATTTACATACATACATATCTATTCAGATGCAAAACAACAATGCTCTCTATAAGAGTTTTATTTTTTTCTCTTTTTCCACTTTTTCTCTTGTTCTCACTCTCATAATGTTAATCAGACACAGAATGTATACTGCAATAGGAACAAAAATTCACTTTTATATTTTATGCTGCATGGATAAAATAGCTGCATACAGAACTCAGTAACAACTAATCCACATGAGAATTGCTAATTGATGTCTGTTAGTTCAAGTGAAAAACTGAAATCGATAAACTATTTCCCTTTGTTGAAAAGGCTTTTTTAAAAAAAATATTATTACATACAGTAAGCTATCTGTCTTGGTTATTATAAAAGTAAATTTAAATCTAGCCATACAATATCAGCATAAGTTGCAGACACTTCAGAAAATGTTCACTTTTAACTCAGTACAGAAAACTTAATATGGAGATGAAATAACCTATGGAATTAGATTTGAGCATGGAATTCTGTTAAGAATGAAATTAAAAGGCAAGAACACTTTATAATAAATAGTTTCAATAGACTGGGATAAATATAGGAAATTAATATAAATGAAACTGTGTGATGGCTTGACCAGTTATATTTTGAGTCCTTATAAGCAAGTCAGTGTTCACATTGCACAATACTTGAACTGTAAGATGCCAGCTGCCAAGAAAGTAAATGAGTAACAGTCAGTGAAAACTGAATTATACACTCATTGCCACAGAGAAACTTTTTGTGTAAAGATTAATGCAGTCTGAGGACAACAATACAACATCCACCTAAATTGTACTTATTTCAAAGACATTTAAATTGCAAAGCCATCACTCAGAAAAATTAAACTATCTATCTTAACTTATTCTAAAATTCAATAAGATTTAGTTTATTATAATATTAGATAGAATCATAGAATAATTTATGTTGGAAAAGACCTTTAAAATCATCGATACCAACCATTAACCTAACTTTACGAAGTTCACTGCTAAACTAGGTGCCCAAGAACCCTATCTACACAACTTTTAAACACATGCAGGGATGGTGACCCCACCACTTCCCTGGGCAGCCTGTTTCAGTGCAACTTGAAACCATTTCCTCTTGTCCTGCTACTTGTGAGAACAGAGGAGCAGTAAAATCTCCCCTCAGCCTACTTTTCTCCAAACTAAATAACCCCAGCTCCCTCAGCTGCTTCTCATAAGACTTATCCTCAAGACCCTTCACCAGCCTAGTTGCCCTTCTCTGTACCTGCTCCAGCAGATTTTTTTTTTCTTATACTGTGGCCCCCAAAACTGAACACAGTATACAAGGTGCACCTTCACCAGTGTCAAGTACAGCAGGACAATAATTTCTCTAGACCTGCTGGCTACACTATTCCTGATGCAGGCTGGGATGTTGTTGGCTTTCTTGGCCACCTGGGTAGAGTGCTGACTCGTTTCAGCCAGCTGTCGATCAACACAGTCAGGTCTCTTTCTACTGAGCAGCTTTCCAGACACTCTGCCCCACGTCTGTAGCACTGCTGGAGTTGTTGTGGCCCAAGTGCAGGACTTGGCACTAGGTCTTTTTGAAGTCCATATGATTGGCATCAGCCCATCAATCTGGCCTGTCCAGGCCCCTCTGAAGAAACCTCCTACCCTCAGGCAGATCAACACTCCCACCTAACTTGGTGTCATCTGCCTACTTACAGAGGGTGTTCTCAATCTCCTCATCCAGGTTGTTGATAAAGATATTAAACAGGAGTATCCCCAGCACTGAGCCCTGGGAAACACCATTTGTGACCACTGAAAAATCACAGAAAACATAAATAACTGTTTTTTTCCTTGAATTTCTTTTCTTCCTGCTTTTCCTGCAAAGATTTAAAGTGTCTCAGGAAGAAACACAGAGAAGCTTACATTACTGAAGTTCATGGTTCCATAGGTGTGCACTGTAAAATATTTTCTTTATGGTATATACTTATTCAGCATTCATCATTCTATATTCAAAGTCTATTGCTTACCTTCTTCAGGGAAAGAATCCCTTCCCTTGTTTCTTTGTCAGTGGATATGGAGAACACCCCGGAGCCATCACCATTTATAATTGTGTACTTCATGTCTGCATTTGAACCAGTATCTGCATCATTTGCTTTGATTTTACCAACTGCTGATCCAACTTGAGCTGATTCAGGAACATATAGTTGATAATGTTCTGAAAGGGGGGAAAAAAAACAAAACATAAATATATTAATATTTTGTAGCCAAACTAAATTAGAGAACCGTTATGTACTTTCAACACTCCTGAGTAAATGGAAGAGTATTTCATATGTAAACCTGATAAATAACCATATGAACTTTTTTAGATTCCTGAAAGAATTCAAAAGGGTATTGTATTTTACTTGGGATGTCTTAATTCCCTACTCAAAACTCAAATAAGCTAATGTAGAATTTTGGTTTTTAAAGTTATTTTTCTCTTCATCACATAACACAAAAATTATTTCTGAAGCTTACCTCACACCAGTATTTTTTTAAATTTATCTTCTCCATAAGCAAAATAAATTTATCTTCACCAACTAATCATCAGGTGAGTAGCCAAATCAGTATTTTTTTCACTGGAAAACATTTTTATGCTATATTTATGTTTATAGTTTTTGTTCTGAAATCTTAATAAGTTTTGAAACATTGTATCAATATTTCACACTACTCAATCAACACCTATTTTTTTTTACAGAGAAATGCAATAATTTTTTATATTTTACCATTACCATTTTGTAGTGGTTTTGTTGCAGCACAAAACCCTTTGCACACAAATTTTACTTGGTATCCACAGTAAAGGAAAATAAATATAATGGATACATAAAAGTATTACACAGTTGCGCTCATAAAAAGCATCCATAACAGCTATGATGTCCTTTCATTTTTTTTTATAACATGTTAGGTTAATCATTAGAAAATGAAGCATTTTTCTGAGAAAATATTGTCTTAACTGTCTCTGTCCTTTTGGTTTAAATCTCCCAATAGTTACAAAGTTACCTGGGGTACATGAAGAGGCCACGGGACAAAAAAGTGGCAAACAGACACAATGTGATTACATAAACCTCAATTTCATTCTGAAACTAGGGCAGAAAGACAGCTCAAAGAAATTTTCTCCAATAATGCTAGTGTTGTAACACCACAGGGATGCTGAAACCTACCAGCAATGAAAAGGAGAATACACATTCAATAGAACGTGTGCACACACTAAAAAAAAACCAACCCAAATAAGCTCTCATCCAAATTCGTCCCCTGCAGTGTGCACAGTTAACATCTCAGGCCAACCACTAATACAGAAAAGAGATCAAAAAGACAACTTCTGTTACAATACATCTTCTGAAACCCCAGAAAGTTTCTTCTATATTCCTCTTCAACATGCTGTGACAGTGAATGCTATGGTGCAACACTGAGATGCAGGAGAGTGGATCAGATGATGCTACATCTCATTAAGCTAACATGTTGTTAGTTTGTCAAGTTTAAACCAGCTACGACAACTGCAGAGGTAGCCTCAGTAGGCATGTAGAAAGAGAAAGGCAAAATTTAAATCTGCACTGAGGCAGAAAAACACTATTAGTTGGATGGACTGAAGAAACTGTGAATCTACAGAAGTTGCAATTGAAAAGTGATTTTATCACTATAATACAACTAGCTTTAGTCACTTGTTAGGAAATGGACCTTTTTATTACAAATTTGTCTAATTACTTCCACAGTGGTTCCTAGACTTATTTATAGTCCTGAAGATTTTTTTTTTATGAAACTAGCCTGTAACACTAATTTAAAAAAAATAGTGGGAAGGATGTACAAGCATAATAAACTTTGTTAGTCCAAAAAGAAAGGAAAACAAAAACAAGTTACTGTGCATGAAGAAATCTCAAAGGAAACAAGAAATGACCAGCACAACAACAACAACAACAAAGTATAATTTATGATGCAAAAAAGAAAATATCAACACCGATGTAACAGGAAAATTGCTTAGTAGTTGTTTCAATTAAAATGCACAGTCAATTATTTGATGCAATTCTTTGATATGCATATAACAACCATATTAAAAAATCTCAAAGAAAATTATCTGCCATGCATTCTTTTGCAATGTTTTGTGCTTACAGATTATGTCAACTGGCACTTTCATATTACTGCTTGTTTTATTTCATACATAAAATTATAGTGATGGGATGAGATTCATTTTGGCATTTACTTACTGTTAAAATAAATGTGAAATGTGGTCTTCTGACACTTTTATTCTGACTAATGCATTCCAAAAAGGAAAAGTTTGAGGCCATAAAGAGTATGTTATAGAGTGGCCATAAAGAATATGTTACATAATGAAACAACTTCAGGAACTGGAGGTGTTATAACCCATAGGATAGGGTGAAGTAATTTGAGACTTCCAGTAGTCGATCTAGTTCAAATATATCCACATGACATTACACTCTGCTTTATAATCACACCCCAAGTGTTAGCCATCTGTTTCAGAAAATCATTTTACTGATACTAGCTTCAAACACTCTGAAATACTTAAGCTTTAAGCAAAACAAGTATTAAAAATCACCAATTAATTATCTATCAGTATTTGTACAACTGAAATGTTTCTAAAAATTAATTAATTAAAACTGTTAAAAAATAAACATTCCTAGACAATAAGGTCAGAAGTGTCTCCCAAAGAGTATTTAACCACTGCATCACAGAGACAGCAGATGACTCATGAACATGAGCCAAATAGATGCTTACAAACAATACTAACTAAAACAAACAAACACATAAGAGGATAAAATTCAGCAACATGAAGGTTAGATAAAATATAGATATTTTTTAGACTAGTGGTGGAAATTGGAAATGTTCTTACTAAACACTGAATCATTATAAGCTTTATTACTGGAAAATAGAGAAACTGGCTAAATGCTCAACTGAACATTTTCTTTGGGTATTGAATACATTTTGATAGGACATCAGCATAATGTGGGATGGGTGTACTGTGAACTTATTATTCTTCATTGTAAGCTCTGAGTCTTTCTCAACTCTCTAAAAATTGTTTGGGAAGTTATGAGCCCTGAGGATCAGGTTCTGTTCTGCACCAAAATTGTTTCACTCAATCTGCCTGAACTGAGCATTTTTCCTACACACCCAGCATCATAGCCTTCCAGGAGATGTTATAAAGCAAAAACTTCTACCAGTCTTGGGGATGCTCTGATTTGTCCTAGAGGAGCTGCCTAGTGGTTTAGGCAAGATTTTGTAGAGGTTGCTTTGGTTCTCAATTTTTATTTTAACATTCTCAAATGCATTCATTTAGCTCATGAAATTAGTAAATTAATACTCTTTTCCAGTTAATGTGCTGTATAGGATAGTCATACCACTTTGCAGGACTTCAGATGTACTTCAGTCTATGCTAATTGAAACACTGTTCAAGTACATATAGGTGACCTTCATCTTTCTTTCAATAAACTATATGGCTTATATCTTGTTACAATACAGAAACAATTTGTTGATCTGTAGAAGAATTTACTTCTAATTCCAATCAGCCTGCAGGAATCTATAATGCTGTATTTTACTCTCAGAAAAGCAGTTTCTCTGTCTGAAACTCAAAAAAAAAAAAAAAAAGAAAAAAAGAAAAAAAAAGTATGACAGTATTTTATGGAACTCAGCAAGCCTGTTATTAACTTTATTTTATTAATCTATTTTGTACATAATTTTGATTGACTTTTCTAGGTTAAAATATTCTCTTGAACAGTAGGAACCACCTTACATATCAAAGGATGGGAAGAGAGGCATAATTCTGAACCAATACAGAAATAAGTAAATATTTCACCTGCTTGTTATTTGTTTCCACAAGGCATAGCTTTAGAAACATGAGCATAAATATTTCTTGGTGATGAACCAACACATGCATTCATTCATACAACACAGCTCATACACTAATGCCTTTGTCTATCTACTAGTAAATTGATAAAAAGAGCAACTGATTGCCTTAATATAAAATAGCATCATATCTTATAGGTGTATTAAAGTTCTATGTGAAGAAATTTTACTTGAACCTAACTAGCTGAATATCCATGAGTCAAATTGATAAGATGCAGAGAGTAAAGGGACATTGAGTCAGGCTCAAAGTCTCATGAGTATCAGCCAAAATTCAACTGGCAGCCAATTAAGAGTAATTGTTCAGGAATCAAAAAGAGTGGCCAATAATATTTAATGTCTTGATTAATGAACTGAGTGACAGGTTGCATGTACTCACAGCAAGTGAGTGGACAATACCAACTTGGGAAAAAGTGGTCAGTATGCAGGAAGGCAGGGCTGCTGTTCAAAGGCACCTAGACAGACTGGAGAAATGGGCTGACAGGAACTTCACAGCATTCAGTAACCACACCAAGGCAGGAATAATGCCATCCTCCTATACATACTCGGAGCCACCCACCTGTAAAGTAGTTTTGCAGAAAAAGAACTTGAAAAATGATGTTTCAAAACTTAACTAGGCAAAACCCTTAGCAACTTGATGTAACTGGACTTGACTTAAGCAGAGGTTTGGGTCAGATGACCTTCTGGAGTCCCACATGGATCTGTGATCTTAGCATTAATTAATTTGTATCTCATGTTTTACTGTTGGTATCTTTGATAAAACTTAAGTGCAGTTCCAATGATGGACTGTGCTCAATCTTGCTTGGTGGCTTTCTACTACAAAATTATTCCTCATTCACAGAGCTACTTGTTTTCATTATATGTAATAGATTCTGGATTTCTCTTTTGAGACTGCAGAGTTTTAGAAGTCCATTTCTCACAGTATTTTTGGATATTTGCCACATCTTTCTTCACTATGTTTATTTTTAATGTAATAAAATACATTTTAATCCATCACCATTATGAATAGAGTAAATTTTATTATTCCAGAAGTTCAGTCAATTTTATGTCTACTATTTTTGTTCTGAAAATTCCTTTTTATGACAAAATCTCTTCCATACAGCTAAACTAAGGAAGACATTTCTAAGATGTATGTTTGGCTTATTCTTCTTCCCTGCCAAGAAAACAATGCTTTTGCATTTTCTAAAAGTATTTGAAATGTAAGTGAAGTGATTTCTTATTTGCAAATGTGACACTAAACTAATCTTCACAACTCAGACACATTGCTTGCCTTGAAACTCCAGAGAACATAACACTCTTGGGTCAATTTAGAAAAAAAACCCAAACAAATCAACATTCTTCTTAGATGCAATAGACTCTTTTGCCTGGAAAAAGACTTGTGCATCCCCTTGCCTGTGCTTCTGACATCTCAGTACAAAGAAGGAGTTACGTTTCTTGTTAAGATTATAATCGGTGGTGAGTTTATTTTATATTCTATGCAACTTTGCCTTTACAGACAGTAACTAAAAGTACCTAAGAACTCCCTGACTAATTCTCAGAGATCAAAAGTATCCTGACTTCTTCTAGAAAGTGTTAAGTTTATGCCACTCACGGGTTAAAGCCAAAACAGAAAGAAAATTTGGTTTCCTGGATTTTCAGATTCAGTAGTTTCCTGTTGGTATTGAATGCCCAATACACATTTTCTATGTGAATGATGTGGGGAAAAAACATCATATATACTCCATAATCATCACTAATGACCAACTTAATGGTTAGGTGTGATCTGTAGCCATTTCTACAGCAGTGCTGTGTTGAGCATATTCTATGCCATTTTCAAGGAGGACCACATTAGGCATCATGGGTCAGCAGAGAGCAATACCAACACCTGTAAAAGGAATATAGTCCATTTGGACTGTCTTTGGTACCATTTTTCATTTGTTTGCTTGTTTTTCCGTTGCATCAGCACAGTTAGGATTGTGCTCCCCTTGGGGTTTACCTTCATAAAGGACAATTCTGACCAACAACCCTTAAAACTGAGTGGTTCAAATTCACCACCAAGTAAACAGAAAAAAGAAAGTAAACAACCCCTCTCACTTGCAAACCCCTTACTGCTTTATTCAGATTCCTTACAGAAAAAACAAAACAAAACACTTTGTTATTCTTTATCTAGAGTATTTAAAAATTAGTTTTATATGTATGAAATATGTAATGAATAATCTACCTTGTACATAGAAATCCTCAAAGACAATGAGGTATTAAGTGAAATGAAAAAAATATTGCTAGACTCATCCTACTATCAGGAGCAAAGCTCATGCACATAGTTGATGTCAAAGCACATCAAAGTTGATGATGAATACGGAACACATATTTTTACAAATATTTAGTCAGACTTTGAAATAAATATATTTTTTGCCCTTCCAAGCTTCCCTTCATATTTGATTCTGTAAACAATTCTTTGATCAAGTTTTATTGTAGTAAGTCTTTGTTAAAGGAGAGTTTTCAAATCAGATATTTAAATAATCTTGAAAAGTACTACATTTAATTCCTTTATTTTTTACAGTAGAAAAACTGATAATGGAAATCTCACTTATCATGCTCAGGAAACAGAGTACTATAAGACTTCCTATGGGATCAAATACTGTTAAACAACTTATGTCAGATTTCAATGACAAATGAAACATTTTGGTAGCTTTAACTTCAAATACCAGAAGACATCAATATTCTCACAAACAAACAGAAAAAGAACAACATTAAACAAATAACTTCATACAATATTTGCCCAGTTTATGGAAGCATGTACTAAATATATATATATATATGTATTTTATTCATTGTATCTGAACTCTCTTAGGTACTTAATGAACATAATCTCTTAAACACTGTATTCTTCATCTCACAAGTGCATCTCTTTAAGTACATCATAAAGTAATGATTGATTCTAGCAAGTTACACAGATACAACATCAGAGAAAATTTAGAAATTCACTCAGATCACTGAGGCTTGTCCCTTTTAACAGAATTCCTCAGAATGTTATTGATACTAGCTGCTTTTTAAACAGTCCATTGCCCTTGTGCAGGCGCCTTGCTAGACAGGTGATTCTAAATACTACTAGAGAATAAAAAAAGGACCATATTTCTCTTTATTTTAGGACTATCATCTGTTGTCTTTTGGCCTGGCATATTTAAGTCACACACCTCCACCAGGTAATACCAGCATGTAATAGAATTTTTCCCTTTTATATGGGGTCCTGGCTGTCACAGTAAACAGGAAACTCAAGTTCTGAAAATTGACAAAAATGGAAGCTTGCTAGGTCACATTTGCCTGCCCCATGTTCACTTTCTGATGTGAAACTTGAGCCATTTATAAACAAAGAAAAATAAAGGTCAAGGGGCTTGGAGATTTACTTGTGATAATTCTCTGTAAAGGCAGAAAATCAGTGTAGTAAATACTAACTGCACTCATAAAGGAAATGTCACTCACTAGTCAGTCACTTTGGAACCTGCGTACACAATTTACGAACACAATTACTGAAAAAAACCCCTCTGCCTTTAGCAATATGAGAGAAGAAAAATACTCACAGCAAAATTATGCTGTGTGACTGTAATGTGAATATTTACTGTAACCAATTTTCATAGCTTTTAACAACAAATACTGCTTCCAGAACACATACAACCCATTAAATGTCTTTCCAGGTTTTAAAAGCAATCTTAAGGACAATTCTAACACTTAACTAAAGAGGATCTTGCTAACTTTCTTATACAGATAGCAAAAAACTTATTTATGTAGCTAAAAATGTAATTTTAAAAGTCTACACTGAAAAACTATTTACATCTAATCAGCAGTAACTGCAAAATTTTCTATGTTACAAGTAATTATTTATATGTCTTTTTTATAACAATTTTCCCCTGTTGTTTAAGATTTCCTAATATTATATTCTGGATTAACCCGTCTGTAGAGCCCCTCTACCCTCAAGCAGATCAACACTCCCATCCAATTTGGTGTCATTTGCACTTACTGATGAGGGTGCACTCAATTCCCTTGTCCAGATCATTGATAAAGATATTGAAGAGAACTGGCCCCAGTACTGAGCCCTGGGGAACAACACTTATGACTGGCCACCAGCTGGATTTAACTTCATGCACAACAACTCTGGGCCCAGCTGGTCAGCCAGTTTTTTACCAAGCAAAGCATATACCAGTCCAACCAGCAGCAAGTTTCTCCAGGAGAATGCTGTGGGAAACTGTCAAAAGCTTTACTAAAATCTACATCAACATCCACAGCCTTTCCCTCCTTCACTAAGTGGGTCACCTTGTCATGGAAAGAGACAAGTTAGTAAAGCAGAACATGCCTTTCAGACACCTGTGTTGACTGGGCCTGAGCACCTGGTTATCCTGCACGTGCCACATGATAGCACTCAAGATTATCTGCTCCATAATCTCTCCTGGCACCAAGGTCAGGCTAACACCTGTAGTTCCCCAGATCCTCCTTCTGGCCCTTCTTGTAGATGGTCGTCACATTTGCAAACCACCAGTCAAGCGGGATGTCCCAGGTTAGCCAAGATTGCTGATAAATGATAGAAAGTGGCTTGGTGAGCACTTCCACTCAGCTGCCTCAGTACTCTTGGGAGGATCCTATCTAGCCTCACAGACTTGTGTGTATGCGTAAGTGATGTAGCAGGTCACTATTTCTCCTTGGATTACGGGGACTTCATCCTGCTCCCCATTCCTGTCTTCCAGCTTAGGGAGCTGAATAATGTGAGAACAATTGTTCTTAATTCTAAAGACTGAAGAAAAAAAGGCAAAATCCTTATACGCTTTGAGACAAGTGTTCCCCATCTGCCACCAGCAACCTGGTGTAATGCAAACTGACCTGTGATTAAAAAAAAACAACAAACACAATTCTGCTCATGACACCAGGCTCCAAGCCAGCTATTGACCTGCTGGCTCTTCCTGTTCCTCTTTCTTCCCTCACCATTCCCTGCAACTGGAGGGATAGAGAAGAACACCAGTTGTGCTACTGATACCTTAACCAGTTGTTCCAAGGACCTAAAGTCTCTCTTGGTTGCCCTCAGAATTCTTGTAGCAACTTCATCACTGCCTACCTGAAAAATCAAAAACGGCTAATAATCTGATGGCTGTACCAGAATAGGAAGCTTTCTCCTCACATCTTTACCTGGGCCCCAGGGAGGCAGCAGACTTGCCTAGGAAGTGGGTCTGGTCTGCATACTGCACCTTGTGTTGCCTTCAGAAGAGGGTCTCCTGGAACTATGGCCCATCTTTTTGTATTATGGAGGCAGTTTTGATGCAGGACTCAGACCAACTTAACCTCAGTGACACCTCCAGGATGGATGAACCCCCATCCTCTTTGCTGTTCAGGGCCACTTGCAGAGCCTTGTGCCTGTTATGCCAGGGCACCTGGGAAGGTGGGAGTAGTCACCGAGGAGACATGCCTGCTGTGCTGAGCTGGAACTTATCACCATTTCCCCTATCTGTGTGCTGTCCTGTACTGGCATGAGAGCCGGGCACAGCCTGCGGCCTGACACCTGCGTGGCTGCGTGTTCCCACTGGGGCTCTGTCTGGAAAGCTGCATCAGTAATGCTGGGTGCAGAGTTTAGAGAGACCATGGCTTTCTGCTGGGTAGATGTCATCACTCCTTGGTTTAGCTGGTAGAGCTTCAGTGGCCACCCTGTGAGCCCTTCTGTGCCAACTTTCATGCCACACCTTTTCTGATGCACCATGCCCTGTTTTCCTGACCTGGTTGCTGGCTCTCATGTGAGCTGTGGGCTCCTGGCAGGTCTGTCGGCTCCCCCTGAGGATTCCCCAGTTTGGGAAATCCCCCTGTGCACTGTGCTGGAGTACTCCACTTCAGGTCATGCCGGCTCTGGAGCTGCTCGCCTCAACTGAGATATTTTGGTTCTGTGCAAATCTGGCTTTAAATCAACTTTCTAAATGTCCCTCTACCCTAATTTAAGGACTTACTAAAAGACTTAAGAATCTCTTCAGTAATAATTTATCCTTGGGGCTATTCAATTGCAGCACATTTTACCATTAGTATGTTACAGCTAGTAGCTATTGGAAATAGTGACAAAGGTAGTAAATGTTGTGGTGTGACATATGAAAAAAGGCATTCCTGTAATTATAATTTTAAGAATTCTTGTTAAATAAGCAACATTCCAATGTAGAACACTTTCCAGAATGAAATGCTTCTAGTACAACCTGAACACTGGATCATTGCTGGACTCATCATCATCACATAAATAACACAATGAATGGGAAACTAGATTACTAGGTATGAATTTACCAAGGTGCAGTTAACCAGATGTCAGCAATCTTAAGCCAAATCAGTTATCAAGTCCCTTTTTTTTTCTTTTTTTCCTGAGAACATACAATTCCTGTAATCATTGTAATTCAATTCTCCACAATAACTTTTAACCCTTGATCAATTTCAGTTAAATCTAACAAAAGGGAGGCATTATGGATTCTATAAGCCCCTTAACAATTACTGGTTGAACAGAGGAGAAAGACCTGCTAAAAGAAAGTCAGAGAAAATTCTACTTTACTCATCTCATTTGGTAGCAGCAAATGATCAATCAGCAGGCAGATAGTTCTGAACTGGTCACTAGAAGAAGATGGGACAGTAATACAGTACATAGCAGTGGGAGTGAGGGGATGCTGACTGCTACTGACGAGAATTGTAGGAACTAGATATGGAACTGAGGAAATGGAATGGACCATATCTGAGTATAAATTCTAAAATAAAATTAACAGATACCTTTGCACTTAATTAACTAATAAATTATTATAAGAAGGCTGGATAGTAGACACTTTACTGGCACAGAACAGAGTTAATGTACAGTTCTGGGATGTGAGCTTACTTTTTCAGAACTAACTGAAGTATTTTCATACAACATTCCTATTCAAACATGGCTCTGTACTTTTCATAAAACCATACAGTAAAAAGTGAGGCCAAACTATTTATACATAAACATAGCTTCACACTGTGTCTATATATTGCCCTGAAAAAAAACAAGGCTCAACAGTCAAGGTTTATAAAAATGGTTTAAGCCATTACTTGTATTTAAATTCCAACTTACCCTAAAGAACTGAGCTAGAGGTATCCAAAATCAAAATCTACAAATGTGGTATCAGGGAAATAATTTCCTTGTAAAATTAGACTCTAAACATAATAACTAAAGATCTCCTACACGTTGTCCAAGTTGTAATCATTAGTACTTGATGTACAAAACTTATCAGTGGAAGCATCTGCCTATTGTGATGATCTTGATGCAATCAGAATCTATTCATTCTAAACAAAGCAAAACATGTAGAATCTATTAATTCTACAATACCAGAGAGAATTAATGAAAGAAAAGTATACAAAAAATTCTGATGTAACTCAAGTCTGTTAAGTGTCATCAGTAGATGGAACATTTTCAATCAGATTACTGTAATAAATTGATGATTATGAAATCAGGGCCCTCAGCCATCAACTAAGTGGATCCATCAGTGGTAAAACTAATAAGAACTGAGAGATGCTGATTATTGAACAGCAAAAATCTTTCCATGAAAAACACTGTCTGTCAGCTTACATTAAAAAGATTGTTCATTTATAACTGGACTCTCTAAAGAAAGGAAATCTCTGGTAACGAAGAAGAAAAGGAGTAACAAAATAAATCAGTACAAGATCCACGGAAGTAATTGGTAGGCAAAATGTAGCTGAGGTTTCAGGTTATTCTCCTGAATTCACAATCCTGTGCCTACTCTTGGGATAAACTACTGTGTTTTGTAAGCAGAGTTTTTCAGCTATGTTTCCTATTCCAGAGAGTATTATTATCACTTCTTTCAGAATGGCAACCATCAGACTGATAAAATTATGCAGTAATGTTTCATATTCTTCCTCTGAGATTTTTTTATAGTTTGGAAAATTGTAGCTCTTATTTTAGTAATTTCTTTGAAAGAAAGTCATCTATGTTTAGAGTGAGTACAGAAAAAAAGCACAGTAAATTAATTTAAGCATATATATTTACAACCTCTATTTCTGAGTAGATTTTCAAAGTGTTTCTTTAAAGGGGACCAATCTTGCACACCCCTACTCCATACACATCCCCAATGAATACTGGTCTATCAAAGCCAGAAAGATCTTCTATCTACAGTAAAAAAAAAATAATAAAAACATCAATCAGATGAGCTTTCCAGTATGTTCTCAAACAAAGTACTCATACAGTTAGAGTCAGATTCAGAACTCACAAGTATGGCAATGGAGAAAAGGAAACTAACCAAGAGAGAGTCTGAGGTTTAGATGAGGCTCAGCCTGTTCAAAGGGTTATACACTTGATATATGAAGTTTTGGTTAGTACTTCCCTTGAATTCAGTTCTGCATGTGACAAGCCTCAGCAAGTCTCATTTAGCATTTTGTCTCATAAGGAAATTGAAGATAAATTTAACTGAAAACCATGGCATACAAAGAAAGCATAAGAAAAATAAACAACATCATTATTTCTGTTAGTGCAGTACTCGTGCATTACTGTAATAGTTCATGATGCTAAGATGGACTGATTTCCTATAATCTATACTTCTGTTTTGTATTACTAACACATAGCTACCATTCTTCCACAACGGGTTTGAGTTATACTTGTTGAAAAGGAGGAAAAAAGCAATGCTACAGTCGTAGCTGTGGTATACAAATCCTGTGTTTGGAAAGATAAAGCAAATGTTTGTATTCTATAAGACTTATTCTAGGATTAATCTTTTATGTTAAAAATGTTAAATGTTGTTTTTTTTTTTTACTTTGTTAAAATATGAGATTTCATTAATCTCATGAAATTAATGAAATTCATGAAATGCTGTTTTGTGGTTTACAGTGTTATTTTTTGCAATAATTAAAATCCATTAAAATATATAGAATATGAACATTTTGTATTTCTTCCAATCCAGATTAAGAAAAATATGTGTCAATGTACAGTTCTGCTTGCCAGTCAGCCTAATATTCTAACCTCCCATTCAGAAGAAAAGAGGCCAGTTCTTGAAACCTGATAATTAGGGATCCATCTGCCTCTAAATTTGCACAAAATTTAGGACATTTTTTTCCATGTTAACTATTTTAGATGTCATGTTTCTTCAAAGATATGCCTTACCTTCTGATTTCCAATAATTAGAAAGTATTAAATAAAGTGATGGATGCAATGATAATTTGGTAGAATGTAAAACCAAACATACTTTACTTAAGGCTCTGTTCCAAAGGCTTTATATTTGTATGTGTTTGTGATGTAAAGAAAAAAAAAAATAATAATAATTTCAACAACATTTTTAATGAGTCTTTGTACTGCTTCACCAGGTTTTACATAATGTGTATTGCCAGGGAGCTTTGTTTTTCCTCACAGTTTTGTGTTCTCTGTTATTGTTTATAAACCACATTCAAACAGCTTAATGCCTTTCTGGTGAACGTACCAACAGCTACTAGCCCATTGTGTTCTACAAGGTCTCATGCCATGTCTGAGTCCAGATCACAAGATTCTTACTTGCCTTGAGCTACTCTGCAGAGGAAAGCACATTTAGCTGTGCAATTATATTCCAGAAGGCTTAAAAAGGTTTTTTCATTTGAATTCAGAATTCCTACAAGAATCCATCTGCTGTGTCACATCAATGTACTAACAATGAGCTGGATAGAAATGAACTTCCTATAAATGGTTATGTTAAGATATTCTAAGAGTATTCTAGCATATACTTTTCCTAAATGCATGTCAGAACATTCATTTTGACATCAGCATTGACGATAATAAAGATGGACTCCAGCATAGCTCAACAGTGAGAAACAGCTTAGGATTTTACCACCTGTAATGTAAAAAGTGATATTAAAATTTTGCATGGACATAGAGAAAGAAACAAGAAAAAAAAAATGATAGATGTGTATGGAAGTGGCAAAGGCATGCTGTCTTCACTGCTTTACTGTGTTGCCTTTTGTTGTTGTCTACCACGAGAACAATGCTATTCACTTGTGGGATCAGAATGACACAGTTATTTCAACAGACATTCAAGAAAGAACTGGAGAATAACCCATGTAACACAAGAGTATTCCTTTGTCATTCGTCTCACTCTTACTGAGTTTTTAATTGAAATAAATCTTAACTGGTTTCAGTTGCCTAGCTATGCCACCTCTGTGCTTCATCTGAAAACACTGGAAAACCGAAAAATATTGCTGAATCCAAATACTTCTCTAGTAGTCTTTTACCCAAAAATTTGAATACTAACAGCTTCTTACTTCTCTGAAAATCAACATGATTTTCAATTCAATTATATGCTGAAATTGTACATACTCTGAGGAAACCTGGGTGGATTGTCGTTGACATCAGTAAGTGTGATATTTACAGTTGTTGACCCCGACAGCCCTCCGACCTGCCCAGCCATGTCTTTGGCTTGAATGACAACAGAATAATGCTCTCTGGCTTCCCTGTCCATGTTGTGCAAGGCAGTCCTGATGACTCCTGTGATGGAAAGAAGACAAACAAATGAAAGATCAGGATTAGATTGTTCTAGCAAGAGGAAAGGCTGGGTATAACCATTATTTTCAGGAAAGATGGGGCGTGGTAGATTTTCTGAAAATGCAAAGCTTTTCTACAATCAAAATAATCTGGCTTTAGTTGTCTGTATTTTTTTATATATAAATATATGTATGTATAAGATTGCTATATGCTGCTAGACAATCAACTTACTTGAAGATACAAAGAAATTAAAAAAATAAATATTAAACCAACTATTATATTAATAAAGAATTAATCCAACTTATATTACATTCCTAGCAAAAAGGTACATTGCCCAAATGCTAGTGTTTTCTCATACATTATAACTGTTTAAACAGCTACTTAAAGAGTGGGAAATGATACCCCACTGAAGAAGATATAATTTCCTTTTTAAGAAAAGTTAATTTCTGAATTAAAATATGACATATGTCTTAAAACTACCCAAAAGCTAAACTTTCTTATTTGACAAATCTCAAAAAACCTATGCTTGCCTACTTGACATGTCAATCACATACAATAATGTTCACAAGTGTGACTTACCTAGTACTTGTCTGTAAACTGAAAGATAAATTATCATTGTTTTTACTACAGTATAGAAATAAAACTAAAATGGACTGATCCTAAATTTCTGTCTATTATTAGTCATCACCATCAAGAAGTTAGTAAAAATTAGTCAATCACACATGTAGAAACAAAAATTACACCAAAGAAGGAAGAGTCAACTCTGCGGGCTTAATTTCAGCTATGGGACATTTTTCATTGATGATGATCCCTGTAAATTAGCTTCTGCTAATTTCTTTGGTCACAGGCTGGCAGAAACCTCATGGAGTTCAATAAAGAGAAACTTTAAATTCTGTGCCAGAGAACCAGTACATGCTGTGGACAGACTAGCTGGGAAGCAGCTTTTCAGAAAAGGATCTAGGGGTTCCTCAAGTTAGACAGAAGACAGCAATGTGCCTGCAGCGAAGAAGTTCAACAGCATCCCAGGATGCATTTTGAAAAGAGTTCCCAAGAAGTCAAGGGAAGGGATCCTTCTCTACTCATTACTAGTGAAGCCACATCTGGATTGCTGGGTCCAGTTCTGGGCTCACCAGTACATAAAAGACATTGACAAATTGGAGCAAGTGGCACAGAAATAAACAGGCATGTGAAATGCTAGACTTATTATAATTACTTTTTTTTAAAAAAAACAAATGTTTAGCAGAAATTGACTTTGAACTCACTAGCAAGAAAACATACAATACTATGACCAAATATTGTTTCTGGGTAAATTTTAAACATATATCTAATAGCCATTACTACAAAGCAGTTTTAGAAGAAAAGACTTGCACTTCCAGACAACTTGTTCTACAGCATGATTTTCAAGGGGTTTGATTCCCACACACTCAGATGATGCAAAATTCATTTCCAGAACACTACTTTTTTTGGATTTCAAAATTATTGTATTTGTATTTCTTCAGTAAAACCATTTAGCTATTATTACATATGAAATGGAAAATTTCATGTAGCTCATATAGTTGTTTCCATTCTATTCTGTAAACAAATCACACATAAAGAAGTGGAACTATCCACAAAGAATATTACTTTAAAGTATCCATGAATATTCAGAATTATTTTAACACAGTTTTGCATTATAAGTTTCTATTCATCAAGCTGACTAAAAATAGTATGCCAGTCTGTTATAGTTTATCAGTGTATTTTTCCCTTAAATGGTACTATTATAAACAGACTTTTTTTCCACAAATTTCACCACGATATACTGAAATTAACTACAATTTATGCACATCATAACAGAAATGCATGGATACATTTGGATGAAAGGAACTGATAGAACTGAAATATGACATTTCATCAAAATCAATATGATTCATTAAATCTGGCACTATGGTTCTCAAAATTCATTTTACTGACAAATAGGAAGATAGAAAAGCTTTAAAATTAAAAATGTCCTGCTTTGACATTTTTCAAATAAATTGCTTTAGTTTTTCACATTGAAACTGAATGTATTGGATCAATTAATGTTTATGTATATGCATGAAGGGAGTTTTATTTTTAAAAAACCTTCTATTTTAATTTGAAACAGACCACATTTGTGTTGTTTCTGTGTTTTCTGTATTTTCTATGTCTAAAAACACATCTGTGTTATGTACAATACTTACAAATACACTAGTCACATATTTAAACTAATTTAAAAAACCTAAAAATTCCTCTGAGAAACAATTACTTTTGTCTTCCTTTTTGCTTCAAGGGGTATGGTGCTGAATCAATGCTTGTAGACAGTTAGTAAGGACTTATGGATGACTAATCATTTGATCTCTCATATTTGCATCAAATGCTTCTTTTCTGAAAACCGAGTAAAGGAAAATGGGCAAGTTTTTAATTCCAAAACTTGTATCCAAAGTTTAGAATAAAAAAACCCTGGGTTTTAGCTTGGAATACACTGAAGAACAGGAACTAAAGAGTAACTCTCTATTTTCTTGGTTGTATACACATACATGTATTCTAAAATTATATCATCAGTGTGATGTATGTAACTACAGTGAGGACCCTAATCACAGAATCACAGAATGTTAGGAGTTGGAAGGGACCTCTGGAGGGAACCTGCCAGAGCAGGTTCACCTAGAGCAGATTGAACTGGATGGCATCCAGGTCAGTTTTTAATTTCTCTAGAGATGGAGACTCCACAACCACAACACTCAGGACAGCCTGTTCTGGTGTTCTGCCACCCTCAAAGTAAAAAAGGTTTTCCTCATGTTTAGATAGAACTTCCTATGTTCAAGTTTGTGCCCATTACTTCTTGTCCTGTCATTGGGCACCACTGAAAAAAGACTGGTTCCATCCTCCTTACACCAACCTGTTAAGTATTTATAAGCATTTACAAGATCCCCTCCTCAGTCTGCTCTTCTTCAGACCAAAAAGACACAAGTCCCTCCATCTTTCCTCATAAGAGAGATGTTCTAGTCTTCTAATCTTCTTCGTAGCCCTTTGCTGTACCCTCTCCAGCAGTTCCTTGTCTTTCTTGAACTGGGGAGCCCAGAACTGGACACAGTACTCCAGGTGAGGTCTCACCTGGGCAGAGTACGGTGGGAGGATAACCTGCTTCAACCTGCTGGGCACACTCTTCTTAATGTACCTCAGGATGCCATTGGCTTTCTTGGCCTTAAGGGCATGTTGCTGGCTTGTGGTCATCCTGTCATCCACCAGAGCTCCCAGGTCTTTTTCCACAGAGCTGCTTTACACCAGCTCAGTCCCTAATCTATACTGATACATTAGGTTATTCCTTCCTAGGTGTAGCACACTACACTTGGCTTTGTTGAATTTCCTAAGGTTTCTCTCTGTCCAGCTCTAGAGCCTGTCCAAGTCACACTGGTTCCCTTCTGGTGTGTCAGCTACTCCTCCCAGTTTTGTGTCATCAACATCCTTGCTGAGGGTACACTCTATCCCTTCATACAGAACATTCATATGATGAATATACTGAACAGGACTGGACCCAGTACTGACCCCTGGGGAACACCACTTTTTAAGGACCTCCAACTAGACTCTATGCCACTAATTACAACTCTCTGACCTCTACCTTTCAGCCAATTTTCAATCCATCCCACTGTCCATTCATCTAACCCACACTTCCTAAACCTTCCTATGAGGATGCTGCGGGAGACGTTGTCAAAAGCCTTGCTGAACTCAAGGTAGACAATCTTGACAATGCTCTAGCCTTGTCACTAGCAGCTTCACTAACTATTCTGGCAATATAACACTAAAATCATACATAATTGCGAATTTCTCTAATGAGCTCAAGAGGTGTAAGGAGAACTCTCTTGGTTGCCTTTACCAATAAGATTATATTAAATGTTCCTGTCATTATTTTTAAAGTAGGAATTGCCCCTAAGTATCTTCAGTATAATTGACAGGGGCTCCTATACATCCCACAAGAAGACCGAAAGTTCATATTTAGGAAGACATCTCCCTGTCTAAGACAGTGAGGAGAGAAACTAAAAAAGAAAACTGTCACAAGCTTTTTAAATTTAAACATAGCTTTAATTTTGCCTCATATTTGTTAGGCAGTACTGTCATCCTGTTAACTGAGTACTTTTGAGCTATGTTTCCAGTATTTATTCACCTTTACTAAGAAAGGACAGCAAGAAAAAAAAATGCAAGATGTAGATATCATTACAGGGACACTTCATCTTGTTTCTTGCATTAAATGAGAATTTCTACAGAATTTTCACTGCTATGTCAAAAAAAATGTGTAGAAAATGTTGAATTTTAGATGTATTGGAATGGCCTGCTGAGTTTAGTCATACCTATTTCCATCTTAAATTATTTGAGATGTGATTTTCCACATGGAAGGCTCTCCAAGAAAACACTTTTCTTCTAGCTTCTTTTCTAAGTTTATTCAACTCTAAATCACACGAATTTTTTTTTAATTTTTTTTTTTTTTTTTCCCTCTGACTATTTCTAGTCTTGGAAAGCACATTTTCCAACAGGATTTTTTTTTTTTTCCCTTGACCAGAAGGATAACCAGAAACCTACCAACATTACAGATGAGATTTTATCACCACCTTTTCTAATTAAAACTTTTTTCCCTACACATTACATCACCCTAGTGATTAATCTATGATTGATTAATATACCCAGGTAATTCTCCTCCAATGGCACTTCCAAATTAATGAGACCAGAGTTACTGTAGAGATATATCTCAAGCTGAAAGGCTCACAGAGTCCAACTCCCTGCTCCTCACAGGACTAACCAAAACTAAATATGGCTAAAAGAACCACCCAGATAGTCTTAGAATTAGTCCTGCAATATGGCCTTTAATATACTATACTATAGGCAGAGCTGCTGAATGCCTTCTTTGCCTCTGTCTTTACTCCTGCAGGCTTTCCCCATGAGCCCCAGTTTCATATAGCCCCAGAAGAAGTCAAGATAAAGGAGGAGTTTGCCAAGGTAGATGAGGATTGGGTTAGGGATCAGTTGAGTAATCTGGACATCCATAAATCGATGGGTCCGGATGAAATGCATCCAAGGGTGCTGAGGGAGCTGGCGGAGGTCATTGCTAGTCCACTCTCCATCATCTTCGGTAAGTCATGGGTAACAGGAGAGGTGCCTGAGGACTGGAGGATAGCAAATGTCACTCCAGTCTACAAGAAGGGCAAGAAGGAGGACCCGGGTAACTATAGACTGGTCAGCCTCACCTCCATCCCTGGACAGGTGATGGAACAACTTGTCCTTGGCACTATCTCTAGGCATATCAGGCACATGGGGCTCATCAAGAGCAGTCAGCATGGTTTTATCAAGGGTAAATCATGTTTGACTAACCTCATAGCCTTCTATGAGGAAATTACTAGGTGGATAGATGATGGTAGAGCGGTGGATGTGGTCTATCTTGATTTCAGTAAAGCATTTGACACAGTCTCCCACAGCATCCTTGTAGATATGTTGATCAAGTATGGGTTTGATAATCAGGCAGTGAGGTGGATCAAGAACTGGTTGAAAGGAAGAAGTCAGAGAGTTGTAGTCAATGGGGCAGAATCTGGTTGGAGGTGTGTGACTAGTGGAGTCCCTCAGGGGTCGGTACTGGGACCGGTGTTGTTCAACATCTTCATCAACGACCTGGATGAGGATATAGAATGTACCCTCAGCAAGTTTGCTGATGACACCAAGCTGGGAGGAGTGGCTGACACACCAGAAGGCTGTGCTGCCATTCAGAGAGACCTAGACAGGCTGGAGACTTGGGCGGGGAAAAACCTGATGAAGTTCAACAAGGGCAAGTGTAGAGTTTTGCATTTGGGGAAGAAAAATGCCATGTACCAGTACAGGTTGGGGGCTGACCTGCTGAAGAGCAGTGTGGGTGAAAGGGATCTGGGGGTCCTGGTAGACAGGAGGATGACCATGAGCCAGCAGTGTGCCCTTGTGGCTAAGAAGGCCAATGGCATCCTGGGGTGTATTAGAAAGGGTGTGGTTAGTAGGTTAAGAGAAGTTCTCCTCCTATTCTGCCTTGGTGAGGCTGCATCTGGAGTATTGTGTCCAGTTCTGGGCCCCTCAGTTCAAGAAGGACAGGGAACTGCTGGAAAGAGTCCAGCGCAGAGCCACAAAGATGATGAAGGGAGTGGAACATCTCCCTTATGAGGAAAGGCTGAGGGAGCTGGGTCTCTTTAGCTTGGAGAAGAGGAGGCTGAGGGGTGACCTCATCAATGTTTACAAATACGTAAAGGGTGAGTGTCAAGAAGACGGAGCTAAGCTTTTTTCAGTGATGACCAGTGATAGGACACGGAGTAATGGATACAAATTGGAGCATAGGAGGTTTAAGGTGAATATCAGAAATTTTTTTTTTACTGTGAGAGTGACAGAGCACTGGAACAGGCTGCCCAGAGAGGTTGTGGAGTCTTCTTCACTGGAGACATTCAAAACCTGCCTGGATGCCTTCCTGTGTGATGTACTCTAGGTGACCCTGCTCTGGCAGGGGGGTTGGACTAGATGATCTTTCGAGGTCCCTTCCAACCCCTATGATTCTATGATTCTATGATTCTATGATTCTATGATTCTATGATTCTATGATTCTATGATTCTATACTATACTATACTATACTATACTATACTATACTGTACTATACTATACTATTAAATTTCATGATGTTTTTCTTGCTCTTCCCTTCAAAGACATAAGCTTCCATTGCACTGACAATTCCTCATATCTTTTTGCAATCAGGAAATTTCTTCATGACAGTCCTGAACGTATTCTCAAAACATCAGACAAAACTGGCCGAGAAGAACATTGAGATGAAAGATAGATGCATCTACTACTGTGGATAGTTCCTCTTCTTTCCTTGTACCCAACACCTCTGGATTTGAGAAAGCCCTGAATACGTTTATTTTTGACAAGTTTTAGTTCCCTCTCCACTCAAGACTCTGAATTCATTCCTGATACTGAACTGCCTATAATTTATTTTTTCCCCAAGTTTTCTTTAAAATAATTCTATGCTCTGCACCATCTGACAATGTGGTTTTTTGTATTTTTTTTTTTTTAGCATTCTGTGAATAATCATTTTAATTACATGCAAAAGGTGGTATTACAGAAGGCTCAACAGTAACTGAGACTGTAAAAATCAAGACTTAGTAAATCAACTGCAGACCATTATCAAGAAAAAGTCTGTCACAGACAATTGCCTAACTATGTATATCAAAGTATCTAACTATGTACTTCCGTGTTGGTCCGATATGCTTTAAGTAATTTATCTTATTACTTGTACAAAATAAGAGCTTATTTTTGGTTCAGTAACCACTGCAGAATTTCTTCAGCTCTGTCTTACAGCTTACTCCTGCATAATGTGTGAACAGAGCCTTCCCAAAATAAACTATGGCTCATTTTAACATTTTGAGCTGAAAGGTTTTCCATCTAGTGGGGAAGGAAAAAAAAAAAAAAGCAGCTACACTTTAATGTCAAAATAATCTGTCATGGACAAGTTAATTTTTATTTTATTTATTTTTAGTTTTCATTCTGCTGTTGAATCACGAACCTGGTGACTAGAGATTTTATGAAGGGCCAGTAGGATATGCTGAATCCCCCATATTCTAATTGCTTATATTGATGTCTTATCATGATCATAACCACCAAATGGTTCAAATATAATTTTAAATATCTATGTAATAACTAATTAAATATGTTATTTTACTTATTACTGAGGGAAGTGAACTTTTGCAGATGGTAATTTCATTAATATTTTTACTTTGTGAATGAAAGCTCTATTTTTATCACAGCTTTGCTTTAGGATATAGTTAGTTTATTTTATTGTAACTTAATAACTTGAATATATTGCATATATTCAAATACATTTAAAAATCTAATAGTATTCTACCTTGAAAAAATTAGACAAATCCCTTTTAAGAGAAAAAAGTATAGTTTTTGCAATTTTTGCATTTTAAGACAAGCCCTGAGCAAGCAAAAGACAGCAGATGCTTTTTTTTTTTTTTTTTTAATTAAAACTTCAAAAATTACTTCCAATTTAGAACTCCCATTAGGCTTTAACTTGGATTTGTGATTTAATTCAAACTATAGCTGTAAACAAAATAGGCAATACAGAGATCATGGCCATACTTCACATTCTGAATGCTTCTATAAATAGATGTTTTTAAATCTAGGCCTTTGAGTCAGATCTGGTCTATATAGATAACTAGATATTTTGTTCCTTTACAGGAAGAATTTGCTGCCATGCTGCATCCCATAAAGCAGAAAAAATGCTCTAATGTACCATATGCAATTGCTGAAAATAAAAGAAATATCTATTATAGAAATACCATTGTAAGTGGCCAGCCTATTTAAGCAGGAAGCTGTCATTTTCCTTCTTGCCAATAGTTAAAGCATATGTATATTGATGCCACTTTTGCCATCTCTATTTCAGTTAGCATGGTATGCAGTTTTTACAGTACATTTCTCTCAGCCTCATGTAGGCTGCTTTAATCAGCAGGACATTATTATCAGGGATGTTTTTCCACTGAAGTGTTGTACTTGTCCCATTGCTGCTACTTTCAAATCACTATGCTGTGGAAGAAATAATTTCTGGATTTATTAGTAGTGGATTATTGGTTTATTCCACTGTGATTTTTGTCATTCCTGTAAACATCAGCTTTTCACTTTGGCCTAGACATCCGCATCAAACTTCTCAGGTAAGAGCATTTAAATAAAACTGACTTTTTTTCATGCAGATCTCATTATCTACTCACAATACAAACTCTTTGAACAAACTTATATTTGGTGTGACTTTATATGGTTGTAAAGATACAAGAGTCTTTTCATTTGCTTTGTTGAGCTGTACAGACATGGTTGTGCTGTCTGAGGACCCCTGTGGACGTTGGACCAGAAACCTGAGTTTACATGCATGACTACAGTGATACCTGGCAGGCTGTACAGCTGCAACTTGAAGTACTGGGTATAAATATTTTTCTCCATGTTTAAAAGTAGCAAAGAAGAGTTAATCACAGTGAGTAAAATAGTTGTTAGACTGTAGTATAGTATAGATGGGATGGAAATATGTTTTAACAGCAACAGTCAGAGGAACAGTATTAAGTGTTGTTGTCATTACTATGACAAAGTATAAGGCAGAGTCACTACATTAAGTTGGGTTCAGTAAGACCACCAGACCTCCAATAGAACTCAGGCCATTAAAGTGAAGTACCACTGTACCGAACCCGGCAGTTTAACTTTGCCTAAAGTGCATCCTTCTGAAAGCATGTGTCCTGGTCAAACCATGACAGCATATCCTTTTGAACTGAAGTGATGAAGAAGTAGAAAATACCACCTATTTCCTTGACTAAAAATTCCAGTTATTAATCATAATGTCAAAACTCTGTCCTTAATTTGGTAGTGTGCACTTTCAATCTCAAAACATTGACTATTGTTACCCTCCTTCTGTTAATGCTGGTTAGTTACTGTATAGTAACTGTTAGTTACCAGTATTTCTCCTTGTAAAGGTACTGTTATATTCTTATGAATCTAACCTTTCTGACAAACTAAATAGCAAAAAAACTTTTCAATGTAAAACCTTTTCTCCCCCAATGTTACTTGCTCTTTTTATCTTTCCAAGACTTTGTAAAAATACAAATAAAATTAAGATGGATATTTCAATAATACTAACATCACCATCACCCTCAACCTCTGACATAAATTTAACTTTTTTAATCTTCTAATTACATATAAGTAATCTACTTATGGGTTGTATCAAGCTTTTTTTTTTTTTTTTGCTCATTACTGCTTTGAGAACTCTATTTTGAGCTGCTTTACTCATAGTTTACAGAGCTATGGTCCTCCTGGATACAGTCCAATCCACTTCAGTTCCACTTGTAGGGCTTTGCATTTATTGCATTGAGTGGCACAAGTTATCAAACAATCTGGGTTATTTATACAGAATGCATGGTTCTTATCTTCATTCACCATTCTGTCATTTTTGTGTCATTCAAAGATTTTATCAGCAATAGTCTTACATTTACTTTTACTCCATGCAGAAAGAAGCTGCATAGTGTTGGTTTTACAGTGATCCTTGTAGAGTTCTGGAAGACTGTGTGCCTTTCATGATGATTCTTCCTTGATGACATTTTTTTTACTACCTCCCAGGTAGCCAGCTCATAGCCATTTAATATATATGCTTTATTTCTATTACTTATCATTATCTATTTAACTAGAATGGCCTGTGACATGGCAGTTATCTTTTTTAATATAGCTTAGAATTTCATAAAATAAATAAACCTGATTTCTTTACCATGACCTGTTTCCCAGAAAAACACATGGAAAGGCATTACTACTATTTCTGCTTTTTTACTGGCTAATTTATTTCTCAGCTCCTTTATTTTTATTTTCCTTTTTTCCAGCCTAAATTTTCCAGTCTAATGTTACAGAATCTCTTTTGGTTTTCCTTTTAGAAAACTAACACACATTTGCATTGTGCAAATTTCCTTTTCTACTTCCTTTATTCCGGAAGAATATATCATCCTGCGCGGTTTTAGGACTGGGCAGTAATTATAGTTCTCCATTAATATAATCTTGTTTCTAGGAAGAGTCAACATTTCAGGTTGAAAAATAGGAATATTCTGCCTTTTTTTTTTTTTTTTATGTGCAAATTCTGAAAAGAGTTCATAAAGGAGCTAATTCCTCCATTTTCAGATATTGTTTATTGGTATTTTATGTCCTGAAAAAGTGTGCATTGTTTCTTTTTAAGTATAAATTTTCAGACAGCAAAATAGAATCAAACATTCTTTCAAAAAAATCCCGTATCTGAGTAGTTTTTGCTTCTCCTAAAACTGTTTCTCCATTATTGAAGATTTAATTTTTTACTACACAAACCCCTTGGACATGAGGTATGGAGGACTAGAAGAAATCCTTAAAGACAGACTTCAACTTGAATAAAAGTACTCCTGTGTCCAGTAGCAACATGCCACTAGTAGTTTTCTGCATAAGTGTGCATAATGAAATAATTCTATTTATAACAGAAAACACTTTCATGGTTTACAACTGACTCGTGATTTCCTTGGAATTTAATCTGAGTTAGTGGCATATCTGAAGTTCAGATCAGAGTTCTGAAGAAACATATTGCTAAGAGGAAACAAGGCTAAATGGTCACATTCTCCAACTTAAACAATACAGGGGTCAAACCGTTTTGTTTCAGTTAATGCAGTAGGTATGAAACTTAGGTAAAGCAGTGTGAAGTCAGCCTACACAAGTATGATGCTTCTGCTGTGCTGAAATTTATTTTCCTGTTTTGAAAATTCAGTTTAAAAGTTATTTTAAAACCAAAGAAGAATCTGTACCTTAATTAATGATGGAAAAAAAAAAAATAATAATAATTGCCCAAAGCTGTTAACAAGTAACTGCTGGTTGTATAATTAAATAGTTAAAGTATTATGTTCAAGGTAATTATGAAATACACCTAGATGCAGATATACATGACTATCAGACAACTTAATGCTGCTTAGACGTGAAGGACTTCTCCATAACAAATTACTTGTCAAGTAGACAACCAGAGGAATCAAGTGAATTATATGAGTGTGAAAATAAAGCAAGGGAAAAGAATGCCAGAAGGAAGGAAATAACTCATCAAGTTAAGGCTCAAACAGGACAGATGTCTTTGGATATAAGCTTCTTAGAAATGCATTTAATCCTTGGTGACAAGGAACAATCTTAGAACATGAGATGAACAAAGCAATTAAGTAAAAGGAAAACACATTCAGTAACACCTGAATATAGTAGATGGGAATTAAGTAAAGGAATCTTCTCAAAAGAAATCCCATTTGACAATAAAGAGCTTAAAACGATCTTAAAACTAGCTACTTATATTCAGAGGCTTGGAAATATCCTTCTCTGAAACTAGAATTAGTATTAACTCCTGTATCAAACACTGTTTCTTGTAATGTCACTTACCTTTCAGCCTGTATAAAAAGGTCTTTATAGTTTGAATAAAAATTACAAAATAATAGAGAGTTGAAGGTTAAAACTGCTAATATTTCACTCATAATCCAAAGCTGCTTTTTACTGCCTTCCTGATGGAAAGAAAAATAATGATGGACTCACAGACTTGGCTCATATTTATCCCCTACTATTAATGAGTTAGACTTGTATACAAATTAATTTAAAGTATTTGTCTTTAATAAATTCATTATAATGTATCTAAATAAAAAAGTTGAGATAATGTACATAGTTGCCTATTATGTTGAATACTACTAAGATTCCTTTTCAAAGCAGATCACCTTGATAAGAAGGACAAGAAGAGAGACAATATTTGTAGGTATGACAAAAAAACTTTCAAATAGGGTTAAAATGGTGTCTGACTAATTAAAAAACTGAATGCAGTACATAATCTCGGAAAGAGTCCACATTTAGACAAAATTTTATGTGCTGACTAATTTAATTACAACTGACAAACACGGCCTGGACATATGATGCAGATTATCCATTACTAAGAAAGGTTCCTTATCCAATAGACTGAGAGTTTACATGGTAATTGTGTTCTTTTCTTCCTGTCATACTTATTCATTACATAGATGAGCATCCCACTTCACTGCAATGCTTCACTGACCCATGCATAACATGTGAAGGACCTTCTAACAGTATAATATAATTTATAAGTAGTTGCTATAAGTCATCTAGAGTGCAACCTTAGTCAGCATTTAAGTATGCTTGTTTGTAAAGTGCAAATGAAATACGAGACTAGAGTCAATATGGACACGCAAAACACTTTTTTTTCATGGATCCTGGTACTTGAATTACAATGTAACCATTTCTGCTTCATGTCTTAAGATAATGGCCATGTAAGCTAACGTCCCTTCAAAACAAAATCATTAAATTAAAAAAATCAGTAAAATACCATCAGTAAAAATTCTTCATTTTGGAGGATGCTTTAGTGCTAGATTAAAAAATATTAATCAGGAGAAATGTAGAAATTCATTGAATGCTTAGGACTTGTAACAAAATACCTGTCTATTCTCACAAAAAAGAAGCAAAACCAAACCAAACCAAACCCAAACAAACCAACAAAAAAAACAACTCTTAGTTCATATTCCACATAGGAGAAAAAATGTCTAAGAGCATTCTGGGTAAATAGAGCACTGACTAAGTAATCACAGCACATCACAGATAATGATTTTTGAATTAAGAAAATGTATCTGTGATAGCAATAAGCATGCCACAGTTTTCATAAATGACTGACACACACACAAAAAAATGATGTGGTTATACAGATAAAATTTAAAGAAATCCTACAATAAAACTGTAGACCTATGCATTCTCAAATGTCATTTTCTTTCTTAGACTGAAAACCCACAAAATCTTTGTCTATTAGATTACATAATAGGTAGCCATTGACTTTTGTTGAGTTTTAATCAGGACTTATTGACTTGAGTTAGATATTGATCCTGCCAGAGAAAAGATAAATCTGTACCTAGAGATACAATACATTTTACAGTTGGCTGAACACAGAGTCTGTGTTGTTCCATTGTTACAAGTGCACTTCTATCAAGAAAATAAATACTGAACTAGTGAAGTGGAGAAGCTTCTTGAAAACAGGCACTCCCACATTACAATAAATTAAAAAGCATCACAATAAGGTATCAGAAAACATTAAATATTACAACACCATAACAAGGCACAATGTTATAAAGTTGTTTATCATTTTTACTTGACTGAACATATTATTCTCTAAGTTATCCAGCCTCTGCTAGATGCATTAGCATTGAACACCTCTTGATTTGAAACTGAAGCTTGCCTGCATTTGAAATTATTCTGAATTTCAACAAAGCTCACATTTGAAAATAAACCAGCTCACTCTTAAATACTCTTACTGGAGCAAGACTTATTTAGCAATAACTCCACAAGCATTTTCTCATCAGCCTTGGGAAAACCAGGGAAAACTTTCTCACGGATCACATCCACAATGAGGAAAATTCTCCAAGTTTATGAGCCAAGTCACAAATGCCACAAATATTTTTATTTATTTATTTTTATTACAAACCTCTACATTTGGTACTGTAAAGATAAAAAAGGAAACAAAAAAATCAAAAGATCCTCTTTCCTTTACTTCTTCCTTCCTATCATTCTCTTCTACAATCACTGAAAAATGTTTTTGTTTTGTACTTTTAAGTTTCCAGTTTTCCTTGAGAAGATAAGGAAACCTAGCAACTTAGAACTTGATTTCCTTGATCAATCAGCAACAAGCTTAATAAACTACAATAATCTACATGACCCCTTCTGAAGAACACAACACTTATATAACTGAATAACAAATGCACAAATGAACTCAAGCTCAGTTTAGATAAACTAAACCACCCAAATTTAATTAAAGATTAAGTGAGCCTGTGAAACTGGAATCTTTCCAGTGTCTCAAACTTATATACAATTTGCAATTTTGCATTGGCAACATAACATACTGCAGTGTTTCAAACCTGCACTGAGCCAACATCTGTTGTTTAAATCTACAAAATTTACAGAAGGAACTTCTTACTGACTGGAATGACATGCCAAAATTTTAGAAGATATTATTGAAAGCAAGTATTGAAAAATAGTATGACCAAAGATGAAAAGTTGAAATACAGGGTATTTTACAGATAGAAATATTATAAAAAGGTAAAATGTAAAAAAAAATATGAAATAAAGATGCTTGCAAAATTCCACCTAGCTTTTTAAAATAAAGTTTTCCTAAAAATGATATTTTCAATTTGTTTGTTTGTCTGATTAATTAACTTCTGATCTATAAAGGAAAATAAACAGACCAACAGCGTTGTCATAGAACTTCTTCCCGTCTTTAGGGTTCTATCTAGTGCAAATACTTGCCTTATGTGGGCCTGGAATGAACAAAAAAGTGGACTTTGGTATGTCCTGTTCTTCTTAAAGACCATATATGTTTCTAAAACTATCTCTATTTTCTCCACTCCTCATTAAAAAACCTTAGTAGAATAATACAGACAACAGATAACAGAACTACCTTGATTTACAATTTGGTACAAAGAGTCAATAATTGTTTGCCAAAAGTATGTTCCAACTAATTATCTGAAGATTCATTCAAATGTATTCAAATGTATTCAAATGAAGCTGTGAAATGATCACTGAAAAATAAACTTTCAAGAAAAAGAGGCAAAGCTGTCTTACTTAACACGGTTGACCTTAAATTTAAATATTACTGTACCTTTCAAATGTGAATGACAAATAAAAAAGAAATTATTCAGACTTCTGTTAATATTTAAGAGAAGTAAGACTGCTTTAAAAATGCATAAGGACGTAGGCTGCCTATTTAAAGCCTAATCCTTTGATTTGCTTAAGTACTTATCCAAGGACTAAATGGTTTTTCTTGACTTAATTGTTTCAGAAAATTATGTCACAGGCCATACAAAAATCCTCCATTTCTAATTATTATGACAAAATAAAATAAAGATTCAGAGCAGCATACCAGTTTTCAATCTGAATGTCTTTCACCATTTTTCTTAAAACAAATAAACACAGAAACTTATTATTTTTGCATATGGCTGTAGAGGAAGACTTTCCCCTAAATATAATCTTCTATAGCAAACACTGTGTATAGCTCAGTTTTCCGCATCTGCAGAATGACCTGAGGTAACAAGAAACAGTACAGCTGAAGCAATTTACATGTACCTACACATGTGGTGGCTGATAAGCAAATAAATAAATAAATAAATAGTGCATTTAATCTCATGTACCAGGCACGAACATATAAACATCTCTGATACCAAGCCAAATATAAGGAATCATAATCAGAATGAACAGGAGCTTTTTCCGTGCAGAAAATATAGTAAATATGGCTTGTCATGTTTTGAACTGTCACGTGTTTTTCTTTTCCACTATTCTAAGATCTTCATAAAGTACATATATGATGCACGTGAGCAGGAGCTCATATTGTTGATCTTGATCTGGTATAAATCAACATACTTCAAATAAAGATAATCAAGCAATGCTGATTTACATTGGTAAAGAATCTTATTTCTATTTTTAGGCAAAAAGCTTCTTACCATGATTAGGCCTAAACTGTCAATCTAGTAATCTAGTTGATGAGTTTTCACTCTGCAAGTGTTAATTGTGAGGACAGCCTGTATCAGGGAAGACTTACATGAGCTAGGTTGCTGTTACAACTCCTGAGAGTGGTCAATAATTACACTTTTTTTAATATATGAATTTTTTCTAAAATAACATCTGAAAATTAAATTATATCTTTGTAAATCTGTGTGTTAAGGTCAGGAATAGAAACACAGACTGCATGCTTATTTGGGCCAGTTGCTTCCTCTTAGGAGCAGGCAATTCAAGTCAAATCTCTCTACCTCTACTTACAAACCACACTTCTTTCATGTTTAAATTTTAGACTGTCCAGAGTCCTTTAGCATTCTGTCTTACTGCTGAAAGCCCAGTATGAAACACCAATCAAAGTGGTGTTCCAATATACAAGAAGCAATAATTATAGAAGGAGACTTTGTAAGAAATGTATGTCTGCTAATGAAACTCCAGAGGAGAAATTTAGAACAGCATCTTCTGAGACAAGCTGTAAATTAACTGAAAGTGGGAGTGTAACTAAAAGAAGATTTTTACTCCCTAAAGCTCAGCAAATTTAAATTAACCCAAACATTGACAACTTCATAGGTCCAAGTCAGGAAACACCTACAAAGAACAATGTATCTGCTGGAGCTAGTATAGTTACTTGCAAAATGTAGTTGTAGCTCTCAGGAAAGTGAAAACTAAAATGAAGCATGCATATTTTAAAGTATTTCGTATCTGAATAAACAATATGGCTATTTTTTGCTTTATTTGAGTAGATCTGTTGGTTTTGTTAAGAAAACATAACTTCCAACATATAATTTACAAGAAAGTGGCAACGGTGCATAGTAGCTGCTTTGGTATTAGTAGAGTTTGCCCATTTTTGTCAATCATTCCTTCTTAATTTTGATTAGGACTTCTTTTACACTTTTAAAACTCAATTTTGGCAAGGACTATTTTCCTGTAAATAGGAAAATTGCCAGCTTGACCTCAGAGGATCTAATATCCTGATAAATCCTTTTTAATACTTTGAAGACTTTGTAAAAAGTTGTATTCTGATTGTTATGTCTATGAGACTGAACATTCAAAACATATTTTGACATGCATAAAACTTTTGCATATTGATCCGTTACAGTAGCACAATTATCTCTTAGGGTTTTTTATTAGCTGTGTTGCAGAAGTCATTTACAGAAAGACTGGAGAACAGATTTTTCTTACTCTTTCTAGCAGATTGCATTTACCAAATGGACAAGGACACACATATCCTCAGAATCTTAAGATGATTTAATATTTTACATATATATAGTTTGTTAAGAACACAGCTATATTGTTGTTCTTTGAACAAATTAATGTGTTCTTTTTTTTCATGAACAAGGTATTAAAAGTTTCTAAAACTGTCTCAAGGCATTAGATCTTCTATTATTGGTCTAATTATGAAAATTAAAACCAAAGTTTTTTTTACACAATAGCAAGACAATATGAATAAAAGGTGTAATTTTTAAACAAAATTGGCTGAAAACAGTAACTTAAAAACATGGTTTGCAATTATATGTGCCCACTTATCCCTGAGAAATCATACTTAGGACTGAGCAATGATATTTCAAAGCACTGAATTCACCAATAGATATTTTTATATCTAAAAAACTGACTTTCAGAATTCCCGATCAGTGACAAGTGGCATTTATAACCTGGGACTTCACTGTAACTGGGGACTGAATGAATACCCATTGAAGACCTAGGGCTTCAGTGAGTGCTAGATGAACTATTCGCTGCAAGTGTTTCTGGTCCAGATCTCCTTCCAATTTTTATATGCAGTACAGTCATCATGCACAGTAAATACTTAGCAATAATTAGAAAGCAGCCTTGGCCAGCTGAGTCCAAAGCAGCCTGCTTGACCCATATCTATTCTCCCTTTGCATTTTCAAGCTTTAGAAAGGTGCTGCTCAGAGTATGTCTGCTGCAGATCATACACAGAATACAATTACATCTTGATTTCAGGAAAAGTGCTGAGAGATACACAATGTATCCCCTTGCAAATGCTGTGGTTTTAGCTCTGTGAGTCTTACAACTTCTCATTATTTATTTGAGCTTTACACATTTAACACAGAAGGAAACTTTTTTTAAAGTAATCCCAATTCCACAGAAGTGCTCCTAGAGACATTTTTAAAGCTCTAGGAAAGAACTGAAGACATGTTTGTGTGTACAGTCCTGCATAAGCGACATAAATGCTCATAAATTTGTCAATATGTTTTGTTTTGTTTTGTTTTGTTTTAAGATTATTCTTACTATAAAGCCAGATAAAAATAATCAGTTGTCAGCATCTGGGATTTAAGAATTAAATATGTATTCTATAATGGTACAAAGAGCCTCTTGGTAATTATAGATGTTTACTGAGTTTATTGAGTGCAATATTCAAAGGAACGTACTGGGCAAAAAGTAAGAAAATATATTAAGAACTTAACCTTCCCTGAATTCCAGAGCTTTATTTGAGTCCTTCCATGAGCAATGATCCACAGACTGGAGTTCTGTTTCTTTCAGAGGATTCATATCTGAAGTAGAACTAATAGCCTGTGGATGCATGGCTATAAGTTTCAAAAAAAAATCAGTTACACACACAAACTATTCTACCAGTACTCATCTATGACCACCTGCCAAAACTTCCAGCTTAGCTTTAAGAAGTGTTTCAGAGCCCTAGTGAAACTTCCCATTAAACTATTTCCAGTTTTACTTCTCCTGGCAACTGTATTCTGATTGTTTAGCAATTTCCAGTACAGAACATAATAATGTGAAGATTGTCTGCTTCTAAAGATTACTCTCTGTGGAGGGACCTTTGTGGTCTCTGACACTAAACACAAACTCCTTATGCAAAAGCATGAGAATCTCCTAATTTTTCAATGTGTATTTGAAGAACAAGCACAATTCCCAACAGCTGGACATCAAAAGAGAATCCTCAACATGAAATATTACAAATAATCTAGATAATTTAACAAGGACTGTAATGTAAAGAAGCATAATGTAATGTTATTTTTGAAAAGACTCCAGAAGTAATTGCTTGAAATGGTTAGGAAAAACATCAACAACTCTGGTAATCATGTTGTCTGACTAGGCTTGGTATACCAGAGCAGGCAGTATAAAGCACAAAATGTGAATACTGCATTTGAAAAGTGAAGGTAAACTGAGACCTGCTTGCCAAGTCCTCCATATAGATACAATTTATTCCTCTGGAAAGGCACTTCAGAAAACCTGTATCATAATCTTGTCAGCAACTTCTGTATTACTTTTCCTTCTGTAAAATATTTTTTGAAACTGCCAGCATTGCAATTATTACCTTAAGTGTGAACAGTTGCAACAGTTTTTTGACTTGTGCTTCATTATTATGGAAACACCTTCTCTTCATGGTGAAAAACAGAAAACAAAACAATGCATCATTATGCTATATATATATATTTATTTTTTTTTTTTTAATGGGCAGATCAAGCTAAATAATGCCTTCTGATGTTCTAGAAGTGCTTATGCAGATGCTTAAGATTTTTGATCAACTTTCAGTGTTCTTCAGCTTTACTCTGAGCAATTCTGAATAATTTCAAGAAATCCACTGAAATATTCTGAAACACTAGCATAGTTTTTTCTTTGTTGAATACCTTTCTCTTCCTTTTGAATTGTGGAAAGAGAGGTTATGAAAGGAACACATTTATCACATGATATTCTAGCCTTCAATGAAAATCTTGCAGTGAAAACAATGTTGCATGACTAAACCAAAAACTTAGGGAAAAAAAGGAACATATATCTTATCAGGGCTGTCACCCATCCTGTTTTGTGGGTTTTTTTCCCAGGTATGTTCTGCATACTTGTCTGAAATTTTATGCAGGCAAGCTTTAAGAATTCTGCAAGTTTCCCAAATGCACAGCAAATCTAACCCGCTAATGCTTCTAGTAGGATGTCCTATACATTTTGCTTCGTATTTTTTGTTAGGGGCAAATCCTTCTTGACCAACCCAGTGGCTTTCTACAATGGAGTGACTGCATCAATGGACGAGGGAAGACCTACAGATGTCATTTGGAATTCTTTGACACAGTCCCCCACAACATCCTTCTCTATAAGTTGTAGAGATATGGGTTTGATAGATGGACTGTTCAGTGGATAAGGTATGAGCTGTGTGGTTGCATCCAGAGGGTAGTGGTCAATCAAGCTGGGCGGTGTGGTCAATATGCCACAGGGACAGGATGCCATCCAGAGGGACCTGGACAGGCTGGAGAAGTGGGCTCAGATGAACTTCATGAGGTTCAACAAGGCCAAGTGCAAGGTCCTGTGCTTGGACCAGGGCAACCAGAGATATCAGTACAGGCTGGGGCAAGTCATGCTTGAGAGCAGCCCTGTGGAAACAGACCTGGGGATACTAGTGGATCAAAAGCTGGACATGAGCCACCAATGCGCAATTGCAGCCCAGAAGGCCAACTGCATGCTGGGCTGCATCAGAAGAAGTGTGGCCAGCAGATTGAGAGAGGTGATCCTGCCCCTATATCCTGGTGAGACCTCACCTGGAGTACTGCATCCATCTCTGGAGCTCCCAACACAAGAAGGACATGGACCTGTTGGAGCGAGTTCAGAGGTGAGCAACAAAAATTATTAAAGGGCTGTAGCACTTCTCTTATGAAGACAGGCTGAGGGAGTTGGGTTTTTTTTCAGCCTGAAGAAGAGAAGACTCTGGGGGGACCTTATAGTGACCTTCCAATACCTGAAAGGAGCCTAAGAAGGCTGGGGAAGACATGTTCACAAGGGCTTGTAACAATAGGACAAGGGGTAACAGTTTCAAGCTAGAAAAGGGTAGATTTAGGTTGGACATTAGGAAAAAGTTCTATAATATGAGCATGGTGGATCACAAGAACAGGTTGCCTAGAGAGGCTGTGGGGGCCCCATCCCTGAAGGGTCTTGCTTGGGCACTGAGCAGTCTTTTCTAGATGGAGATGTCCCTGCTTGTTGTAGGGGGGTTGGACAAGATGATCTTCAGGGGTCCCTTTAGGGGTCCCTCAAGCCAGGAAATTCTATGATTCTTTGATTTTGTGATACTACATTTTTTTTAAATTATTCCATTAATCTTTTTTTTAATGATTTAATGAGAAGAAAGGCTAATTTGATATCTTATTTATCAGAGTGTCAGCTATAACTATATTTCAGCCTTTTCACACTGGTGCTAACTGACGAGAGTTAACCACAGCACACACTACAACCTCATGTACAGCTATTCATCAAGCCTGAAATAATTTTCTAGACCATTAGGTGCATTCCCCACTGAAAAGACTGAGATGCTGATAATAACACAATGATAATCCAAACAAGTACATGGAGGTGCAAACCTGTCAAATGGCAAAATGCTGCAAGGTTAATGGGTTTTCAGTTATCATCAGATATAATCCTCTACTTGAATATAATATTTGTGTTTGGTATATATATTATATATATATTGTATATATATAATATGCAATATATTCTATACAATATATACTATTTAATATATATTTTATCTATATATACATATAAAAATAATATCTATTTCTCCTGTACAGCTGGCGTCTTATTGGCCCACAATAGCAGAATATTTTGCAGAATCAAAAAATTAACACAAATTCTGGTTAAATAAACTGAATTCAGAAAGAAATTCTGGAGGGGAAAGAGGAGTCACCACATTTTTTTTTAAAGTTAATGCTTTCATTTGTCTGGTATATGCTAGATAACTATGTGTACATGTAAAATTAATAAGAAACTCATCTAAAAATGATAAAAACTTGTTTCATGCACAAATATCACTTTTTGCCATTATCTCTATTAATCTCTGCAATAATTCAAAATTGTAAATGTAATTTGTAAATTGTAAATGTAAAATGTAAATTGTAAATGTAAATGTAAAAGAAACACAATCTTGAAATGTACATTTATAAAAAAAGAAGCAGCAGAGCTCAACTTTGAGTATGAGGAAATTATAAGTATAAAGAAATCCACAAAACTATAACTCCTGTGAAACATTCTCAGAGAGAACACCTACTTGGGTAATTAAAACTGAGGGAATACCTCAAATTTCTGAAGACTTTCACAATTTATGTGCAAATCATCATAATCATAATTTTGCAACACATTCCACAGCAAGTGAAATACTAAAAGACTTACACAGAAGCCTTAGCTTGAGACTTCCCAGAGGCCAACAGTAGCCTGCTTGTATCAGAAACAGGGTGGCTGGCAGTATTACAGAAGTGATTCCCCCCGTCTTCTCAGCACTGGTGAGGCTGGACCTCAAATACTGTGTTCCGTTTGGGGCCACTCACTACAAGGACAACACTGAGGTGCTGGAGCATGTCCAGAGAAGAGAAGCAAAGCTGGCAAAGTGACTAGAGAAAATGTTTTAAAAATCTTCCCCTCCCTGGCTGAGGGAATTGGAGTTGTGTAGTCTGGAGAAGGCTTATCTTATCACTCTACAACTACCGCAAAGGAGGCTGAAGGGAGGTGGGTGTTGGTCTGTTCCCCCAAGTTAAAAGTGATAGGATGAGAGAAAATGGCCCCAAGTCATGCCAGGGGAGGTGTAAATTGGATATTAGGAAAAATTTCTTTACTAAAAGGGTTGTCAAGCATTGGAACAGAATGCCCAGGGAAGTGGTTGAGTCACCAACCCTGGAGGTATTTAAAAGATGTGTAGATGTGGTGCTTAGGACATGGCTTAGTGCTAGACTGGATAGAGTAGGGTTAATGGCTGGACTTGATCTTAAATGTCTTTTCCAACTCAGATGATTTTGAATTTGAACAGCTATCCATGTGAAACATGCTGTACTTCTTAGTAGCTTTTCAAAACTTGACCAGAGTTCTCTCTTATGGAATGAGACATTAATTCAAATTCCTTAAACCATTATTGAAAAACAGAAATGTAGCTCTTCTGTTCTGTTCAATTCCATTATTTTGTGTTCAGTAGAAAAACCAAATTAAGTTTGCTCCCAGAGGTGGAGGAGACTCAGTCTCTCTCTTTAACATTCACATTTCTTCTCAATTATGGAAATATGTTTGCATGTTGTTATTAGCTAGATACATTAACAGTTGTGAAAACAGAAATTTTGCTACTAATTTAATATAATTTACAGTTATTTATTCCTTAGCAATACTTCAGTTACTGATATTATCCCTTCCTGGACAATGAAGGGACACAGAAAAAAAAAAAAAAAAAAAAGGTAGTCTGACTGAGACTCCTGACATTATTCTGATTTAGCTCAAGTATATTTTGAAAAACTTCCCTTTGCCTGTAGCAGTTGGAAATAGCAAAATATTTCCCCATTCATAGTCAGGATGAAAGTAAAACAATGCCAGGAATCCTTATGGAAAAAAACCAACCAACAAACAAACCAAAAAAACAATACTAATAGTGAATACTTTTATTTTAGAAATGTGAAGCAATTGCATTTTGAGTTGAATTTCTACGTATAAATAAAAAATGAAAATGTATTTCAAAGATACTTAAAAAAAACAGCAAACTGATTCATCTGTTTGAAGTGTTTTCATTTCAGCTATCTAGGCTTTTCCAACAAGAATGTATTTTCTAATAGAATTGTAGTCAGCTGTCAGGGAAAATGGTATATGTTCAAAAGTATGAGGGGGATTTTTTCAGTCACAAAAGTCTTTGGTTTATTTTTTTATGACTTTGTGAGAACAACATGCATGCATGTAACTAAAATGCTTGAGTACTGCAATTTCCTGGCAGAGGTGACTGTTGTCAGCATTGCAGTAATTTTTATAGCTAGTACAGAATACAGCAACTGTTCAATCATCATGCCTGTCTTTCAAGCTGGCTGCCTAGAAGGTGGTAGATTATATCATTATTTTTGTTAAAAGCCTTTGATAGCATAGCTCCTAGGTATCTGTCAGACTTCCTTCGTCTGTCTTCTTCTGAGATGTGACTATGCTTATATAAACTTGCTCTTTACAGATCACAGCTAAATCTCTTACTCAAAAAAAAAAAAAAGCTGATTTTATCTGTGCTGCCATATTTGCTTAGATATATCACTCTTATCACCTCTATTTCCACTCACTCTTCCTCATCTTACAATTATAATTACAATTTTCCTTACCCACCACTGTATTTCTTACTAAGCTTTCTCTGACGTTGAAGTGGCTTGATTTCCATCATTGCTCAGCTTTTAATTTTTTTTGTTAAAACAGGAGGGATGAGTGGTTAATAAAAAGTATTTTTATTACTAGAGATGAGGTAAAATAGCAGTTGCATGGGAACATGCATTATGAATAAATATCCAGGTCTTTGTTTTGCAGCTAGATCCTATTGCTGTCTCTCAAAATAAAAACCCTTAAAACCAGAGGTCCAAGACACAGTTAAAATCCGTGCAATACTTTTCTCACTGACTTTATCAGGAATAATCCAGTATAAGTGCATAGACCTAGAATTATATAAGCCTAGAACGAATGAAACAAAACAAGGTCTGTATAAGCTTACTGCAGAACTGGCCGTGAAGTGTATTACAAACACAGAAAAAGACTTTTCTCTGATGAACTTAAATACAGTCTGGGAATTAAACCATGTACAAGTTTGAAGTGGGAGGGAACAAACTTGCAAAGCTGTTTTATCTTGATTATTCTATTACATAATTATTAGTTTCAGCAACACTTGGCTTTTTTTTTTTTTTAAATTTCCTTGCTAATATATGTGTATTTGTTAGGAACTGTCAAGATTTTTTTAATTTATTTTTTTTTCTTTTAGTAGCAATTGCACCCTCCTATTTATTAGAATCTGGAGGAACACTAACAAGGAAATTAATGTGGCTTCTTTTCCCCCATCTTTCTTATGAAAACTGTATCTACAGCACATGTGTTGTTTTTTTTTTCCTTTCAATACAGGGGCAGAGATGAAGGGATGACATGTATTGGCTAAATGTCACAACACACAGCAAGGTAAGACATTCTTTAAAACCAGCTAGAAATCAGCCACCCCTGCTTGCCCAGGGATCAGGTTACAGTACTGCCCTCAGTACAGTGTAGTTCAAACTATCTGCGAATGTTTGTGAGAGAAAAAGAAAGAAGGAAAAGGAGCTGATGTCATGAGTTTACTCATTGTCCACTAGACCACAAGTGGCTGGGACTGACTTCCCGGGCAAGAAAAATTTGCTGTTTGTTTACAGAATATATAACAGCTTAAACAGATATGGGATCTTGCATGACTATCATACATGACACATGTATCAATTGAAAAATATGTGATAACAGCTACTGATTGATAAACAATGTTTACACTAACACTACTTAGAAAATAAATTGGTTTTCATTTAGTAATCCCTAAGTGCTAGCTTCCAAATAAACCTTAACACTGAAGAACGTTTTTATTTACTCTTCTTTCTCTCTCCCATTTAAGTGGTGCTTTTCCTCCTGGGGCACTAAAGCACTTACTCTAAAATCCAGTAAGTTAACCAAAGGCAGACACTGACTGATACATTCATCATACTAATTATGTGTTGCATGGTGTATTTCTCCCATCAAGTGCTCCTACATATTTGATAGAAGCCTTTCAAATAAAAAAGAAGAAAAATGAAAACAAGCCTCAAAGCCAAGCTGCATGATTGAGAGAATCACTTCTCCTTGTGTCACTGAACTACAAAATCAATTAATGTCTTCTATCATCTCCAGAAAGTGCTATCTAACAGGCAGTCTGCAACAAATTACACCAGATATTTCAAAAAGCAATTTCTTCTTCCATTTAGGATTAGAATAGAGGTAAATTGACCCGTTCACAGTGTAAGGGAACAGGTTACTTCCCTTCACAAGTCTTTCAAAAAGATTCTAAATTACTTGATAGGACAAACCAAGATGTAATTGAAATTCTGGTTGAGGAACTTAAAAAAAATATATATTTAACTGAAGTGTAATTTCTATGTAAAGTAACTTTCCCTAGACACTTTAGCGCTTCATATAATTTAAACAGTGGAATTGACCTTAACCCTAAATGCATTTAAAGAAAAAGTCAACCCACGCAATCTCTTTTCCAGTAAACAAATCTGCACAGCTATTTCATTACCATATTCAGTATCTCTGTTTTCCATGGTTTTGTTTCCCAAGTGTGAGTAATCATCTTAGCAACAAATAGGCGTCTGATTCCTTTTTCACAGCTTTTTGCCAAACTTCTCCCAGACTACATTCTAACACTAAACCTTTCTCCATTTCCTCTGTCAGGTTGGAAAAATACTGTTTTTCAAAGTAAGGAAAAGAGGATTGGAGTTAATGTTTGAAAAAAAAAAAAAACAACAAAAAACCAGCTTAAAAGGTAAGACAGTTCTTTACCTGCTCTCACAGACACAACTTCCTTCTGAGCATAAGGGTACTTCTATCTACCTTTCAATTTTGTCAGAAGGTTTTGCTTCTCACCTGCTTCTAAATGGAAATCAAGTAGTACATCTTTAGCTGTAACTCTTCACAATGTAGGTACTGACAGTTATAAAAGACAGCTTGCTTTCATCCACAATTTCAGTAAGACAAATGATCTAAGATAACATTCACTGACTTGAATGAACATCTGGAGTTTAAAGCTGATAATTTTCAGTGGAAGTTCCTTGACTGGAGACTGCATGAACCAAATGCAGTTTTGCTGATGCATATAAAATGCTTTAAAGCCACTTTACATAAGCTTCCTTTGTGAGAACTCATTTATGACACTGAGCAGTTCACTAGGATGTTGTGCAAAAGGGGAAGTTAGAAATCTTAGCAATTACTCATTTGCCTTTCTTCCTATCTTCCTTCCAGGGCCTATGTTTTTTTCTTCTTGCCAGAAAACACTTTCTTGAAGTCAGCCTATATAATAACATTTTGTAGATTGTCAACAGCAGGTTTTATGGGTGATGTTCTTCGGCCTTCACTCTAGCTTAAAAAAAAAACAGAAAGAAATACCACTCCTTCATTCCTTATTTTGGTAGGCAGGGCAAGGTATAGAATTAAGATCCACTTCTCCTCCTGGACCCTAAGTACTAATCTTGGGGCTAGCTTTAATGTATGATCCACTCACTTTTTGTATGCTTAAATTCAAAGCATAATTTTATTATTGAACAAGGAAGTAAACCATCCACCTTTGACTGACTATTTTTAAAAGGACAGGTATCTCACCTGCATTACCTAAACTACGAATAACAATAGTACTTGACATCTAAATAATCTGATATGGCTCAAAAATGCATAGTATCCAAAAAGCTACAAATTAGGCAGATAGAAGAATGTGGAAAAGACAGCAGATTTCAGAAGCCTCTGTATAATTTTAATTTTGAATATCTCATTTGTGCATTTGGTGTAGTTTTCCCTCTGCAGATGGTGCATTACTGTCCCAGTAATGGAATATCTTCAGAGTCAAAAACATGAATTAAAAATTAAAAAAAATAAATTAAAAAAAAAAGGCCAAAAAAAAAGGACTGTATCCAAAGGAAGTGTAAGTGTGCCATTTTTGGCTCACTTAAAAAATTAGCCATTGTTTATAGAAGTCTTTAATTCCCCCTTCTTTCTTGTTCTTTCTATTCCAGAAGTCCCATATGACTGTGACCATCCTCCTAGCTAATGAGCTTAGATACAGCTTCAGGTGTCTGCCAGAAAATGATGCTATTGAATGCCACACAGTATTCCCAAGCTCCAAGGATACATTTGGCTTCTCTGCAGTAGTGAATATTTATATAGAGGGGTTTTGCTGCAGTGGAACAGGGAGAATGGAAATACTGTATGACTTTTTTGTTGGATTTTTATATTCTGTCAAAACTTATATTCATTATTATGAAAGAAGCAGTAAAATAAATAATGCATTTCCATTTATATACAAGCTATGTTCATTCACTTCAGTACCAATTACTCTTTCACGCGAAACCTTTAATTACATTCCATTCTGTTTAGAGACATATCTATTATTTACATACATAGATATACATAAGCCATAACATACTTCTTTTTCTTATTTTTGATGCTTTTAAGTACTCTCCATAAACATTTAGTTAAGCATGGAAGTGTGAAATGGTAACTATGAAAAACTATAATAGGATTAACATTCTTAATTCTTCCGTGCTTTCTATGTGAACATCTGTAGGTATGCAAAAGAAAGGGATATGAAAAGTCTGTGTGGTTGCTTAACTATGAAGTGGATGCCACCCACATCAACAGTTGCCAGTAACTCTATTCTTAGTACAAATAGTGTGCAAGTCACATTTCTGTCAGGCTGTTTCTTGGGTAGACAACGGCTGTACTGTGCTAATCTTCTTGTTTACAGAGACCTAATGCCACTCAGGTTGTTCTGGGTTTTTTTTGTCTTCTTTGTTTTTTTCTTTTATTTTCTAAGGGAGGAAAAAATACAAACTGACACAGTAAGAAACTTTATCTTAATAAATCATTCTTCCAAGTCAGCTGGAGCTCAGTCTTTTTAAGAACTGACTATTTGACATATTCATAGCCAGGAACTTGACCTATGTCAAGTAGACATAGGTATATCTACTTGAAAAATCAGGCAGTAAATCTGAATCTGAATGCTCTCCTTCAATGTGAAGGAGCAACAATTCAGATACTAAAATACCAGAAACTCCTTTTACTTTGTGTTCTTATTACTTGCAAATACATACGTCGTGGATATATAAACTCAATATCCTGGTGAAAGAGTTCTTGATGGTTCTTTCACTTTTCCACCATGTCGATGGAAAATTATTTTAATACAGTGAATGCGAAGTATTACTGAGCAAGCTGAAATACAGTTTTATTATACAATTTAAAAATACCTATTAATAGATTAAATGTATTCTTCTTACAAGCCATCTATCCAAATATTTATGCAGCCATACTGTAGAACTGAAATAAAAATGTAGTCTACAGATACATAAACAATCTTAGCCTTCCCCTCATATCCTGCTTTTACTGCTATATCAATATGGTGAAGTGTGTAACACTGTAGGCTGATGGGCTTCAGAGTCTGGGCAGTAACAAACTTCGGCTTTTGCAAATCTTAAAAAATCCCTCACTGTACTGTGACATTGCTCATACTGTGAATGGTTGAAACAGAATGGTTGAAACTTATTCACAGTAAATATCCCATGAATTTCTTTATAACAGCTTGGATAAGCCTGGAGGAGCTACGGTATGCTATAGGTCACTGCACATATGAGTAGCCTGTTTCTCATTTCTAATGCTGCCATTTGATGTGTTGCTTCATTATTTAAAAAAGCAACTCTATTAAAGAGGCTTATGCAAACTGCATACAACAAATAAAGTACTTGTTACATTAATTTAATTGACTACTGTACTTGCTATTCTGTTCTAAGTGATTTACCTTAGAATTCTAATGTTATCCTGTAATTTGAACTTTGTTCTTAGTTTTGCTTTTCTATTCATGCTGTTGTTAATGTCATATTCAGTGATAAATTTAAACAAGTTTATCCAAAAGGCAGTTGAAAATACTGCCATACAGAGCACGTCCCTTTCAGCACAAGGCATAAATACATATGCCGACTTCACAGTTAACCCACAGCAGTACTTGTATTTCACTCATTTGTAGTAATACTTAGGTTGTGTCTCCTAGCTATTCCATTATTTTCCAGGCACTAGCTGGCTCCCCCTGCAATTACCCACTAGCATCACTTTGAGCTTGAGCTAACAGAGCAGAGGCGAGTTTACCTCCCAGGCTGGAAGGAGTCCTGACAGGGGTCGCTTGGTCTTCTCAGTTGTAGCTGCAACTCCAGTCTCCCTCTCTGTCTCTGCACCCCCATCCCACACCACTGCACACATGAAAAGAGACCCCATGTCCTCAAGTGCAAATTCAGGAATGCCACATCAAGCATTCTTACCAGATGTTATTTAACCTGATTTTAGAACCTCCAATGGTAAGAGGTTTCAAACACTCACAGACAACATTCCAGTATGCAACTTTTTTTATTAATGTACTGCAAGTAGATCACATAAAGACCCACCACCCCAACCATGGTTATTTGACAACATGCCTTTTACTACCTACCTCCCTGGAACATCTAAGAAAATTTGAAATGTTTCTAGCTGAGGTCTACAGGAGTATCTCAGAACAATTATTCTTCCACTGTAGCAGTGGATGAAAGTTCTTGCTACAGAGTACTTGAGTCTCAGCAAAGGGAGTCACCTAGCTGAGAAAAAGGGATACTCCAAGAACACTCTTGCCACAGGGAGGAATTTTAAAGATTAAAAGAGAAAGGTGGTGGCAATGGAAATACTTAACTACTAGACCCATAGGTATTAAGTCTGTGATATCTAAGAGGACATAGATTAACCTGTCTTCTAGGTGTAAAGGTAACATAGATCTCCTAATATGTCCAGAGAGCTGGGAGGTGCAGAGGAGGAATGAGTAGGCATAGTCCATGTTGCTATCAGTGATGTAGAAAAGTGCAAGAGGGACTCACTCATGCCTTCAGGAGCAAGAGACTGAAGTCCAGGATTTCAATGAGAAACTGTCAGTTAAATATATAAAAACTGAGATACAGGCTGAGATTTACAGTCTCACTATGTGGATGACAGTATGATGTAGACAGGAAGAATGTTGGCAAAGTAGGAACTAGGGATGCTTTTGAGACAAGAGAAACCCGGACAGAAATGTCAGGCTGCTCTGTAACAATGAAACCAGGCTGCCAGCACTCAAAACTAAAAAGGTCACCGAAAAGTATTTAAAGTAGGAGTGGGAAGAAAGCTGAGGGATACAGCAAAGTACTCTGTTCAGTCTGATGCAAGTCACAGGGGAGAAACAGCTATCATTTATTGTGCCTCTGAAAAGGCCAAGAGGGAAATAGTGCAGTAACAGTAAATATCAGAAAGACAACTCAGAACACCTACAACATCAGCACCAGCAAGAAACTCCGTAAGAAGCTCAAAGAACTGGCCAGAAAGATGAAAGATGAGCTTTAATGCACATAAATGTACGGTAATACACTATGGAAAAATTACTTAAATCCTGCCTATGGATCCTGGCAGTTATAAATAAGGAAAACAAAATTTTTAGTTATTGCTGGCAGTTCTAGATCACAAGTATAGCAGCAGATACAAAATCCAACCAAGTGCTGGGCACATTGGAAGAGGTATTATGAACAAGAGAGATGATGACATTGTGGAATCATTAAAACCTAATGTGCCCACATTTTGAGTATGAAGAGAAGTTCACATTAGAAGAGCACATATCTTTAAGTCCAAGAAGCGTTAAAAAAGGTACATAAATGAACAAGTAAATTGTTTGGTGCAGGTCCTTTATGAGAAGGGACTAAAGAGACTGACATTCATCTATTGACTGAGAACTTCATGCTTATGGTTTAAAGAATCAGGAAGGTAGTAGATATTGCTGCAGAAGTAGGATTTGTACATCACGTTATATTTGTAATTTTATTTGCACTATTATTCAGTATTTCTGTCACAGACAAAGGAATGTTAAATAAAATCCCAAAGTCAATACATGACAGTAAGCTCTTCTGGGTAATAAAATACAAGATAACAAACATAAAGAAAGAACTATTTTTCACCAAATTCAAGAATACTATATTTGAAGACAACTGATTAAACTTGTAAGAGAGGCTGGTTTAATACAGATAGAAAGTACTACTTTAAATCACAGGTAGTGAAATTTTTGAGCTTGTTACCACAGGACAGTACCAGAAGTTTCAGAAAAGGATTGGATTAAGTCATGGACAACAGATTCGGAAACAGATACCATAAGGACTAGGCAAGGTGCCACCCCCTTACAACCCTAATGCAGTAGCTGTGGATGCTGGTAAAGTACTGGGGGATCAGACTACAGAAAGTGCCCAGACCAGTGTGTGCTCCCTAAACAGCACCTAACCAATGACATTGTCAGAAGCAGGATACAGGGCTAGTTAGCACACTACTCTGACCCGTAAGACTTTCATTATATCCTGATTCCTTAAGCCTTCTTTGCTCAGTAGTGTTTATTAGAAGTCACGTAGATGTTTTGTTTTCTGTCTCCTCAGTCAAGACTGAATTATTCATGTCTTCATTCAAGTAAAATAAAATAAAATACTTCTAATAAAATACAGACTTAGGTCTGAAAGGAAAGTTAAGTTCTAAGAGAAGATGGCAAACTTGTTGAAGGCAAGAGTTGCATGGATTTTGAATTGCATTCACTCAGGAGTCCAAAATACTGTCACATTTTACAGTAATGACAATAATACTAACAGGCAACACGATTAAGCAATACACACACAAAGAGACAAAATATTTTTATGTCACATTCGGGGGAAAAAAGGAAAGAACACTAGAAACAGAGTAAAATCTGTAGACCTGACTTAATCTAACCATTTCCTTTGGGCAGCTACTACTAGTGAAAAGATAAGCCAGGAACATTGTTTGCCAGAAGCAGCAGCAGCTGGTACAGGAGTAGTTGAGAATACAAAATACAAAACAAAATTAGAATAAACACATACAGGACCCAAGCACAGAAAAGAAGTATGCATTTTATTAAATGGATTAGCTTATTTTCTAACATGTATTTAAGTCTTCAATTTGTTAATAATCAACTCAGAAGACAGTAACAAGTTTAGTCAGAAATAAATTAATTCATCTGACACTGAAAGTCAGTGTGTGAAAGGATATTAAATTGCAGAAAAATACAGTGCTTCCTCCTTCTACCCACTTTTTTCTGTTTACATGAATTAGTACAATAAAATCCTATTAATAAGGACTGGATTTTCAAAATTATGTTCTCTGAAAGTCATTTCCCTCTTTTCATACAGCAAAACTTTAAGATTCCTCTCATTTTGCAGTCTATAAAATGGGTTAACAACAGAAGTTAAGAAATACTGGAAATTGAATATGTCAGCTTATGATTGTATTATAAGGAATAAACTACTTTATGATGTTTCAAGTCTTGTAGTTCTTCATCAGGGTAGAAGATATCAACCTCTATTATTCTTTTAAAATATAGTCAGTACTTCTTAAACATGTTACAGAAGGGCTGGTTTACTTTGGGAATGCAGATCTCCTTTCTTCCATTTATCTCACTGGTTCTCACAGGCAACCTTATTAGATTGGGAGCCTGCTGCTTACTCAGCTATCTTGTTTCTCATCAGCTGAGTATCTAGGCATTACCACTAACATGGATTTTCTTTTCCTAGGGAAAACACCCCAAACGTTGTGTTATTTTTTTCTTCTTTTTTTTTTTTTTTTCCTTTTTTTTTTTTTTTCTTTTTCCTTTGGTAACACAAGAGTTTATGTCATTGTGCATTTGTTTTACATCCTGGACTCTGTTTTCCTTCACCTTATAACACAGTCGCAACACAGAGTATTTGTGTAGCTGTAGAACTAGCTATAGTAAGCACCAATAAACCACAATAAACCACCAATCTCAGAAATATTTGATTTCACAAAGCTGCATGTGAATTTCTGTTTTATTGTACCATGCTTTTTAGTTGCCTATTTAATTCAAAATTTAGTTCTGCAGCAGTATATGTTGAAAGCATTATGAAGATAATGTGAATGGAAATAACCTTAGAGTCCCCTCTCCTCCCTAGTATTTTAATCTTTATAGTTTGCACCCTGCCTTCTTCCTTTGACTGTCCACAGCAGTTCTGTTTTTCCGTCAGCAGACTTCATACCCATACTTGCACTCCCTCTCACCTGTTTTTGTTTTATGTGTTCAACCTGAGGAGAGTCTTTTCAGAAGATACAGGGATACATTTTAAAGGAGTAATGGTCTGAAAAATGACAAGTGTTACGCATTGGAAAAAAATATCCATTAAGGATATAAAGCAAATGCAGTTCCCAAAAAAAATCAGACAGAAGGCTTTAACAAGAAGTAAATTTGCAGTTCTGTGTCACAGTTGCTTTTTTTTTTTTTTTTTTTTTTTTTTTTTTTTTTTAAATTCTGTAAAAAAAATACATTCCAATTTGCTGTATTATTGTTGTGGTAAATATCAAATTAGTAATACCTCACCACACATTTCAGAGCTTTTTCCATAATTTAAAAATTTCCATCAAACTGTTCATTTTAAATGCAAATACTATAAATTTAATTAATACTAGAGGATTGGCTAGTCTTTCTGTATATAAGAAATATGGCACATACCCACTGTAATAATAATAAAAAGTTACAGAATGAGGACAGGTTTCCTGCTCAACTATTCTCTCTCACCTTCCTTTTTTTGACATGTGGCACTCCACACTGGTACAGTCTAAAATAAGAAAGGTATAAAAATAAGAAAGCAAGCCCTACAAAGAGCAGTATAAAAGGATCTTAAAGCAGTGCTGATGACATTGGAACCTACGCATTCAAAATGGCCATATAAATTGAAAACATTATTATTCTACCAAAGATAATCACAATTTCAGTTTTTATCATGGCAATATAACAATGTTTTCACAATAATAAATAATGGTGTTAAAGAAGTGTTTGAATGAATACAGATGCCTGTAACTGACTCTAAGAAATGGTTAAACCTGGAGCAAAGGAAAAAGACATGTTGTAGATTAAAAAGAGAAAAAAAAAAAAAAAATCAAGATGCGTAACTGGAGAAACTTGAAGATGCCATGCTTCTTCATCCTGTTAAAGCAATTTAAACAGCAAATAAACTTTAGTAAGTCAACTTTTAGATAAATTTCAAAATGGATTTTAACACTTTCTTTCTGCAGGTATCAAAATAAAATATTTTATAATATCTTAAACAAAATATTACAATGCAGAAAATTTTCCTTCATTTCTGGCCAAAATAATCTTTACAGATTCCATTTTTGTAAACAGAAGGTGCAGTTAAGTAATAATAAACTTAAGGCATTCTTCATGCAGGAAGTACAGGCCCAAACATCCCAACTAATGAATAATGGCAAACTCCATCTCTAACGTAGTTGCCTATTAAATAAAAAAAAGATTATGAAATCATCGTCTTCTACTGGCAGCTTTGTAAATCTAATATTAACTTTCTTAACTTTTTATTATGAATGTGGCAAAATTACATCAATTGTTTGGTTGTTTGAGCAGCTAGGCACCAGGTTAGGAATCAGATCCCAGATGGAATTAAATCTTGCCAGGGATGTAAAGAGAAATAAGAAAAGCTTCTATAGGTATGTTGGGGATAAAAGGACAAACAAGGAAAATGTAGGCCCTCTCCTGAAGGAAATCTGAGACTTAGCTACTCAGGATATTGAGAAGGCTGAGGTCCTCAATGACTTCTTTGCTTCAGTCTTCTCTGGCAAGTGCTCCAGCCTCATTACAAAGACCACTGAAGGTGAAAACAGAGAGGAGAACAAAGTACCCCCCACTGAAGGAGTACAAGAGGGTGACTACATAAAGAATCTGACAGTGCACAGGTCTGTGGGACCTGATGAGATCTCTATACACGGGTCCTGAGGTACCTGGCAGACACAGTTGCTAAGCTTCTGTCCATCATATTTGAGAAGTCATGGCACTCTGGTTCCTGCCAACTGGAAAAAAGGGAACATAGCCCCTATTTTTAAAAAACTGGGAAAGAAGGATCTGGTTAACTACAGGCCGGCCAATTTCACTGCTGTGCCTGGCAAAATCATGGAAGATATCCTCCTGGAAAGTCTGCTAAGATACATCGAAAATATGGTGGTGATTGGTGACAGCTACTATAGCTTCACTAAGGGCAAATCACGCCTAACCAATTCAGTGGCCTTCTCTGACAAGGCTACAGAGCTGGTGGATAATGGCAGAGCAACTGATGTTATCTACCTGGATTTGTGCAAAGGTTTGACACTGTCCTACATGACATCATAGTCTCCAAACTGACAAGGCACAGATTTGACAGATGGACCACTTGATGGATAAGGGATTGGTTGGATGGCTGCACCCAGAGTTGTGGTCAATGGTTCAGTGTCCAAGTGGAGGTAAGTGACAAGTGGTATTCCTCAGGGGCCATTATAACTTCTTACCAATTGCCACGCTTCTGTTTCAAACCAGATATTGTTACAAAATGAAAAAATTAATTAAAAAAAAATAATAAATCATTACCATCACTGGCCACATTATTACAAACTTCTTTTGCTGATCTCATATAATCAGGAGACATAACAACAGTTGCATAATAGATAATTTCAGCTTAAATAATAAAATCTAGCAAAGTCTCTATGCCTTACAATGGAGACTGTTACTCATAGGGACTGTTGTCAGCTCTGCCCAGAATACATTTAGAAAACCCAAAGTTCTGAAAGCTGATATTTTCTTCCAGTTAGTAGAATTTGTAATCTGCATAATTAATTTAGTGAATTATCAGCAATCTAACCTACCACCCACCAAATGCAATTTCTAACTTTTAACGTATTACCACGAATGTTGTATTCTCAGTATTACATCCACATTTCCAACAAGCAGAATAGCAAAATAAGATTATTACATAGTACTTCATAAACAGTTACTAAAGCATGGAGCATAGAAGATCCATATATATGGAAAGTGGTTGTCTAAATTGACAAGTAGCGAAACCAATATACAAAAGAAAAAAAATATGAGTTTAGTTGAAAATTTTTAGTGGAAAGGGTTTTTCAAAGATAAATGCAGTTTCCTCATATACAAGGGTTTTTTATGGTGTTTTTTAACCATAGGCAGGTGGTTGAGCACCTTTTCCTTCTCACTTTTCCACCAGACAGGAATCCCTTAACTTACACTAAACTATCCAAAAAACAGCGTAATACCAATCTGAACAGTGACTCTTGCAAGTCAGATGTTTGATCTTGAATCAGAGGTGCTTCATTTTGTTATTTCCTAATTGAAACTTCATACCTTCTAAACACATTACTGACATTTTCATCTTGATTCAGAAAAACAACTAAGATTTAGTTTTTCACCATGACTTGTAAGACAGTTATTCTAAGTATCTTCAGCAGTAATCAGTTCTTTTCAGTTAAAACCATAACAGTGATAAAAAGTACTCTATAATGATGCTTTAAATATGTTATTGCGGTATTTTTAAATAGGTTGGGAAAAAAAACAAATCAACACAATATTTTTTTTTTTTTTTTAATTCCTTTCTACTTCAAATAGACTTGTTTGGTTGTTTTTTTCCATCTGTTGGTCTTTCTAGTAGCAAAAAATGACACCCTGAAACAAAGAAAACAAAGCCTTACATAAAAACAAGAAAGTACAGTTAGATCCTGTGCTGTTTCAGTACTGAATGGTTAGACTTCAGAAGCTTAATGCAAACTTCACCAAATTGCAAAACCAGATTATCTTTGACATGAGCAGACTTTAATCAGATTTTCTAAAACTGACTTGTATTATCTCTAAGTCAGTAAAGTAGCTCATTGCTGGGGAACGAAAAAGTAACGATGCCGTCATATTATAATCTGGATTGTGTTATGGTCCACTGTACTCCACTAAACCATTGTCTCAGAACAGTAATACAATTAGACACATATTTCTGTGCACGTAAAATTAAATCTCTATGACAGGAGTGTAAAATAAGAAATCCTTCCTATGAAACCAGATGCCATTACAATGTCGCACAGGCGCCAAGATGATTGCCACCAGATAGGAGCTCCTTTTTTGCTATGAATATAAGGACTAGTAATCTCCAGATTTACTTACCATTCAACATGTTAAAAGAAACTGGACAGCACAAAGAAAAGCTAACACAGAATCATAGAATCATTTATGTTGGAAAAGACTTTTAAGATCATCAAACACATCTATCTCTTTCTGTTTTGACTAGCCAAAAAAAAGAGAAATGCCAATAAAGCCTTTTTCTATTCTGTTCACTGTGTACTAGACAGGGTCTCCAAACAGATCATGTCCACAGGAGCCCACAGCTGCAGGGAATACCAGTTCAAAGGCTGACTGCTCCCTTCACAAGTCACAGAAGTGCACAAGATGGCTCAACTGCCCTCAGACCCTGCTTGCTTTTGAGGACAGGAAGCATGTATACAGGCAGAGGACACCTGAGGGTTACAATATGCTGTAGTGTCCTTCTGTACAAGTAAATTGAGCATGCCCTGGAGAAGGCCCGAGATACAAAGTGAATTGAGCTAACTATATCAATACAAGATATCCTCTTGAGCCACAGGCAGTTTGCAGCGCAGCCAACATCATGGGCCAGCTTTTAAAAGTACCACAAAAGCTGCAAATACTGAAAAAACGTCTGGCTGGATATTCTCCTGAGTCATAACTGTGGTAATAAAAAAATATTTTCCTCTATGTTTGTACCAGTGAGTACTTCAATTAATGCATCACAGAATCACAGAATCACAGAATCTTAGAGGTTGGAAGGGACCTTGAAAAATCATCTAGTCCAACCCCCCTGCCAGGCAGGGTCACCCATAGTACATCACACAGGCGGGTTTTGAAATACGGATTTCATTATCTTTGGAAAAATTGTATCTACTCTTCTCTCAAAAGGAGGAACTCCAGAAATTGATGTTCCAAAAGCTTTTAAAATTATGAGATGTTGTTTTTATGTACATTTTCTGCATTTGTTTCAGCAGTCCAGATTTTTTTTTATCTTTGTCATGGAAATACTACCAGGAAAAAAGAAGGTTCTACCCGAGGAGAAGTCAAAAGATACAATTTACAGGAAAGATGAATATCCTAAAGTATGTCAAGAAACAATATTTTAAAAACAGTTACACAAGCCACATTGAATTGTACTCCACATGCACTTCATATTACATTGCATTTGCTGTTAGTTTCCTGACTTAGTAGGAGATCAGCTGCACAAGTATAGAGTATCTTAAACAAATTTATATATTGAACATGAAACAACTTCTTTCTGTACTTTAATGTATAACTATGTTAAGATTATAAAAATTGTAGTGCAACAGTAGTCTACCACATTCAGAAAAAAATATTTTTCCAATTTTTTTTTTTTACCTTTTTTCATAGTCTAGGGATGAGATTTTTACATTAGCAATTTATCTATCTATAATTAATCACTTGTCATGACAGCAATTACAAAAAAATAATTTGCAGATACAGCTTATAGCATTTGGTAATGCACTGTATTATTTTTATTTCCTTAGTATACCTTGCAGCTATTGTTTTACTAGAGCACTCTGAAACTCTTGCAGAATATGCTACACTACACAAATTTGAGGTAAGAAGCAAATTTTTGGGGCCATTTCCAAAAGATTGTATACTACTTCATATCAATGTTTTAAGAACCAAAAGATACAGTTGCTAACATATATTGTCAACACCACTGAGATTCCTTTGACCGCAGTATCACACTTGAACCGAATCTAATCTATTTAATTAAACAGAGGCTTATGTAACCAGAAGGACCATTGTACATGAGTACAAAGTCCTGTAAAAAAAAGTTGCAAAGCCACTTTTTCACATTCAAGTAGTCATGGCAGTCTGGTGAAGTGCTCACTGACTGGAAAAGGGGGAACATAACCTCCACTTTCAAAAAGGGAAAAAAGGAAGACTCGGAACTACAGGCACATAGAAGCTGTGGAGGTGGTTGGTAGAAACCAGCCTGGTTTCACTAGGGGCAAATTGCACCTGACAAATTTTGTTTGTTTTTTTTTTATGATGGAGTCACAACATCAGTGGACAAGGGGAGAGAAACTGATGTCATCCACCTGGACTTGTGTAAAACATCTGACACTGTTCCACACAACATCCTGGTCTCCAAAATGACAAGACATGAATTTGACAGATGGTCCACTCGTTAGATAAGAAACTGGCTGACTGGTCACACCCAAAGAGTTGCAATCAATGGCTGGGTGTCCACATGGAGACGTGTGATGAGTGGCGTTCCTCAAGGGTTGTTTGGACCACTGTTATTTAACATCTTTGTCGGCGACATGGACAACAGGATTAAGTGCACCCTCAGCAAGTTTGCTGATGACACCAAACTGTATGGTATAGTCCACACGCTGGAGGGAAGGGAGGCCACCCAGAGGGACCTTGACAGGTGTGAGAGGTGGGCCCATGCCGACTTCATGCAGTTTAATAAGGCCAAGCATAAGGTCCTGCACCTGGGTCAGGGTAATCCCAAGCACAAACACAGGTTGAGTAGGGAATGCATTGCGAAGAGTCCTGAGGAGAAGAACTTGGGGGTGTTTGTTGATGAGAAGCTCAACATGACCAAGTAATGTGCACTTGCAGCCCAGAAAGCCAACTGTGTACTTGGCTGCAACAACAGAAGCATGGCCAGCAGGTCAAGGGAGGTGCTTCTCCCCCTCTACTTGCTTTCATGAGACCACACCTAGAGTAATGTGTCCAGTTCTCGAGTCCCCAAAACAGGAAGGACATGGACCTGTTGGAGCAAGTACAGAAGATGGCCACAAAGATGATCAGAGGGCTGGAGCACCTCTCATATAAAGATGGGGGGAGAGAGTTGGGGCTGTTCAGCCTGGAGAACAGAAGGCTCTGGGGAGAACTTATAGCAGTCTTCCAGTACCTGAAGAGGCCTAACGGGAAATCCGAGGGAGGACTTTTTACAAGGGCATGTAGTGGTAGGACAAGGGGGAACTGGAAGAGGGGAGATTTAGGTTAGACATTAGGAAGAAACTCTTCAGTTGCCCAGGGAAATTGTGAATGCCTCATCCCTGGCAGTGTTCAAGGCCAGGTTGGATGAGACTTTGAGCAACCTGGTCTAGTGGAAGGCATCCCTGCCTGTGGCAGCAGGGTTGGAACGAGATGATCATTAAGGTCCCTTCAAACACAAGCCATTCTATGATTCAATGATTCTATGTTATCAGTCACTTTTTCTCAGATTGTAACTTAAAATGTATTCATTGTTCTAAAAGATTAAGACTGATGGAAAACCAGATGCATGCATATTTATTAATCTAATATATATTGTGTAGGCTATGCATTAATTCTGAGAGTACCTGTGTTTTTAAAATCACGGGATTTGGGTGTATTATAAAAATCTGTGTTTATATGCAACTACTAAAATAAACAGTATCCTCAACTAATTCTATATGCCTAAAATCCATTTCACAAGTCTGCCACTACTGGTCTTTCCCCCACATCCAGTGTGAATGAAACATAATTTCTCAAATATGAAAGGCAAAAATTGTGAACTTACTCAAAGTTATTATTAAAGCAACAGTATTATTAACACAATATATTTGTAAAAAAAGATAAAAAAATAAAAATAGAGACACAAGGAATTAAGGCATTTAATAAACATACAACCAGTGTGTCTCCAATCATAAGCAGGCACGTTAGCATTAACAAACTGGCAGATAACATAGCTCTTGGAATAGTACCTCAGCATTTATTCTCAATGCCACTGCAAAGTTTCATTGCCACTCTTTAACTGCATTTCTGAAATTATTACCCTCAATAATACAAATACCCACAACAGCATTTGAAAGGGAAAATTAAATTTGAAAAGGGAATGTAGACAAGAAGCAGAGCTTCATATGAATTAGGGCACCTCTACAAAGTTCAAATAATGGTTTTCTTCATTTCAGTCCCCCAGCCAAAAAAAAAAAAAAAAAGTAAACAGAAAAAACCAAACAAACAAAAAAAATGGCCCAGTAATTCTTTTTTGTAGAACTAGAGATACCAGTAGTAATCTATTGTCTAGGAGAAGGATATCTGTTAACACAATTGCAGGCAATAAAGTCACTGCTTAATTCCACAACAATAAAGACTGATCTGTAAAAGTATTCCTAACATGTGGACTGGTCCTTAGGGGCAGAGTCTTTAAAGAGTGTAGTGCATTAATCTTTTGAGTCGGTATCCTGGCTCTCATCCCAGTTGAGCTTAAACTACAGTTACATATTTGTGGCTTTAGGGTGAAATCTTCCCTTTCCCTGAAGTTAAACATTTTATCACACATGTAATTTCTACACTTTGGATGGAACATTGGCCCTCCCACTTTCAAAACAAGAAACTTATAATTAATGGTTCGTGTATACCTTGTGAAATGTTCAATGACACAGAGAGTAACACCTGTTCATAGAAGTAATGCCTTTCCAGAAAAACTGACATCTTACAGACACTTGGAATAGAACACTTTTCTCATAATTAAAAGCAATGGTAGATTGTTCAGCTGCTCATATTTCTCTGTCTGAACATGTGATGGCTTAAATTATTCTTTGAATAATTCTAAGGAAAACTGTAAGAGTATATAAATATTTCGAACACACAAGAAAACTGTGAGAATTGAGTCAATTGTTCAGAGTTGGTCTTAAAAGTGTGAAAATTGTAGGTGTAGGAAGTCCAATATTTACTTGAAATTCAAAGCAAAGGACATTGCAATATTTACATTACTCATTGCTGAAAGCAGGCAGATTACACTCTCAAAGAAGTGTTCATGACAATATTTTTAGATGGCGCGTATATTTCTGGTCCTTCAGGAATGAAGTAGTGCATTGTACGGTACCTGGTAGAATTAGAAATACAAAAGACTCTTTCACACATTGAGTTTGAATTTCTAGTTGTTCTCTTGACATCAAACTGTAGACTTTGTCAATGATATATGCTAGAGATGTAATTTCTATTACATAATTTTAGAAATTCCTTGAGGGAAAACAAACATTAAAACCTTAATATGCAATACAGATTCTTACAGATTCAAGATAAAATTACAATATCTATGTAAGCACAAAATAAATTTATTTTAATTCTATACATTGTTAGCAAGATGTATCACTAATCTAAATAATTCAGCTTTCAGACTGATTCTTCACTGTGACCTCTCATCTTGATACTAAGTAGAAACAAAACACACATAATTAAGTTGGAATTTCTACTAGGAACTATAAATGAGTGGTCTGCCATGTAAGTGTGTGACATTTGGGATACACGGGGCTTGTATCCAAGAGATAAATAGTGTATTCAGACACTTACGGTGTCTGGTGTTTGTCTTGATACATCCAAGACATAAGCAGTGTTTAACACAGAAACGTCTTGGCAACCCACGGAACCAGTTTTACTCAACTAATAAAGGCAAGACCCTCTGCAATGTGGCAGGTGCGGAAGATGAACTAGAGAGTTTAGCGTGGGATGTGCTGAGATTGCAGACAAAAGAGGCACACAATTGGTGGCACAACTAGCACTGAGCAAGGACATCCACGATAACCAGACCTGGAATTAATCAAGAGGCTCAGACAGTGTTTTCATGTAAATCACCAACCTGGCAGAAAAGACTTTTAAGTCTATACAAATAACTGGACCAGAGAAATGCAGGAGGTGATAAAGAATTTTCACTGCAAACATGGAACAATGATTGGTTAACTGCTGTGGCAAATCCCAGGAATTAACTATATAAAGGAGAAGAGCACCAGTCTCAAGCTGCCTGCTAAGTTCAGACCACCACTCTGCTTCTACTACGAGACCAACAGGATGCTGGTGAAGCTCTGGGTGGTGACTTTCCTTTATCTCTTTATTTCCTTTCCTGACCTTTCTGATTTGTAGTTTATGGTTAGCTATCGTATCTATTAGAAGCTTATGACAAATATATAGCTATAACTCTTACTAGCTGATCTGTACCTAAATAAAAGCCTGTTTGTGCACTCGATATTGTATTATCCTTGTTTTGTCCTGGCGAGATCGCAGTCTCCACGTACGTGACTATCGGATAGCGTCAAAGTGCAAAAAAGTTTTAAAGGTTCACGACATTTATTTTCTTACCTAACTCAAACAGAATGTGGCATTAGCAAAATTGTATGATTAATGCAAACACCCTTACTGTTTTATAAGATTTAATTATTGAGTAACAACAGTTTAAGAGCCCACTCTACAGGAACCTGGGCATCAGCTGTGGTGTCTTAACTGTAGAATTAGGGGGATGTCATATAGTATTCCTTTAGAGTAGAAGCATTCAATTTATGTTAGATACTTCTATAGCCCCTAAGGTCATTAAAATGATATTGGAATCCCTCAGCATGAAGCAAAGAGAGTTAAATGTAAGACTACATTTTCAGTTACCACTCTAGTATGAACAAGCCTACATATCAGCAGGAGATCATTAACCCAATTAAACATGCTTATTTTAAGCAGATGTCGCTAAGATATTTCAACCCAAAAACCCCCAAAATTCTTCATATAAAAAAAATAATGAGGTTTATTCAAGTAAGTGTCAGTATTTGATTTCTGAAATTATTTTACTAACTAGTATGACTTCCTGTGTATGGCAGACAGAGTAATGAAATATCCTAACTTTATGCCAATTAGCACAGTAGATTCTTATCTGGGATACTATCATAGACTATTCTATTAAAGCATGCAATGGGTGCTCTTCCTTTTTGTACTGGAATGTCTATACAATTCCTCTTTATACAACTTTAAGATTTTTTCTGTTAAATAAGGAAATGAAGTAGAGCTTAATCCATTAAATTCATAATTATTACATCAGTACCAAAAGAGATTAATTTTAACAGATTTCATTAATCAACAGTTGTTTAAAAACATTACTATTTATTTAGCAGTACTAAATCCGTGAATAACTTTATACGCATACAACCTTAAAATTACACCCCTGAACTTCAGGGATTGCTCATTTGGTGTTTATGAGGCACATCTCTATATAGAAGACCTTATCACTTTCTATATGGAAACATCTATGCAGCCATTGTCTATGTTTACTATTTGCATTGTGCTCTTAGTCAAGAACCAAACCAGATAACTAGTAAACAGATTATTTCTTATAGGGATGCTTGAAACCATTGCTCCTACTATCATGAAGACAGAAAGCAGGAGATTGACAGTCTTCTCACACTTCATAATTAGACTGTGTTAATTTGCAGTGACGTTCTTCAATAAATAAATAAATATATATACTTCTTTACTATTTAATATCTCAATGTAAAAAAGTCCAAACAAGCTGATACATGACTGAGCACATTATAATACTACTACTGTAACAAGAGATCATTAGAAATGCAAATAAAGACAAATACCTATTTTTTTTTCACATTCAATTAAATGATAACTGTGTTTCTCTCTCAGTCCACTAATGTCTACATTTCAATTCAAAACTGCAATGAATGAGGCTTTTATTTCTTGTTTCATCACAGTTACAACCACAACTGCTGATCTGAAAAGACAAATGCTGCACAGATTAATTCACTCTGTATGTTCTGTTCAGAAAGATTGATGCATCTGTGAAAAGCTGTGTGTAGCTAACATCCTCCAGAAATGAGTTTACTATTTAAGCAGTAGAATTGGACTACAGTTTCATTTTCATTCCCGAAGCATTTGGCAACTGAAAGTGAGCTGCTATAGCAGGAAAAACAAAACAACAAAAAAACCCAACACAGTCTAATTTGAGGTTTCCCCAGGAAAAAATGACCTTCTGGGACTGGATTAACAGTCAAATGTTAACTGCTGCTGTTTTATGAGCCACACTTGACATAAGCAAAGAACAAGCAGGGATAAATCCTACATAAAGTTCATGGATCAAACGACTTCATATTTTTTGAAAGGTGGATATTAAATTTTAAGTCAAACTCCGAGGAAATGTTTTCATGTATTTTGGGGCATTTCAAAAGATGTTTCAGTTTCTCTGGGGAGTGGGAATCATATAAAAATATTAGGTATATTAATAAATCATTTGGTTTACTCTTCACTGACAACTTATTTTTATTATTTGTTTGGTTTTGTTTTTTTTTCCAGTAAGGTTAATGGTACTCTAAAAGGATCAGTGACTCTAGGGAAGCAATCCCCCACACCTCAAGTACTGGGTTCAGTTTTGGGCACTTCAATATAAAAAAGACATCGAGGTGCTGGAGCGGGTTCAGAGAAGGCCAGTGAAAGGCCTAGAGAACAAGTCTTATGAAGAGCAGCTGAGGGAACTGGGTCTGTTTAGTCTAAAGAAAAGGAGGCTGAGGGGACACCTTAACATTCTCTACAACTACCTGAAGGGACGTTGTAGAGAGGTATGTGCTGGTTTCTTTTCACAAGTAAATAGTGATAGGACAAGAGGGAATGGCCTAAAGCCAGGGGAGGTTTAGGCTGGACATCAGGAATTATTTTTTCCTCTGGAAGGGTTGCCAGGCATTGGAACAGGCTGCCCAGAGAGGTGGTTGAGTCACTACCCTGGATGTGTTTAGAAATCATACAGATGTGGTACTTAGGAATATGGTTTAGGGGTGAACATGGCACTGTAGGGTTGAAGGTTGGTCTTGATCTTGATCTGTTTCTATTCTAGGGTTCCCCAAACAAACTGTTTTAAAAGATCATATAATCATATACACATAATCTTTGCAAATACACCTAGTGTCTAGACATTGACCTCTTTCTCTTTCATCAGCATTATTAATACATACTTATTTATACAAATACGGTGGAATATTTTGCTGCAATTGGGGAGGAAAGCAAGCAGAAGGCAATACAGACTATCACGGCTAATTACTAATTACAAAGCTAATTACTATTACATCCCACAGCTAATTCCTAAAAGTAATATATAAGCACAAATACAAAACACTTCCATTCACATTCAAAGGGTTTGAAAATCTTATACATTGTTTTATGCATGAACAGTATTTTTGACATTCACAGTCATAACAACATAGTTGCTGCAAATTTCTACAGAAACAAAAACAAAACACAGGCACTAGAGACAATCACCTGAAAAACTAAAGATTGTTATGAGCTGCTAATTTTGGTAGCCTGATGGAGGTGAGGTTGCAGGTGCCTGTTTTTAATCTGTGATTCAGATACTGTAGTGAGGTTCTTCTTAGGAGCACACACACAACCATGCATACAGTGGAAAACACACTCATATAAACAGTCAGTACTCAAACACATAGGCACAATCAGCTTCTAGTTGATCAGGAGGAAGGACTATTCAGTTGGAAATACACGTGTACTCGAGATGGATTCTTCCTTTAACTTACCTTAGACACTGAGTCTATCCAGTAGCTGGCACCTGGATCCCCAGTCTGCCCAGCTGCTGGCACTGGCAGACACACTCACACATCCCCACCCACCCCAGCACACCTTGGATCCCCCCAGTAACACACCTTAGACACTAAGAGTATCGGGTAACTGGCTGTGGACTCTCCAGCCTCCCTTGCATGCCTGCTGACACTCCCACACAGACATCATGGGCTCTGATTACTTGGCTTTAACACCCAGGCTAACCAGGACCTGGCTCCTGGCTCCTTGGTCTTCACTTGCTTCAAGCCCAAAGACACACAGATAAAAAAAACAGGCCTTTCAGTCAACCCACAGACCATGGAGTCACTCCCAGAGTCAGTTTGAACCTATGGATGCCTACTACAGTTGACTTGTGAACCCTCTAATCTCTCCAGTATCTGGCCCAGACTTTTAGCTACATGGACTCCTGGCACTCAGGCCACTCATCTGACTCCCGGGCTACTTCAACCTGATACTCAATAGTGAGCCCATATTAACACTCACACCTATGCAGTACAAACACACTCTGTATTCTCATTTGCTGGCTCCACAGACACATGGGACCTTCAGACCCATGCTCCGTCTACAGATGCAGGCCCTTAAACCTGCAGACATACAGGCATACCGACAGAGTCCCTTTACACAGGAAAGTAGTTAGAAGTGGAGCATAAACAGATACAGGACAGACTGTGTTGATCAAGAACAGAGCACAACTAGACAATGGTGCTGAGGAAGAGCCTGTTTACACAGGACTAGCCCCTTTTATCCTCTTATCCCTCTATTTTTATGTCTTTTTTTCTCTCTGTCTCAATCCCTCACTTTCCTGCCTGTGTTTCTTTGTCTAAACACTCCAGAAAAAAAAAATAAAAATAATAATAGTACTATACCATAATGTTTTTCCTTGCAACCCAGAATGTGCCCCATACCCCTGTAGGCAGTAGCTTTCTCAGCATGAAGGGGAACCACTATTCTATTTTAGATGTATGAATTCTAAAATCCTATTTAAACTATTCTAAACTAAGCTCCTAAAAATCCATAATTTTAAAGTCTTCAGGTACCAATTTGTTTAATACCAAGTTAAGGCAACAGTAAGCTAGAAGCAGAAGACTTCTTAAGACAACTGTTCATACTAGAGCTAGGAACAGTGTGGTGTCTGCATCTGATACCTCCAAGAAGCTTTACTGAAGGATTCTTATGCTTCATAAACATTACATTCAGTCATTAATGTTGGGACCTTTCTCTTTTCCCTGTTTTAGCCATATTTTCTTGTAATGTAAGTTTGTGCAGGTCAGTATAAATTCAGAAATCTTCCACATAAAATAAAATTAAGATGGAATTGAACAATTCAAGCCTCAAGAAAAATAGGTCACAGAAACGTTTGCAAATTCAGCCGAGTGATGTTTTTATAAGACGTGTGTCTTAAACCCCAGGAATTCAATGGGAAATTTCATAGAGAAACACACTATTCTTCAAGACTTCTCCATAATTTTCAATGTTCTACTTCTTCCCGTTACATCATGCCAAATAAAATTAACTGCTATTCTGGAATTACAAAAAGACAACTTATCAAATCAAAAAGCTTTCTCCAGTTTTTTCACTGTTTACTTACCTTATTAGGTATTTAGTCTTTTTTCATTTCAATAGACTAAGGTATCAGAATAATTTTCATATTCTGTATACATATTAAAAACAGTTTAAGTTCATTAAGTGTTATTAACTCCCTGTCAAAAAATTTCACAGAATCACAGAATTGTCGGACTTGGAAGGCGTCTCTAGAGATCATCTAGTACAACTCCCCCACTAAAGCAGGATTGCCTAGAGCACATTACTCAGGACTGCATCCAGGCAGGTCTTGAGTATCTCCAGATGGGGACTCCACAATGTCCCTGGGCAGCCTGTTCCAGTGCTCTGTTACCCTCATAGTAAAGAAGTTTTTCCTCATATTTAAGTGGAACTTCCGATGTTCCAGCTTGTGCCCATCACCCTTTGTGCTGTAAAGAGTCTGGCTCCACCCTCCTTGCACCCACCCTTTAGATACTTATAGGAATTAATAAGGTCTCCCCTCAGCCTTCTCCTCTCCAGACTAAGGAGCCCCAGCTCTCTCAGCCTTTCCTTATGAGATGCTCCAATCCTCCAATCATCTTTGGTGTCCTCTGCTGGACTCTCTAGTAAATCCCTGTCTCTCTTGAACTTGGAAGACCAGATCTGGATGCAATATTGCAGATGTGGCCTCACCAGGGCAGAGCAGACAGGGAGAATGACCTCCCCCTACCTACTGTCCACACTCTTCCTTAGGTACCCCAGGATTCCATTTGCTTTCTTAGCAGCAAGGGCATTGTTGGCTCATGGATAATTTGCTGTCTACCAGGACTTCCAGATCCTTCTTCTCAGAACCGCTTTCCAGTAGGTCCACCACCCCTAACCTATATTGATGCATGGGGTTCTTTTTCCCCAGGTGTAGGACCCTACAGTTGCCCTCTGCAGCCTGTCAAGGTCATGCTGGCTAGCAGCACAGCCCTTTAGAGTGTCAGGTGCCCCTCCCAGTTTGTATCATCAGCAAACTTACACTCTGTCCAGGTCATTGATCAATATGTTAAACAAGACCAAACTAAGTATTGACCCCTGGGGGACACTGCTGGCTACAGCGCCCCACCTTAATCCCGCTCCATTGATCACAACCCTCTGAGTTCTGTCACACAGCCAGCTCTCAGTCCACCTCACTGTCCACTCATCAAGCCCACTCTTCCTGAGTTTCCTAATGATAATGTTATGGGAGTATCAAAAGCCTTGCTGAAGTTAAGGTAGATAACATCCACTGCTCTCCCCTCACCTAGCCAGACAATTATGAGGTCATAGAAGGCTAGCAGATTGGTCAAGCATGATTTCCCCTTGGTGAATCCTTGCTGACTTCTCCCAGTTACATTCTTTGCTTTCACTTGTTTTGTGATGATGTCCAGAATGATTTTTTCCAACACTTTACCAGGAATGGAGGTGAGACTAACTGGCCTATAGTACCCTGGGTCATTCTTTTTGAAGACTGAAGTGTTGTTAGCCCTCCTCCAGTCCTCAGGCACCTCTCCTGTTCTCCATGACCTCTCAAAGATGGTGGAGAGTGGTCTAGCAATAACATCTGCCAGCTCTCTCAGAACTCGTGAATGCATCCCATCAGGACCCGTGGATTTATGGATGTCCAGATTGGCTAAATGATCACTAACCTGATCCTCCTCTACCAAGTGAAAATACTCCTCTCTCCAGATCTTATTTCTTACCTCCAGGCTCCAGGATTCAAGAGGGTAGCCTTTAGCAGTGAAGAATGACCTATCTGCTTTCTTTATAACATAGAAACAGTGATATAACAATGCTATTTTATTTTGTAATACAGACTTGACACTGAGAACATCCATAGTGATTCTTTGCTGACTGGAGTTCCAGACTACAAATTTCACACCATTATATATAAAAAAAATATATAGGTCATTGCCTTTAAGTGCCAAAACAGAAGTAGAAATGTACAGTAGAGTTGTGTTTCTAAGTAAATCAAGGACAGAGAGAGCCTGAGCACTTTACCACTGATTTTCCATACCTTTTAGTTGTTATCATGTACCCCAGAGTGGTTCTAGCCTCTGCCAGCCAGTACTCTGCCAGATGGCACTCACACATGGCTGGGTAATGAGTGTGCCAGCATTCATTCCCGAAACACAGTATGTATTAAGAGGTTTGCATCAAGTTTGTTGCCCAGTGCCTTATATAGTCCTTCAACATGATCCTGCCAGGCTTTACACTCTTGGGCCTTTCTAATGTGAGCTAATAAATTTATAATTTAGGTTGAGAGAAACTTCTGAGGGTCACCAAGTCTAGCTTCCTACTCAAAAGCTTGCTGAGATGGCAGGAATATGTTTATTTTGTAATAAAGCGAGTGTATGTTTCCAAATTCAAAGGAGATTAATACACATAATAAAGAAGTCTTAAATGTAAACACATTAAAATGAAAACTATTTACACTACACTTAAATAACCTCAGCACTTTTAAAATATTATTACTCTTCCCTACAGGTAAGTGTAGGGATCACTATATTTCATTCTTTCATTATTAAAGCTTTGCATAGATAGGGAAAAACAGTTACAAAATTAAGTTGAAAAAAAGTATTTTCTTTAATTATATTTCCTCATTTGTAAGGAGTACAAGTACATACTAAAAATATGCTGGCATATTAATATTTACGAATGTTATAAAATCCCAAACTAGTAATCCCATCCCCAAAAGAGATATCTCTCTTTAAATAAACCAATTTAGATTGATTACATATCATTTACATTTTGTGGAAAAAAGGAGAAGGCAATGCATTGAGTTTAAGCATAAATATTTCAGCTCATTCTACTTCTTGAATCATAGTATAAATTCTCAGTAAAATGGCAATACTGCAGTTTTAAAATAAAAGAATAATATTAATTGATTAAGGTATATGAGTTGAAGCACTCACTCAGTGATCCTCTCAAGCCTAACCTTCAGGCAAAACAAAGCACTTAAAAATATAATGTAGTAGCCAAACTTTAGTCACTTCCTAAGCAGAGGCTTGAAAACACGAAAAATTGCTATTCCAGTTTGGCTGAATGGCTCACATTATGACATCATGGAAAATTAATTCTGTACAAAGTAGGCTCAATTTAGTACCCGGAAAAACATTGTGACTCTTAAATTCTATAGTGTTAAAGTGAGAAGTAGGCTACAATAGGAATAAAAAAAATATTTCCCTTGCAACAGCATTTTGTACATTGTACATTTCATCTACCAGACTTGGTTAACTGCAATATACTATCCAAATCACACTGAGAGAAATATAAAATACCAACCTGTTTTAGGGTCAACAGAGAAATATGGCTGTCCCTGAAGAATACTGTATACCACTCTGGCACTGTTTCCATACGTAGGATCATCTGCATCTGTGGCTGTCACCTGTAGAACAGATGTACCTATATTTACAGGAAAACAAGTCAATTAATCATAAATACAATTTTCAGACAAATACAAATATTTTATATGCATTTTTGAAACCTCTGCATTCCTCACATTCTACAGTTGGGAGATTAATAGCATTTTCTTTATATGTTATAATCCTATCATAATTTTAAGGGAGAATTACTTATACTTATTTGAAAAAAAACTTTGTCTCTCTCCATATGCATATGTAACATAATTATATATAAACATAAATAGTAACTACATAGCATGCATATTTATGCACATTCACACATAAAGAAACCACACGGATATTGCTCAGACTTCTGAACAACTCATAAGGACTTCAGGATTATCTTCATCCATAATCCAAATTAAAGTTGATGTACATATTTAAAACAATTTCCATAAACACCCCAAATCAATAAAAGATACCAAGGGAATTAAAAAATCTAGCTATCAGAAGTCAACAAAGATCTGAAAATGAAATAACTACTAGAGTCTTGTTGGAATTCCAATGATGGATCCAAACTAGACAGATAAAGGGTACAAAAGACAAATATTTGTATTCTGCTAATAAATACAATTAGAAAAATAAAATATCCATTTCTAGCATGTCAGTAAGTGGGATAAATCACAAGTAACACTTTGCAGAAAGATATAATGCGTCAATGCAGCACAGATTTTACATTTTACCATATTTTTCAAGACATGTAATGATTAATATTTGTTGCTATCACTGCCCAATCAATGCCTCACATAAGAAATCAGTAAAAGAAAGACTGACAATTTAATAAAGTTTCAGACCTCATCCCACTTGTTTAGCCTTCCACAGACATTGATTTCTACAGACTCCTTTGGTCCACTATTAAAACACAGGAATAATAACCACAGAACAGGCAGCTTTCATGTAATTCTGCATATAAAAGTAGGTTTTTCAGTCAAATTAACCACTGAGGCACCACCTCCACTCTTTGGCTGTTCAATTTCACCTTTTAGTTGTGAGAAGTATGTTTTTGAATTGAAGACCTTGATCTCCCCCACTTACTGTACTTTGATTTGCCTCATGGAAAAGATTCCTCTGGATAAACTAAACCAGATTATGTACTTCAGCAGCACATGCGATTTTCTCTACCTGCTAATGGGCATTTAGTTCCACAGCAGACGAGAGCTAGTCTGAAATAAAGCTTTCCAAAAACTTACAGTGTGGACATTAGATCCTCAGCTGCAGCTGTTTAATTTTTTATATGAGTTTCCATGCAGAGGAATATTTGTTGATGTGCACACCCCCTGTGTACACTCAGAATAAAAATACCAAAAATCATGGGGTCTCAGAGAACAGCAAAGCAAACATGTAAATCTTTGCAGATTTGGATTCTTCAGTTTGAGAAAGCATTATTTATTTGTGCCAGAATGACTTACTTGTTTTTTGTATCTCTACTGAAGATTTAGTAAAAGGCACAGCAAACACGTCTGTAATACTTAAATATAGTGTCTTGTGACCTCTGAATATCCCAAAGGTGTACAGGCTTATAGACAAAACATATTCCCGCAGGAGATTTAAGTATGCCTTAATGAATCTGAATTTGAATATTGTAATAAAACCAAGCTGGAGCTAGTAGTCTGTTCATAGTTAATCAGAAGTTAATGGTAAAACTAACTAAATTACTGTATTTGGGTTTATATGGCAAGGTAAACAAATATGAATTAAAGTTAGCATAATTTTCTTAAAATGTTCTACTAATCTATTCAGTCATATTACCTAAATACTTCAATGCTATAGTTCTGTAGCCCAGTTTGGCAACAGTTTCAAACTTGAGATAGAAAAGCTGCAACCTTTCTGTCTTTTAGTGAAGTCTGTTGCACTCAAGCGTGAAGTCTTGTCCACACTAATTTGTTGTTTCACCTTTATTCATGGCTTCATTCTTTTATGTTGGAGTATTTGGGAATCACTAAAGTTTAACAACTCATATGATATACACTGATTTTATTCTTTCTAATTGCATACAACCAAACATATCCATCCAATAGATACAGTTAAGTCACTTACCAGGGTCTGCTACCCAGAATGCTGGTCGATTTTTGTACCTTTTCGTCTATAAATTTTACTGCTTCCAAAAAACAGTTGCTGACAGCAGGTTTTGGAATGGATGAACAGATTTTTACTATTTCAGAAAAAGGAAATACCAGAAATACTCAGATTTCATGGTACTTTCACTTTTCAGAGACTTTCTTTTCTTATTTTGAAAGATAAGGGATAGAATTGCTCATTGATGTAGGACAAAGAAACAAGACTAGTGAAAGGTAGTATCTCACATAAGCAACTGGTCATTTTAGCATGAATGGAATGCTATTATATCTTACAATTCACTACAATGATTCTCTAATACATCTGCATCTCTCTCCTGGGAAACACCTGATAATAGTAATTTGGCATTGAATAGTGGCAAGGTCTTCTCTTTCCATCTAAAAGAACACTTAGAACCACAAGTTTTAACTCAATCCCCTTCCTCACTTCTCAAACTCTCATTCACTGCAGTGTAGCCAGTCAGATGCTTAACTTTCTCACTTTATTACAGAAGCACACTCAGCATCTTATAAGATACACTCATACTGGCCTTTTGCCTAACTCTTGTCTGATTTGCTGAGCTCAGAGGAAAGGCAGCTTGTGAAAGATGCAATTTAGAATGCCTTGCAAGAAAAACGGTAAGGAGGGTACCTTTACTTTCCAGTTACTCTTTCAAAGTCAGCATCATTCACCTCATCAATATGACAGACAACCCACAATTTTAAATAGATTTGTACCATTCAGATGTATCATCAGTTTTTGCTGTAGAGCTATGTGTAATGAAGGATTTAGATGGAAAAGTATACAGTATAGTTGTCTTGTGATTTTTAATGTTAGCAATTCTGAAAAAAAGAATATAAAACAAGTAATAAGGCTCTAATTTCCCTAGAGACCTCAGAACAGATATGAACATCGGACCCAGAAGCAAACCTTCTGTACTTTCCTCACTAACTCAGTGTGAAAGTGTCTGTCACTGTAAACACAAAATTTTGCTATGAAAGCATTTTGACATTCCAGTTAGGCAATAAAAGACAGCTTTTTCCCCAAAGTGAAGGCTCTGTTTATGCAGAGTACAACTACCATTCCACATGATTACCTGCTACAGTTTAGAGATTACATATTGGGAATTCTGCTTTCTTAGCTAACACTTCATACAGAGCAGTAAAGTTATCTCTGTACACTTTAAACATCACTCTGTAAACTTAGTCTTTTTCTGATACCAAAAATAGGGATTATTTCATTTGGGAAATCAAAATCTAGTTTTATTTCAAAATCTTGTCTTTTGTCTCTGAAGTATGCTTACAATTAAAATTTTGTAAAGTTATATATCAAAGAAAAGCTGACAGGAAATACTTCAGTCTGACTCTCTAAAGACAAATTTTTAATGTTTAATGAGGCAGTTCAATAAAATATGTCTGTTGAAAATGCAATTCTTTATGCATGACTTCCCATATTTTGCTGCACTGTTAAAATTTCAAATGGATCAATATTGAAAAAACAGTAAAAGAAGTGAAAATAAAGTGGAGTTTAACTAACACAGGATTTTCCTAAGGAAACTAATTCTTAAAATTTTCTTAACACACTAACAAGTCAACACATCATGTTTTAGTTTCATTCTACCTTAGAAAATAGTGACTTGACCAGGAAATCAACACTTTGACTCTAGTGACTATATCACTGATCCACATTTCCTTTGTAGAAAATATCTTTTTTTTTTTGTTAGATATATTCATTAGAAGATAAAAATCAAAAACAGGAAGAAAAATAGGCATCTTTTTGTAAAAATTGTATTTATGAACACCATTAATATTGTCTTTCAGATTATCTGAAATTATGACTACTTCACATTATAATACCCTGGAAAGAAGTCCAAAAGAGTCCAGTACCTCAATTAATTTCCTAATTTGAATTTTTTGGGAATATTTTTCTTATGCATTACTTCAACACCAGAAAATTAAATACACCACACTAGTTATGTCATTTTGAAGCTATCTGAAAATGAGCAGAAATGAGCTTTTACTGATTGAAAATGTTATTTCCTTTTGTATTTAGATATGGAAGATCTTCTCATAAACCTTAAAATAGAGCATAGTTATAGCTCTCAGTGAGACTGAGCTTTTTGCACTGTGGAAGAAATAATTTCAGATATAAACCCTGGTTCTTGAACCAACTTCTAGGAAAAATGTTCAATAAAGTCAAGGACTTTGTGCCAGAGTGAACACTGTGATCTAATACTTGGAAAATATTTTTTTAAAAAAACATATGTGTACTTTCATGTCTGTGACCTAAAAAAAAGAAAAGCCACAAAGGACATACAGTTTTTATAAGCAGATAAAAAAAAGGTACAACTTGTGGGAAAAATATCAATTAACTTATCAAGGAGACAGACAGTAACCTGCTGCTGCAACTAAACAACTTAATGGCACCACTTGCCAGTCAGCATGAGGGCTGTTACACAAACACTGAAAGTTCCTTAAATGACCATGTAAAAGTAGAAGAAATTTTTGCTGCAGTGAAGAATCCTTAGGAACTGATAAAATAGCAAGAAATTGTTTAGTTATATAAAGACTCCACAGTTAAATGTGAAAAAACGTGCTTTTTACAGATCTAGTAAAAATGGCATAGGGATTTCCATTATTTGATGGAAAGAATGTATCCTGTGGAAACAATAATAGAAATACTCTTTCTGAGACTACAGGCAATAAAACACTTTCAGTATGCAAAAAACACACACACACACAAAATCAAGAAAGAAAAAAGAAAATAATTATCATAAATTTGAAAAGATTGCCTGTATGGCAGAATATGAAAATTAAGTTTTATTAACACAACAGGAGAGCTTTGTGAAACAGATATTTCAATGACTTAATGTTAGGTTTAACCAGTATTTTGTTTATAAAACATATGCATTAATGCTTTATCATTAAAACTTCCTTAATTTACCATAATTCACTCTATTGTATATCCCAAAGTGTTATGCTAAAGCAACTACTTGACTTTGTCTTCAGAAAACAGTAGCTTTTATAAGGTAGTTGTACAGTGATACCAAGATTCAAACTACTACAGAAGATGGAAAAGAAGAACTTTTCATAAATACAATGAAAAAAATAGGAAATAATTGTATTAGCTGCTTTTGACTTTGAGAATAACATTCAATTCCTTTCCACTGTCTTTCCTCCTATGCAGAAAATAAAAGGCTTCAACAGAGGAAGGACATAATAAATGAAAATTGTCTCCATTAGAGAAAAAGGAAACTGAAAAATGAGGAAGACAGAGCTATGCACTTTTTGATACAGTTGATAAAGGACATTAATTTCACATCAAGACAGTCAGTAGTGTGATGAGACAACCAAGATAATAGCCGAGATGCTACAGAAATGAACTATAACAGTAAAGCTTTGTGCCACAGTTAATTATCAAAGACAATTGAAGAGGTTTTGTTCAGACCCACAACACTTATCAGGAGCTCTATTCCCTTACTATAGTGCTTCCCACAAAGGCACATTGCTTAGATAGTCTTGGTGTTACCACATTATTAACAGAACTACTGCCCTTCTGTATTTCCCTCATTTTTTGGGGGGTGAATTATGTTTGTTATAGTATAATTCTATGGTTAAAATGGGGAATTCTACATTAAACACGTCCTGTTACATATACTAGTATCATTGTGTAGATGGGATGGAGACCTACAAGTTTATAGCTCTGAAATTTAAAAAATGAGACTAAAAAAGTGAGTATTTGAGAGGACATTATGGTTTACGAGATCAATGAAAAATTATTTTAAGGAATGCAAATATATTTGATCTATAATTTAAAAATCTTTATTAGCTAGATCTTGACCAAAGAAGAATGGCTGATACAGATTGTTCTTCTGGTAGAGACCCAGAAGACACTATTAGAAATTAAGTTAATAAATAATGATGTAAAATGGAGGAGGAAATAGAAATTACAAGCAAAGATGAGGTAGCAATTAACAGTTAAAGGGATACCAACTGAAAGAACAAAATTCATAAAAGGGAAGTTGAATGGCAATGTAGGACTGATGGCCTATGAGAGAGGAAGAGAGAACAAAATAAAAGGAGACCGAATAAAGATGTTTCTCTCTTCATGTATTCGTGTTTCAAGAGGGATCACAGGAAAAAAAAAGGTTTTGAATTCCTCACAGCTGGAAAAAAAAGCAGAGGACTGAAAAGGGAGAAAGGTACTACAAGTACCTCCAAAGAACAAAGTATTAGAACAAGACAGTTATGAGGCAGGCACATAGATTACTTTTCAGAACATTATGTATGGAGGACATTTTTAAAAAGAAAATCAAGGAACTACTCCTCTGTGTTAGTGTAGTGGCAGTGGTAGTGAGAGAAAGAACAAAGAGGCAGTAATAAAGTCAGGGCAAAACAAAGAACAGGGGAAAATTTTTATATCCTTTTTTCCGGGTTGGAGACAGGATGAAGCCAATTTTCCTTTTACTGATATTTTTTTCTTTAGAGAGTTCTCTTTTAACTAGCAGCAAGTTTTCCAGCTAGTGGACTGATAATGCTGGAATGTTTATGTTACTGCTGAGATGCCAACATCACTTTGCTCTACTTGTTGAATCTGCAGTCTCAGAGGCTACCAAAGCAGAATAATCGGATCTGTAGCTCTCCCATAAGGAGGAGTGGACTAGATGGACAGCAAAATTGACCAAAGTATTCCATCCCATATATCTACACTAGCTCAGTGTAAGGTCAGAGATCACAGAAGACAACTTCCTTCCTGCTTCTTCTTTCCTTCTCTTCCATCCATGGCCACCACATGGGGAGAACTCCATCTATCCATCTCTGTTGATCCCCAGGCTTGTGCATTCCTGACCCTTGTAACTCTCCCCTCAGCTCCTGTCTGCTCTGCCACTCTCTCCAGCAGTGCTCTGGGACATTTTGGAACTGCTCACAGCTCAGGAGATGCTGTGGGGAGTTGCTGGGGGTGGGGAGAGACAATAGGATTTTCTTTCCTGAACATACTTGTATATAATTGCACATATTTTATCATTAGTATTTAATTAAACTGTCTAGTTTAGTTTTCAATCCAGAAAGTCTCTCTGCCTTGCTATCTCTCTCCTTCCCTACCTGGGAGGGAGAGGGAGGGGATTGAGAGCATTATTGTTGCTTGTTCCATTGCCAATCCTGAGTCAAACCATGACACCTTTAAAAACATTAAACCGCCTGGACGCATTCCTGTGTGATGTACTCTAGATGACCCTGCTCTGGCAGGGGGGTTGGACTAGATGATCTTTCAAGGTCCCTTCCAACCCCTGTGATTCTATGATTCTATGATTTTATGATTCTGATTATATTTGGTAAACTCGAGAGTCCATTTAGTACAATATCTGATTTTGCATGATAGATAGGAAAGAATACTTATTCTCTACTTCATAGAAGATTAATTACATTTAGGTTGATGAAGAAGCCAGTGGTGTAAAAACCAGTCTCTGCTTTCAAGCTGTTACAGCTCTGAACAACATGGCTCAGGAATAAGATTCAATACATTCTGGTCTTTCCAGCACTGGTATGATTACTACATGTTTGCGAATATTTCACATGCCACACTTTATTTGTATATGCAAGAAAAGAACCGTAGATGTGCTTGGAATGCACTGTTTTTACTATGTGTATCTGTAATGGAAGCTATGGTTTTGCCCTGGTTAGTCTTTCCACACAAACTATCTCTTTGCATACTGTGAACCTGTATGCAAATCAAATGGTATGCAGATTTCCACATACACACTAAACTTCCCTCACTGCACAACCACCTATGTCTGAACTCAGCATAATAATGTCAGGTGGTACCATAGAATATGAATTGAATGCAGATTCTCAGTTTAAAATTAGTTTAATCTACCTACAGTAGGAAAGTTGTAAAAGGCACTCTCCCACGGGAAATAATTATAATAGAAAATATAATAGCTAACTTTCAAGCATGGAACAAAACGCTTCTATTATTTTCTGGTCTATTCATATTAGCTATCATTACCATTCAAAGTGATCAAATTATGACAAATCATTTAGATTAAATAACAATAGAAATTAATTTTATATGTATGACCAATATAGTTATGAAAGCTGAGTAACTACATGAATGTTAATATTTTTTCCCTTTTTATTTTTAAAATTAGACTCTGCAGAAGTCTTTCACCTGCTTATTAGACAAATAGCAGGGACTGGGGAACAAATTATCTCCTTTTTCTTGGGAAAGTTAGACAGCTTGAACTTGAAGGTCATTTTTTAAATGGGGTGTACAGGGATTTGGGTGGAAAGGGAAAAGTGTACATTCATGAGGTAACAATCTGTACTGTCCGTTCAGTAATAAAAGACAGCGTATATATTTCACAAATATCAGTCATGACAACTGAACTTTCTTAAGAAAATAAATCTAGCACGAAAGTAGTACTTCCATCTGTCTCTCCTAGACTAGTTATATAGCTTTGATGTTGTGATATTAGAGGGAAGTTACAAACTAATTTCCACAGAAGCAATACATAAGGAAAACGGATTGCATAATGTAGCACCTCAAAGAATATCTGAACTGCATTTCTAAGAGGAAAAAACAAAGATCAGTACTTTTTTGCACTTCAGTTTGCTTTATAAGAAACTTAATAAAAATAAATAAACATATTAAATCATGGTCTAAAATAATCTAGACAACTACCATTCCCCTTTGTATTTTTTTAATTCTGTGAATGGTGTAGACTACTCATAGATATGCATATGCATACTCACAGACATATAAAAAATGTCATGAAGCGTGTAGTTGAATGAAGATATAAGAATACCTTTTGTTTCTAGAGTGTACAGTACCATTTGCCCAGGAATGCCTCTTAAAGCATTCAAGAATAAGAGCGACTTCCTCTACTGTTAGTGCATGCATGCACTGTTTTCTTAATATGAATGTTCTAAGTAACATACAAGGTTGCATTTGATGTCTTTTCATCTCTTCTCAACCTTATAATCTTTTACATACAATCAACGATACAATAATGTGTCATAACTTTGTCAAACAGTATGTGGCATTTCATTTGCTAAAAGATCGTTGAATAGAACAATTTGTTTTCCTTACCCATTTCAGACATCTCTGGCACAGTAACAATGTATGGTCCATCTGTAAATTTTGGTGCATTGTCGTTGATATCCTGTACTTTGATAATAAATTCAGATTCAGGTTCGAGTGGCTTGTTTGTCCGTCTATCAATAGCTTGGGCATGAAGCACATAGTGTGTCTTCTGCTCTCGATCTAGGCTTTTGGTTGAATGGATGTCTCCAGTCGTGTCATCAATAATAAATATAGTACCTGCCCCTTCTCCAGTAAGAATATATTTGACTGATCCATCACCTTTGTCGGAATTGGAGTGCAGCTGCAGAATATATACACATAATATAAAACGACATATTAAATTTCATAAAATGTTATACCACATAAGATATAAAAAATATACTATTATTTTAGAACAATTCTACTTAGTTTTTAACCTGCCCACCTCCTGTCATAATTCCTCATATGCTATTTCTGGCAAATAAATTATTTTATTAAGAATAATTTCCACTCCAGCATAGCTAATTTTCTAAGCAAGGATTTCTTTGGTTCTATGTCCATTTTAGCAAACTTCCAAGTCAATAATATTCTAGTAACCAGGTGGGTTTTTTTATTTATTTTGGTTGGTTTTAGTCCTTCTAGTAGTTATCTTACAACACTTACTGCTAGAAACTCTGCCTTAAACACTAAGCTGAAGCAGTCACACTGAAGATTAAGTTTGCTTCAATGACTATAGTTCGATTCCACTACCTCTATTATCTTCTGTGACCCCAAGAACAGCATCATATACTGCAAAAGAAAACTGCATAGTATGACAATGACAGATGTCTGTGCAGGATTATTCTATTCTCCAAGAACACAGATATTTTGGCTGGGTTTTGTTTGCTAGTTTTTAATTAGGAAGTCACCTGATTTACTTGTATTGAAACTCTTTACAATGAAGAAATGAACTTTGATAAATACTTCCATCATTTTCATTGTTCCTAACACAACCTTCATGCTATGAAATATACATCATGTGTATTATACCCCTCTTTCAGTAGAATAAAGCTTATAATTTACTGGGGGGGAAGTCACTATGTACCCTAGGTGTATTAAGAGTTATCATGCAACAGCTATCCATTCAGTCTCAGTGCTTCTAAGTTGACTTTAAAGAATTGCCTGTTTATATTAAAAATTAACATGTTCACTAAGGAGACAAGATTTTTTTGACAGATTGAGAGGCTTTGTGGTTTGTTTGTTTTCTAAAATGACTCTGAGAACAGAATGTATTTATTGAGGTGCACAATAAGAACAAACTGATAATGCAGAAATGAACAGCTTCAGGTATCGTGAAGTTATACTGTGATGTTAAGTGTCCCTTAAACTTTCTAATTTTAAAACTCACTCATTCTTATCCCACTTCCCTCACTATCTCTCAGTACCTGCAATGTGGTGTTACTAAGTTTCTATATAGAATCTGAGCAAAGTAGAATAAAAATGCCAGATATCATTTTTAATTAATGGAACACATGGTATCAGCTTCCAGACTACTTTCAACTCTCAGTTCAGAAATCATTTAGGGTTGGATAGAGAGAAAGACTTTTGGAAGTTCAAATAATCTTCTTTCTGACTTAAATCATAAGATAGAGATGTGCTGCTGTTTTCTCACTTTCTCCTTGTATATTTATTATTATTTTTTTTTTTTAGCCAGGCCTTTGTCTTGCCTTTAAAATTATCTAGCTTTCTATTTGTTCAAGGAGTAAGCATATTTTTAATCTTGTGTATTAAATCTATGAAATTTCGGTGTTGCACCTAATGTATCTTGTCCTATAGGAGGGTTTGGTAGATGAAAGTATAATAAAATTAAGACTGTCAGCTCATATAAACTTCAGTCATACTTCAGTCAGTGCACCATATATATATGTGAGTCACAACGAGGTCTGACTGAATAACCAAAACAAAACTGGATCACCATTGTGGACTTATTTTCACAGTATCATTCTGGTTGGAAAAGACCTTCAAGATCACCGAGTTCAATCACTACCCTAACTCTGCTGCATCCACCACTAAAGCCCATCCCCTGGTACCACATCTGTCTATTTATATGTCTCCAGGGATGGTGGCTCAACCACCTCCTTGGACAGCCTGGATCACCAAGTCCAACTAGTGTGCCAGAACAAGAAAACCCCAAAGTTCACACTATGTCCCTGAGGGTGTTGTCCAAGTATTTCTTGAATATTGCCAGGCTCGGTGCCATTACTGCTTTCCTGGGGAGCCTATTCCAGTGCTCTACCACTCTCTGGGTGAGGAATAAAAAGGGTCTATTGGTTTGGCTTTGCCTTTATAGGACAGCAAGAAAGTCTTACACCTTTCCTTTAGAGTAGTGATGAGTAAAATTCTGGTTACATCTCTTCTTATAGTCAGACGAATACTGTATTCTATTAAAAAGGAATAATTCACTTAATTTAAATGCTAGAAATCCAAACTTCCTATAAAGTAAAAATGTTCTTTAAAGTGATTTATTCTTAAAAATATGAATAGCAGTTATTCCAATATTCTAACCCTGGTTTGCTGGTATTAAAAATTTTCAGAAATAATGAGAATTGTTTTTCTCTTGCTGCAGGTTCCTTTCTTGATAAAATGATTCCTAAGTGTTAGTGTTTGCAAATGTTAACGTGTGCCTCAGAAAAACTGTCCCTGATTTATGGCAAAAAAACCCGACAAGAAACCTAGAAGAAAATTTGTATGCCCAGGATAATGACAACTTTGCTGAGTTTACAAACCTATAAGGAACACAAAACTACCCAAAGCTGAAAAAAAAACCAACAAACCAAAACAAAAACTAACAGAATAATCTTCATCCTTAATCTCAACTTTTAACTCTGCATGGGTATATGTAAAAGCATATTCAGATATACTGTGTAGAGACGCCAGCAGAAATCACTGTATTCATAACTGGAATTATGAAATAATGTTCCAATTAAGAAATTAGTTACATAGAAAGGTAAGAGATCAACAGAAAAAGGAACAGCTGTAGAACTTAAGTAAGCTTTCTTCTAAAAATCCAAATATCAACGTAGATATGATGTTGCAATATCATACTGCAGAAAGACATTCAGAAATAGATTGTGATAGCATGAAATGCATGGAACATTTGGAAAATTAAGAACATTAGATATTTTATGGTGTGCAGAAAAAATATTTGTAATCAGTGAAGAAAATCCAGTTACTTTTTGAATCAGAAGGCTTGTATGTCTAACAAATATTAAAAGTTAGGTAACACAAAATATTCTTAGTTGATTGCACAGCAAACCAATTATATGTTATTCATGCTAAGCATCATGTTACTCCACAAATTCCAGTTGAAAAATGCAGCATAGAATGTCATTACAAGAAATTTATCTGGGTATTAATAAATATTGAAAGCCTTCAGTTTGCATCTGGGCCTTTTACCCTGCACTTGTAAGGAAGCAACTGAAAACAAAAGAAAGCTAAGAGAAGTTCCTGCTTCCCTACTTCCTGATATTTCTTATATTGTTTGAAATATAACACATTTATGCCTTTTAATTTCTAATGCTACGTTTTAAATTCACATAGTGCTTCTACTACATAACAAAAGGATCCTTCCTTTTTCAGTTTCTTCATATTTCAGGTTTTTTTCTGCAAAGTAAATATGAAATAACTTATTATCTTCTTTAATACTTCTCTCTCAGTATAAATTGGCCCAAGCAGAAAAATATCTAGGCTTCTCTTAAACGCTTACTTGTCATATGTGTTGTGCTGAGGAGAGACCCAGGGAGTCCCTGCTTTAAGACTATGCCTACCACATGAATTCACGCCACTGAGCATGCCTCACTTCCTTCTTTTCCCTGCTTACTATGAAATCACCTACACAACAGATAGTTGGGGTTTGGGCCTAACCAATAACAAGGAACCAGCCACGTGGCCACTCACTCCCCGCCTGCTGGTCCTCCCCCCCCAACCACAACCACAACCACAACCACACACACCCTGTGGGATGGGGAGGACAAAGGCCAACTAGAAGCTCTTGAGTCGAGACAAAGGACAAGGAGGGTTTCATTCACCATTTATGGTCATGGGCAAAACAGACTCAACTTGGGGAAGAAAAATACCAGTTTAATTTATCACTAACCAGATGCAAACAGAACAAAGCAAAAAGAAAATACCTAGAGACCATACATTACCCCACTCCTCCTTTCTTCCCGGGCCCAAATCGCTTTGTTCCCGGGTTCTCTCCCTCCTTCCCCCCAGCAGCACAGGGGCCAGGGGATGGGGTTTAGAGTCAGTTCACAGGCTGGTGGTTCCTGCTGCTCCTTCCTCCTGAGGAAGAAGGATTCCTTACAGTCCTTCCCTGCTTCCCCACGGGGTCCCTCCCATGGGAGAGAGTCCTTCACAAACCTCTCCTTCATGAGTCCTTCCCACGAGGTCTGGAGCTGCTCCAGCCTGGGCTTCCCACAGAGTCACGGGCCCCTTCGGGAACAGCCACCTCCCCTGGCGTGGGGTCCTCCACAGCTGCAGATCCAAGTCCACGGGGTGAAGGTCCATATGTGCTCTGCCAGGTACCTTTAGAGGATGCTGCTTCCCCGTACTCCTCCATGAGTGCAGGGGACAGCCTGCCATCCTGCCACCTCGCCATCTTCTGCTCTAGCATCTCCTTCCCCCTTCTTCCACACCAGCTTCGGGATCTCTACTTCCACACTTCTCTTACCTCTCCAGCTCAGCTCTTCTCTGTCCTTTCTGCTCCCAGGTCTTGCATCAGTTCTTTCATATGTTAATTGTAGAAGCACATTTATTGTCTCTCTAATGGCTCCTTGGCCATTAGAGCTGGGGGAGCATTGAGTAACTTCTTACAGGAGCCACCCCTGAGGAGCCCCCCCTGCTACCAAAACCATGCCAGAACCAAACCAGAGCACAGGTTTCTTCCACGAAAGCATTTCTAATCAGAATAAAAACAATTCACCTCTTAGTTTAAAAACGCACGGTTTGGGAGACAGTACTTCTGCAGCTATGGCTAACTATTTACGAAAGACAGCAAAGGAGCAAAATCTAGCTGGACAACAGTGGACTCTCTCTATTTGGGACTACTGCAATCATTTCACTTTCAGATTCATTTGACAGGGCGGGGGGTAAGGGTGTGAGGGGGGGGGGGGATTGATGCTGCTAAGCAATGCAGAATCAAGCCAATCCGTGTTGTAGTCATCAGTTCAAACCTAACTTGTGTGGCCTGGTGAAGTCAGCTTCATTAAGACCCTTAGAAAGGGTGTGGACATTTCATTTCAATGAGATACCATCACCTCTACCAATTACTACTGCAACAACACGTACACACAGAGGATGAGACACGCACATGCTGCAGTAGTGTCAATAAATAGCTTATATAAACACAGAATGTGGTGTTTTTTTTTCCCCTGCTGTGCCAGTCAGAGACAGTTTGAACGTTGCGGGAGTCTCTTAATTTAAAAAGAAATACAAATGCATCACAAACTGAAACACGATTACTCATAATGTTGAAATGAGTAACAGGCATAGAAAAGAAATACAAGGGAAATATGCCAAACGTAATACAGCTCTCTGATTTCTGTATCAGAGGGTTTAACTATGACTATGAAAGCATAACCTTTCAGTAGGTCTTAGTTCCTATGTCAGTCCACCTCATCTGATGGTTATATATTGATCTGTGATACTAACTTTTTAACTGCTACTTAAAGAAGTTTTGTGGGTTTTTTTCCTTAAATTTTTTCAACTTGCTTCCCTAAGCAATCTCACCTTAGACCCCAAGCCCTATTTTCTAAATGACTTTGCAAACCAATGGTTTGCCTAGTTAATCACTAGAGACTAATTCAACTTGCACTCCCCGCTTAGCCCTCCCTAGTCCCCTAGGGCACCCCCAATCCTGCCCACAATCAGTACCCTGTGTCAGCCCCCAGGACCACCAGTCCCTGCTCCAGGAACACTGCAGCAGGGTCCGTCTCCAGCTCCCCACAGCTCTGGCCCACCTAGCCACGGGTCCTACCACGCTGGGCTCATCTGTTGGGCCACATCCCAGCCTGGCCTGGCCTCAGCCTGCTCCCATTCCACGGGAAGCACCCATTGTCCAGAGCTGGGCCTGCCCCAGTGGTCCAACACTGTCTGCTCTGCTCCTGGCTGGCCTTGCCATGACCCACATGGAGAATCCCCCATGCTCCAGCTTCAGGGAGCTGTCCCACTCTGCTGCTCCCTGACAGCATCATCTGCAATCCCCCAACTTCAAGTCAGTGCAGGCTTCTAAATTGTTTGCAAAAATGCAGTTTCTATCCCAAGCCGTGGGCTGGCTTTTGAAAAAGTTACTTATCACTGCTGGGTTAGTTATGCTACTAACAAGAACATACATATTAAATATTCTGAATCTGTCCACAACCAGAAGCCACCAGAAAGCATTTAATTATCATCCCCTGTTTGGCATTATTCCTCTCTTTATTTCTCTGAATTTTTAGGGAAAGAAGAAACAGAAAATAATAGCTGAAGAGCACATTTAGAATGTCACCTTCATCAACCCAGTGGGATCCATTTCTTGACACATTTAATAACAGGTTGTATTCAAGACAATTTATGACAGTTCTTACACCTTTAACTAGACTATATCAGCAGCATATGACTGATTTAGCAAAATAACAAGAAAGGTGTCCTTGTTTTGCTAAGACTTAAGTATTTTTCTTCCATCAGTCCATTTAAAAGTTTAACTTTCTTTTAGTATTCCTGCACATACTGCAGAAGGGCCTAATTTTCCAAAGGCATCATTAGAAGAGGTATACCAAACTATTCAGTTAATGAGTTTTCTTCATATTAGTATATTATTTTTTATATTATTACTTTTAAAATACTTATAATTTTTTGCAGCAACATAATATCTGCTGACAAATGAATGCACAGATTGTAGGCTTATTGCCCAGTTAATACAGTATTGTTACTGCTACTAACTACAAAGCTACCGGATGGACAAAACCTAAATGCAAAACCAAACTGGGTGGCTACTGCTTACATCTTTTTCTTAAATATTTTAGCTAATACTCAGCCAAGCGGTACATGTTGAAAGTCAAGAAAATGGCCAGAAATAGGCAGAAACTATGGCACAGTATAGAAACAGGTAAGAACAGGAAAGAGGCATGTCAACAAATTCTATAAAACCAACTAAAAAGTTGAGGATGAAGCCAAGACTCTGCTCCTGTGGTGAACATGGAATGCTAACAACTCAAAGTGATCACCACTCATTCCTTCGTTTGCCTACAAAAGCCAAACTGAAATCAGGAAACCAGCTTAAGAAGAACAAGAAAGAAGCTTTGATAAGAGGGGCAATTGCAAAATATAACTGTTGTCTATTAGTGATTGAATTGTGCAACTACTTCCCCTCATTTGCTTTAATTTAACAATTCAGATTCTCGGTGTGTTGTGTGAGTGGCATTTTAAGTGTACTAGTAATGACTTTTACAATATTTAATTGGACTATCTACAAATTCTTGAATCTGGATATAAGAGCTGTTCTGTTGAAAACAAAATTTTATTAACAGATTCCCATAGGTGTGCTAAATTCAAATCTGAAGCTGATTTAAAAAATCAAGAACCGCTACACTAACCTACTTAATTTAATCAGAGTAGAAGTGGTTATGTACATGTAAATTTATATTATTTTTAAATAGCTGAGTAGAATTAATTTTAAATGTATAGTTAACAAATAATAAAAATTAAAAATAATATGCACAGAATTCCAAAAGCAAAACCTGAGTTCTGTTAGTGACACCATCATTATATATTTTGAATAAAGTATTCTCTTCTACTTGGGGGGAAGTATGTTCTTTCAAGGAGAGCAGGAGAATCTCCCCTTTCTCAATTCTGTTGTCATTGCCAGTAAATTTGAACAGAACACAAGAGGCCCCCAGCACAACACTACCGCTGTAAAGTCTACCAATTTGTGCCCAGCCTAGAGAAGTGACAAAATAATTCCCAAACAACATGAACTATGAGCTTTAACAGAGCATACAAGAATATATTAAAAAAGAAAGTATACGTGTTACTTTACTTTTGTTACGCAGAACTATTTAATGCTTCACTAAAAACATAAAAATATAGATATATATAAAGAATTAATGGTACAATACTAAAACACTTAGTACAGAATATTTCAATCTTCTCTCTAATAAGAACAGCAATCATGGTGACTTCCTTTAATGTTTATGTAGAAACAACGTATAATTTAACATAAATTATACAAAAACTTAGTATTAAAAGCTGCTTATAAAATGATTTGGAATGATGCACACTGCAAAATCAGAGTCTATCCAATACTACTGAAATGTTCCTTGTGCCTATGCAGTAAAAGCATCCTCAGATTTGCTGCAGACTTGCTTCCTTTGGTCTGAGCTATAAGATATGTTATAACAAAACATACCGCTCTAGGCACTGTCACAAGTTTTGATGGAATTTTCAGAGGGAATCATTAGCCAAGGAGGTAATTGTTGTATCCATAAATTGGATACTATTTGTCCGCAAATTGAAACAAAACTATTCCACACCCTTGTCAAATGGGAAAGAAATACAGAATTGCAATTGCCCTCCAAATACTGGTTTTGTGTGGCAAGATTTTAATAGCAGGGACTAAAGGGGGCTATAAGTGGCTTCTATGAAAAGCTGCTAGAAGCTTCCCCCATGTCCAATTTAGCCAATGCCACTCACTCCAAGATGGACCTGTTGCAGGCCAAGGTTGAGCCGATCAGCAATGGTGGTAGTGCCTCTGTGATACCGTATTTAAGAAGGAAAAAAAAAAACAAAAAAACAACCTGTGCAACTGCAGCTGATGAGAGGAGTATGAATATGTGAGAGCAACAACTCTGCAGATAGCAAGGTCAGTGGGCATTGAGGGGCAGAGCTACTCCAGACACCAGAGCAGAGATACTCCCTGTAGCCTGTGGTGAAGACCATGGTGAGGCACGCTGTCCCCCTGAGCCCATGGTTAACAAGGTAGCAGATACCCACTTGCAGCCTGTGGAGGACTCCATGCTGGAGCAGTTGGATGCCTGAAGGAGGCTGTCACCCCATGGAGAGGCCACGCAGAAGCAGACTCCTGGCAGGACATGTGGAGATAGAGGAGTCCACACTGGAGCATGCTTGCTAGCAGGATTTGTGACCCCAAAGGGGACCCATAGTGGAGCAGTCTCTTCAGGAAGGACAGCACCCTAATAAAGGGATTCACACTGGAGCAGTTTGAGAAGAACTATATTCCATGGAAAGGACTCACATTGGAGAAATTAATGAAGAACTTTCTCCCATGGGAGGGACCCCATGCTGGAGCAGGGAAAGAGTATGAGGTGTCCTTCCCCTCAGCAGGAAGGAGAGGCAGAGACAACATGTGACGAACTGACAGCAAGCCCCATTCCCCATTGCCCTGTGCCTCTAGGAGAGGAGGCAGAGAAATCAGGAGTGAAATTGAGCCTAGGAAGAAGGGAGGGGTGAGGGGAAGATGTTTTAAGGTTTGTTTGTTTCTCATTACCTACTCCAATTTGATTGGTAAATAAATTAAATTAATTTCCCCAAATCAAGTGAAAACTGCTTTTGCCAGCTGAGTGATCTCCCTTACCTTATCTCAACCCACAAGCTTTTCCCTATATTTTCTCTCCCCTGTCCAGTTGAGAACGGGAGTTATAGAGAGGCTCTGATGGGCATCTGGTGCCCAGCAAGGGTCAACTCACTACTTCCCATTTGTTGCATGTTTTTTCTGAGATAGAAAAAGAATAAATGGTTGCAATCATCCAGGAGAAGCACAACTGAAATGGTACTAACTTTACAGTATAACACTAGAGCATAAAAATATATCTTCTTGCAAGATTTGCTTATCTGAAGTCCATTCTTTTGCTGCTGCTTTTGGGGAGACCAGGCAATGCCAGAGATATGCAGTGAATAAGCAATATCTGAAATAGCAACAGGTGTACCAAAGCTGACACAAGTGGTGAACTTCAGCTTCTATTTTCTCTATGTCCAAAATGAGGACTCCAGTGAATGACAAGAATAGAAAATGGAATCTTAAACCAAAACAATACATGTTTATGTATAAAACTGTTACTTTGTTTTCAAAGAACACACATATTTTCAAGAAAAATATAATCCAAACTTGCAGTTTAAGTGTATTATGTATCTAAATTAATACAGAAGAAAAATGCTTCCACTCTGCTGAAGTTTTCATCTGAACTCTCTCCACAACAGTAAGCTTTCATTTCAGACATCTTTTACTTGGGCAAATGCTATGATAGGCATGAAAACTGTTTTTTTTTCAAGAAAGTATTACTTACACAGCATATTTGCTTCACAGGTTTTAAAGGGCTGGGCAGTCTTTCTGTTGCAAAACATGCTAACCAAACTCTTCTAAAAGTAAAATTGTATAAATACACTTGTTTGCAGGTCACAGGGCTGAATGACTGCAGCTCATTGAAATATTACTCTAAAACAAGCCTGAAATTCAGTTGGTCTTTTTGTTTGGGTCTTATTTGAGAAGACTATATTTAAACAGAAAACAAGACTCCTCATTCCCCAGTACTCTCTATAGCCAGGAAAGTAGTTTCAAAGTGGAAATGAAGAGCCTTTAAACCAGCAATTGCAGGCAATTCTGCAGTGATACTTATGCAGAATGGCCATAGGATATCAATGTAAGATAAGTGCTTGACCGTCATATCATATCACCTTTACTTCAAAGTAAAGAAAATCAGAAAGTGTCTTAGTTACAGAACTTATATGGGTTTAGTTCTCATAGTCTCCTTGAAGGGCAAATTTTATCATTTTTCTTTCAAAAAGGAGTGACGTGAGTTTCACAGACTTGAACTACTAAGTTTACCCAGAAATAAGAAAATATTTCTATTTTAGAGACCCAAAACAGACTCTGGTCTATCCATCTTTGATATCACTAGACGAGGCTGAACTCTGAAATTCCCAGAGAAAGTGGAAGGAGATGGATTCCTGAAGCCATAAAAACATTATTCCTGGAAGGCTATGGAATTTCAGAACATTTAGAAACTCAGCTTTTCCAGGCCATCAGAAAAACATCATCAACAGGAAAAAATGAGGGGGAAAAAAATAAAAAGTAAATTAAACTATGAGATATGAAATTTAGACCTTAAATGAATGCTATATAGTTATATTAAGCAAAAAATTATCAAGAATTAGGCCAGATTTCTTCTAGGTTTTTTTTGTATGGTAGCTAAAAGTCTGACTTCAATGAGTATGAACAAGTAATTCATGCTCAGGTCAGTGTTCTATTACTTCCTAGCATACTGGCAACATGACTCCTTTCTCCCCTCTGATGTCAAATGCCACTAAGTTGTGCAGGAACTACTTCGCACTATCTAGAAAAATCTATAAAATTAAGTGGTCTTCAGTGTTCAGCATATTCTCACAACCACTGTCACCAAAAACTCACTTTACAATCAATAAATTAATAATTATGACTAAAACTTAATTTCTAGACCCACGCAGAAAGACCGTAAATTTGAGTAAGTGTGAATCCAAATGCCTTGTTGCACTGTTAGTAAAAGAAGCCCTGGCCACTTTACATCACCATTGGCAGAAGAATGTTTTGTTTCAGATTTTGTTGTTACTAAATTGCAGTAAGGAGGTGTTATGCCAGTATAAAGTACTTGTAAAAAGTACTTGTATGAAAGTACTTGTATAAAGTACTTCACCTGGGTTGGCAAAACCCCAGGCATAAACACAAGCTGGGGGGAAAATGGATTGTGAGCAGTCCTGAGGAGAAGGACTTGGGGGTGGTAGTAGATGAGAAGCTTGACATGAGCTGCCAGTGTGTGCTGGAGCCCAGAGAGCAACTACATCCTGGGCTGCATCAAAAGAAATGTGGCCAGCAGGGCCAGGGAGGTGATTCTGCCCCTCTACTCTGCTCTGGTCAGACCCCACCTGAAATACTGTGTACAGTTCTGGTGCCCTCAGCACGAGAAGGATACAGACCCATTGGAGGGGGTCCAGAGAAGGGCCACCAAGATGATCAAAGGCCTGGAGCACCTCTGCTATGAAGACAGGCTGAGAGAGTTGGGGCTGTTCAGCCTGGAGAAGAGAAGGTTCTGGGGAGACTTCATAGCGGCCTTCCAGTACTTGAAGGGGGCCTACAGGAAAGCTGGGGAGGGGCTTTTCATCAGAGAAGATAGTGATAGGACAAGGGGTAATGGTTTAAAACTGAGAGAGGGGAGATTGAGGTTAGATATTAGGAAGAAATTCTTCACTATAAGGGTGATGAGAAACGGGAATGGGTTGGCCAGGGAGGCTGTTGATGCCCCATCCCTGGAGGTTTTTAAGGCAAGGTTGGATGAGGTTTTATGCAACCTGGTCTAGTGGTAGGGTTCCCTGCTCATGGCAGGGGGGCTTGTAACTTGATGATCTTTAAGGTCCCTTCCAACCTTAATGATTCTATGATTCTACTTCTCAGTCTCTTGCCTTTCCTGTAAATGGGGACAAGCATACAAGCAAAGTGCTTCAGTACCTGGTCCTACTGTCCGGCACAGGCCTTGCAATCAATCCTCTGATTTGCTTAGATCACTGAAGCACTGTTAATGTCTGTAAATATCTTACTGTTCAGCTACAGTCACAGATGCATTAAACCCCAAAGACGAAGTAGTCCTAGGTACCAATATCATAACTTGCATTATCTGGAGAAGCAAGTCTGCTTTCATACAAAAGAATGGTTGCTGAGGACATTGAACAGGTGAAGGTCAGAAAAATTATAAGTGCATACACTCTTTCAAAACATCAAGAAATGCAACTGATCAGGGCTCAGAACTTCACTGAAGCAGTAGAAAGCTATTCTTCTCTGGAAAACATTGCACATTTGAGACGATGAAGTAAAACCAGTTTGTTTCCCCACACTCTTTCTGCTGACTTTCTACAGATGCTCTTGACCATCATTTCTGGTGCTTGTTCAGTCAAGACACTTTAAAAAATATATTAAAAAATACTGCAATAAATTTATATGTTTTTAAATATGCACAAAGAAAGATTTATACTGTTTTTCCTTTCCATTTGCTGTATAGAGGGCAAAAAGGGGACACATCAGATGTAACAGGATCTTCCAAAATAAAATACATATCTGAATATACTGAGAAAGAATGCCAACCTATTTCAGATTTTTCCAAACAAAAAAAGAGCTATTAGTTCTCTAAAACCCATATCAACTTATTCTACAGTATGTGTGATCTCCATTTATATCACTTCTCCTGAGATTAACAGAAGTGACAGAAATAGCTCACTGCAGTACAGAGCTCTAAGTGTAATAGTATTCAGACTCTTATGAAAAGTATGATTTATTTGTTTATTTGCTTGTTTTTCTGACAATGCTACAGCAAATACTGTTTGAATTATGGAAGATCTTAAGATAGCCTATTAATTTTTAAGCTCTGGAAAACCAACTATGCAGTGTGGCTATGTGATATTCTAAATGGTTTTTCTCCTTTGCTCTTCCTTAATAATACAGGGAAGACAAAAATAAATGTGTCATTTTCTGATGTAGTATTTGTGAGCTATGTAAAATCAACAAAAGAAAACTTGATGTCAAGAACTGGATTGGAGACTTTGATTAGGAAAAAAATAGTATGTGAAAAAGTTCAAGGAGAGATAATTAATTTACAAGCTTGTTTTCATCGCATCCTTCCAAAAAACTTTCACACATTTTTTTGGTTTGATGTCATTGAAGGCAATATGCTGAGAAATGTATAAGACTGTGGAAGGATAACAGGTCAGCTAATGTCCAATGTTCAGAAGAAACTGAAAATAATGCAATATGATGCACTACCAAGGACTGCAGAGGTCATTGTTTCAAAAGGATTTAATCTCCATACTTCTGTGAGCTCCTTAACAGCTCACAATAATGTGCTTTTCCAGGCTAGATAAATGCATGTTTTCATTATGGTGGAGGAATGGAGAATGCCAACTATGCTGCTTTTGACATCTTCTTTGGGTAAATCAGAATATCTATGTTCTCAGCCGCTTATCACTAGCCCCCTCCACAGGTATGTCGTATAATGACTGCAATAATGAAGTTGAAGTGCTCATGATTATTACAGAGATGACTATGCTTTTACAAGTAAGAATAAATAAATAAATGGGAACATATCTAGGCCAGTGAATGGGAATGTAGACATCTGTTCTTAACTTTAGCATGCTTTTTATGAATTGTTAAAAACATCTTCTGGCTCCCCTCAGGAGATCTCTTAAGGATGTAAACAGGATTTCCAGAATCCTTTTTGTGCGTTTCCCTGCTTCACACGTGCATAATCAAGATGCAGTACAGTTTCTGAGTTTAAGTTTTTTAATCGAGTAATTGTGACCAATAAGGTCACAAGGTTTGTTTTGTTTGTTGTGTTGGTTTTTTTCAGTGGGGTAGGATGCTACTGCTTCTGTATTCTTCTTAAGAGTCATCATGACCTCCATCTGTCCATAAACATCTGTATTACTACCAGTGCAAGGCTTTGATTGTAAGACAGAGTAAGCCTCTCATTATTTAGATTTGTTTCAGTGCAACTTCTGGACAAGTAAAACACAAGTTCTGAAAATGTTTATAAATCAATTTTATATCACAATTTATGATCGGCTGGCATTTTGAGTTAACAGCATTCCTACAGAGGACTTGCATAGCATGTAATCTTTTGCTACTTCTACATGGCAATGTAATTGCAAGTCCTGCATGTTATCTTTCTAGCACAGTACAAAATATTTCATCCTTTCATGGACAACATTCTTCATTGTCACTGATAACACACATTCTAACACCAAGGGATAGAAATTGTGCTAGATTTCTGAAATAGCAAACACTCCAAATTTTCAGAAATCTACATTCAGATTTGAAATACACTTAACTGTTCCTGCAATGAAATAATGACAAGTCTTCTTCTAAAAGCAGCTGTGGTATTTATTTTATTTTTTTTTATAATGGAGTAGAAAAGAAGAATCTATGTCCATGAATCAGGTATCTGCAGCTGAAATAGTGATGTAAAATTGTCTGAAATTTTATGTTCTAGTATTTCTGAGTAATAATTTTTACATTAAAATTCTCTTATATCTTAAAAAAAAAAACAACAACATGGGAAATGTGCTGAACAATGTGAATTACATAACTTTAACACATG